>NC_133813.1:15173884-15493884 GCF_043250625.1 Sebastes fasciatus
TTAAGGGAAAACATAGTTGGTTCAGCTATCAGATAAATCTTGTGGGGTAAAAATTTCATTCTGTAAAATAGTGGAATAGAAGTATAAAATAGCATGAAATGGACATAGAAGTACCTAAAATTGCACTTAAAAGAGTTAGCAATGCACTAAGGGGACTGAGGGACATTTTAAAATAAAGACCAAATTGATGCAGCATTAGAGTAACAAGAGATGGAGATCTTCTGTGCATTCCAATACTGCCATACTATTTAGCATCCCAGAGAAAGGTTTTGTATGTCTCAATACATTCGGACGCATTTTGCAGTATGCAGGCTAGCATGCTTTTCTGGCTATTTTGACACACAATCCTCTGTGCAACAGATATCTGAGCGCGAGGGTCAAAGTTCAAAGTGCAAAGTTATGATGAAGTAGTATGCCCTAATTGTATGCATACTACATGCAACAGTACGTACTTTGTAAAGGCAGCTGCAGTACGTACTAAAAGTAAAAAGAAAAGGTATGTGATTTGGAACGCAGTGTCTTTTTTATTCTACCCATTCTTTAATTAATTTTCTTTTTAATATTCAAACTTGTAGTCTTCATCCCGCAACTGACACTGACTCAAGTGACATCATTTGAGGCAGCTGATCAGGCTTTGCACTGCTTCTTCCGGAGCTACAAAAAAGTTTTTACACAACTTTTTTCAGATATAATGATGATATGTTTACAAGTCATAGTTAGTACTACCAGCCTGTTGTATAATTATAATATACCAGCCCATTCACAAGTGATATAAAAAGTGAGAAAAACCACTTATGATGGGCGGGTGGAGAGGTGGATGGGACCAACAAACGCCAGACTTTTAACCAGGAGACCGTTGTTGACCGGTGTTTTGACGTATTTTTTAATTGACGTTTGTGACGTGTTTTCCGTAGTTGGGTTACGTTGTTTCCATATGTGTTATACTTAGTTTACGTACTTATTTTAAGCCCAACTATGATGTTTATCCTTACCCTAACTAACTGTTTTTCTTGCGTGCACGTAAGTTAATGGTTTTCGTGCCTAAACCTAACCGGGACGTTTGTGTGGCATACAAATGACACGCGAAAAGGCTAAAATGCGTGAATATACAGTTTGTATAAATACAATCAGTTGTATAATGTCTTTGGTGTCCTGGTGGAGTTTTGTCAAGTCTGAGAAAACAACCCTGATGATTATCAGAGTAACATTTAGACAGAAAGTCTGTGTTACAAACTGGGTTTGTACCAGACAGTGAAGGTCCAACAAAAATATGCTATTGGTTGCACTATGGGTAATGTAGGAGAGGGCCTTGTGCTTTAATTTATTCAATACATCTGTCTCTTGTAAGACTCCCAACTTAATGGAGCTGCAATACTAAAATCCTGGTTTACCTCTTTCAGTAGTACTTGGTTACTTTCCACCTCTGGTAATGCCACAGTGTAGGCTATAAATACTCTGTGAACAAGTGAAAGCCTTTTCAGTCCATTCAAAATTTAGTACAGAAGTATTATCAGCAAAATAAGTCCTCTTCAAGCAGAATGGCCCCCTCTCAGAATGTTATATTATTATACTGTATATCATATTATGGGATTATATTACTGATGCATTAACATGTCACCAACATTTTAATGTTTATTATGTAAAATCTTGAGACCCCAAAAAGTGACTTCATACCACAACATTTGAGGACAGACCTGACTTGTATGCAACAACAGTTTATTTATCTTTTCATATTGCGTCTGTAAAGCTTATCTTTTATTGTGAAGTGCTTTGTGACATTTACTCTGCTGCTACAAAAAAGATGTACTCAATCAGATGAGTTTTTCTAAACACCGCCTTGTTTTCAGAGCAGAGGAAATGACGCAGAAGTTTAAAAAAAAAAATCAACAATGATTGCGAATGAACACTAGATCATGAACGGCGATGATGCATATTTTTGCTGCAGACAACACCTGCCTTGTTCACTTACAAGAATTTGACAATGCAGCATATGTCAGCTTGTTATGCGTCGTACACGTCATTTATCTGTATTACAGTGTCTTTATCCCACCTGGAAAGGTCAACAGTTTGAATTAAGCAGTCCACGTGTGTGCCTGTGTGAAATTCTCATACTTGACTGATCCCATTCATGACAGTATTGACAGACAGATTACTGGAGGAAGAGAACAGATGAGGACAGATAAGGAGTCCACACAGGTTAGACACATTTTGTGTTAAAAAGGTTTCCTCCGGGTATTGTCAGGTCAAAAGCCCCACACACATCCCATATTAGATGTTAGAGAGTATACTCTGGTATCGTATGTATCATATCTTCGTCCAAGGATAATAATAACTTCAAGGATGCAAAGCAGGATGAGTCACTTAGGGTCAAAGTGCAGTATCAGGTTGTGCCAGCTGAAATATGTGTTGGTTTATTTTTTATGCGATACAACAACAAGATCCTGCATGTGATCATGTACTGAGAAAACGTCTTGAGAAGTCACTACATTCCAGGAATATTGAAATAAAACTGCATTGAGTTCATTTTTTGAAATCATTTATGAACATATTGATAAAGACTTATTCTATGTTTCATTTAAAACTTGATAAAAACCTGGGGGAATATTATTGAAGTGAATTTCCATCTTGCACAGTTTCCTTAACAAAACCAACATTAACGTGTCGAATACTGCACAATGAAGGTATAAAACTTACTGCCTACTGAGAGGCCAAGGAGTTTTTAATTAATTAAAATTTTAATTATTCACCCTATCATTTATGAGCTCACAAAGAGCCACTCATGTCTGATTGCCTGCCCTTAATCACCTGCACTAGAGACCACTGAAATAAACACAATTAAACCACATAAGTTATAAAAGATTGATTAAGCGCAATTGACTGCGTCATTCAGTTTTTTGCTTGTGTAAGCTGGTAATTATGTTTTGATTGATTATAGGTCTCGATACATTGGTATCCCCTGCTATGTATAACTTCAAAAGTTAATCAAAAGTACCGTTAAAAGTAAGAGTAGATAATGCTATTAGTGGTCCAACTGTAAAATCCTGGTTTACTCTTAACTTCATTTGCTGGGAGTAGAAACAGCAGATGGCACTGTAGGGTGAATTTAGGGAGCACCCAGTCAATGCTATTTTTTTATGATGAGTCATGTGTCAATAACTTTAGTTTTATATTACACATGTATGTATCAGTACATGTTGTTAAAAGCATGAAAATACTGTTTTTACTGACATTATAAACTATCTCTACAATCCATTCATGCTTTATTATATTTTTTTATAAAACAATATTAATACATAATACAATTATTGTAATGCTACATGTTTCTTCAGGCTGATTTTATATATTTGATGTACAAAATGAGCAATAAGTGATTTCATGCTGTGGAAATAATGCCCTTTCTGGTTTCTGTTCTTTCTTTTAAAATGTCATATGATACATTAAGTGTTCTGATGAGGCTGTCAGGATAATATTGGCTTTATGAAAAGTAGAAATGAGCCATTTAAGGAAGGCCTTTCAGCGGGAAAGTGTCAATTAAAAAGGGACACTTTGCCATTATGAGTATGTCTTTGCTGTTCGTCACATTTTTTAATACATCCCCTGGCAGCTGTCCAATCAGAGACCTCAAAGGTAGCGCTGGGATTCAAGGAAACATATTGCTTTGCTTTCCTTTTTGTTACACGAGAGGGAGAGAGAATATAAATGACCCCCGGCTCAAAACTAAAGGTGACCTGGCTCCTTAGCACTGGAACGCCCTGCATTCAGAGGATGCCCTGAGGATCTGAGACTCTATTAAATCACTTCTCAAAAGCTTTTTTTTATTAATGCAAGCATATCATTTTATTTCCGACAGGTCTCTTCTTTTTCATGTTATTGCTTTTTATCTTTTTTTGCATTACTTGCTGGTATTTTATTTCAATTTTAATTTGTATTGCTGTAATTGTCTGATTTTATTTCATTGCAGTCCTGAAATGTTTTTGTTCCCATTTCAATCATGTAAAGCACTTGTCTGATCCAGTTCATCCCCTTACCCTCTGAGACCCACGGGATCGCATGGCATGCTAGCTTGTCGGGAAGGAGGCTAAATAACGCTCCATAGTTAGGCTTAGTTTTGGCAAGGAAAAACTGGCATGGCCATTTTCAAAGAGGTCCCTTGACCTCTAACCTCAAGATATGTGAATGAAAATGGGTTCTATGGGTACCCACGAGTCTCCCCTTTACAGACATGCCCACTTTATGATAATCACATAACATTTCTATATTTCTATTCTTGCATCTCTTTCTCACGCTCTCTCAGGAGTTGTTGACGCCTTTAGCGTTTCCGTCAACATCCGCTGTACAAATAGAGAGGCAGTTTTAGGAAGTAAGTTGCATAACAAACATTACTTATCTTAACCCAAACCATGATCTTTATGATAAACACATGCAGTTTTGGGCAAAAACCATGCAGTTTTTTTAACGATAAATAGTCTTGGAATTACATAAATTGGATATCACTGTAAAGCTGAGAGTCTTGTGGATCCAATGAGCCCAGTTGTATTCATGTGTGATGATGTTAGTCTCCATAGTAGCCATTTCATTGTAGAGAGACCTTTTTTTTTTTATTTGACCTCGCTGTATAAAATGACCTGTGGTGACCTCTAGGATAATCACAGCCTCATGAAACTTTACAGCCACAAACTACAGACCTATAGGGCATTCAATGGATGGATGGCTTTCCTAGCTAGATTGACAATAAAGGGTTTCTGAGTAGTTTCCTGAACTGAAGTGCTCGCCATCCAATCGCTGAAAAATGCAATATTTGAAGAAATCTGAAAATGTCGAAAGTTTTTGATTCTAAGTCACAGCATGACTTTTTCTATGGTGTTCCTCAAGGTCTTGGTGTCTTATTGTGGTATTTTGGAGGGATTATTGATCATTTTTTATCAATTCTCAAGAGGTAAAAAACGGTTAAATTTAGCACAAAATCTGTGTAACAAATGATATCGACCCAAAAATTGCTGCAGCAACCTATGAGACATTATAGAGCATGGGAATAACCATCATATATTGACATAATGTTCAAAGCCCTTATACATTTTCACAATTTATTTTAATTAATTAATGTATTTATTTATTTATCCATGTTTATTTCTGATTTATGACAAACAATTTGACACACAGTGCTGAGCAGCATCTCAAATTAATCTTCAGGTTCCCAGCTTTCAGATGATGTACACCACTTCTATGTGACATCTACTGTTGACCTGCTATCTCCTCCTAAAGAACCCCTGTATCCCCCTAAAAAAGCAAAGGCTAATTTCCACATTTGTGGACAATAAAGACGATTAATATTATTATTAATCTTTATTATTATTTGTTACCTTCAATTATACAGGATATTATGGAGTTAAAATTAAGATCATGCACTTTTATTTATGGAGCTAAACATTTTAGATCTGGACAAATAATACTATTAATATTAATCTACATATACCGTGATATTCTATAATCAAATGATGAGAAAAGAAATGTACTGTGGATGACTGAACAGGACTATCTGCTTCACTTAAAAGTGTTCAAGCAGCTCCTCTTTGCTGCTTACAGCTGACATGAATGGAGGCAACGTGACGTCATGCGACTGTGGCTCTGTTAGGGGTGGGGGAGTACAGCAACCTCAGCTTCCTCTCCTGCACTGAATCTGTCACACTGTAGAGAGGCAGCAGGCACCATGAGGGCCTTTTCTCATATATATACATATATATATGGAGAGAGAGAGAGAGAGAGAGAGAGAGAGAGAGAGTGTGAGAGAGAGAGAGAGAGATGCACAAATCTAGCCGCCTTGCAGTGTATAAAATGCATTTGTGTTGTCTGGTGAATAAATCTGGCATGATCCTTTACATAATGAAGGCTGATTAGTTTATGCTGCAGCATTCGTCTTTTGATAGATGTGCCAGATGTATCAAAGACTGGTAGCAGGCCAAAGAGAGACAGCCTTGTTCAGCTGAAAGCCTCTCTCTCTCTGCACTCTCCCAGGTAGGTAATGAAATACTGGATTTGATCGTGTTTTGCTTACCAATTTATCTATCACACGTACTGTAAAGTGATGTTTTTAATATGATATTTCTGTGTCTGTACATTGCTGTGTGGGCTACATGAATCATGCTCATATTTGCAATTGTGAAATGGCATGGTTATGAATTACAATTCTTCAAATGTAGGAGTAAATGATGCCATTATTGAATATGTTGTCATATCCTTTTAGGCTGGAATGTAGTCATCTTTTCTTATATTGATATGTGCTCTATATGTACAGTATGCATGTGGGTATATGTCTTGCTGGATTCAATTATGTTTATACAACACTTAGACTTGTTGACCTTGGCATACACAGCATGCAAATGGGCAGTTGGGCCTAAACAGAGGCCTTAGCTGTTATGTTATGAATATATAATGTTATTGATCCCTGAAGAAAAAATGTGCAGTATCGAGCAGTATGATCCTACACCGCTCGATCATATGGTTATGAAATGGTACAGGCCTAAATTAAGAACATAGTGTTAAGCCCTCTTCTCCTGCTCGTTTCTTTTTCTTCCTCTCCATCTCCATCTCCCCCACCTCCCCTCTGTCTCCGTCTCCCACTCTCTCTCTCTTCTTTCTCTGCACCAGCTGCTGCTGCTTCTGCTTCTGCTGCTCCAGAGCCAGAGAGGAGAGTCCCCTCGCCCCCCTGCACACACAGAGACAAAAGGCCTGATTCGCCTGCTGAACACTGCCCCCTTTCTCTATCCGTCCTCTCATGCACGGTGGAGTGGTGGTGGTGGTGGTGGTGATGGCTTCAGGAAAAAGCGAGGCCCGGACTGGGACTAAAATCTAGGACTGACCCAGTGAAGGAGAGTGGGAAGAGGGAGGGGAGGAGGAGGAGGAGGATGGGGCTGGAATGGTTGGGGCTGAGTGAAGGCAGGTGCTGAGGCCTCTACAGGAAGACTTTTTTTTCCTGAATATCTCTCAGAGTGGAAAAAAATCTGAAAAGGGTATGCCACATTTACCTCTATATATATATATATATGCATGAACGTGCATGCTTATGTTTATGTATGTCTCTGTGGCGGCATATGTGGGCAGGGGTGGCATGTGTTTGTTAGAAGTCTGGGGTGCATGAATGGCTTGTGTTTGCCCATGTTACATTGTGTGATTTGGGGTTTCCTTATCTTTATATCACAGTGCTGGGTGTAATGATGCTGCGGGCTACATGACAGTTTTGAGTTTTCAGAGACACTACCAGTGTGTCTGGAGGGAGAAACAGGCCAAGGTACCACTGAGCTTCTTCTACCATCATGGTTCCCTAAATGTGCTTCTTCCTTTCAATGTGTTAAGTTGAATATCATCATTTTGTTTTAAATCGTACCTCCTGTAACCCATTTTTTGTTCACATTTGTCTCATTATCTTTTCTGTTTTAATATGTGTCAAAGTAACTTTGCTAACCAAAAAACACCATCTTTCTGTGCATTGTTTTATTTTTGTGGCCTAATTTTTATGCCAGGGCAAGCAACCAGAGTAGTGAATCTCCTTTAAACATGTCGCCACCTGTCTATGAAATATTAGGCTCTTGTTTCACTAAATCTATGACCATATACATGTAGTTTGGTGAAAATGTTGCAGTGTTTCCAGGGAGACGGGCACACCGCTTCTGCCTGTGTGTGTTTCTGAGGCCGTATTGCAGCGCAGGGCTTTATGTTGGGTGACCGGAACCAGATGAAACCGGTTTGAGGCAGACGGAGGGCTGACAGGAACAATGCCGTCTCTGTGCTCCACTGAGGAGTATAGAGATAGCCCAGGCTACTCCATGGCAGCCCTTCACAGCTCAGCCACTGGCTACCATGGCACAGGCAGAGACCCTGCTGCTGCTGCTCGCTGCTGGCTGGATGTCGGCGTGCTACGCAGCGCGGCTCATAGCGAGAGGGGGGCAGGGAGATTTGGGAAGGGACGAGGGCCGGGGAGACGTGGCTGGCTGGGAGTGTGAGTGTGAATCTGCAGCCTGGATCCTCACATACACACACACACACACACACACACACACACACATGCAAGAGCATGATATATCTGTCTGTCTGTAGGTCTGTGTGCTGCTAGTGGTGCAGAGAATGACTAAGGAGGATCCCTACCCAGGACCACCACCGCTCACCAGATCCCTGGATGTAACCTGACCCTGTATTCTGGGCCTTTTACATGGTTGGGAAGAAGCAAGGCTTTTTTTTTTTTTTTTTTTTTTACCTCCGGGCAGGGTGGGGTGGGTGGCTTTTTTGTGGGTTAGTAGTGTTGTGACTGTGTTTGTTGCAGGATGGAAGGAAGGAAGGAAAGAAGGTTTGGCTAGTGGCTGGAGAGGGACGGAGGCAAGAGGGTGAGGAGAGGCTGATTCACTTGCATGTTTCCACCATTGTTGTTTTACATTCACTTAACTGAGATTGTTTTACACAGTGTGTGTGGATTTCAGGTGGCAATGAAGCATGTGTGTTAAACTGCTGTTGTTGAGAGGGGGTTCTTTTTTTTGTATTTTTCACATTTGTCTGTATTTAACATTCATTTACTTCCTACGTCAGGCTGCTCTGGCTGTCATGGCTGTGATAGCTGTTCTTTCCACCAGGCCTTTCTCTCTCTGCTGCAGCCTCACACAGTTAAAGCAGCCATTTTTTCCCCCGTGGCACTGCATTTCTGCCCTCTCCTTCCATAACATTTCTCCCTCTCTCTCTGTCATTTTGTTTATGTTTACGTCATTATTACAAGTATCCCGTCATCTGGATTGAACTGAGAATTGTTGCTTTTTGAAAACCAAAGATGAGGCTACACAATATGAGTCTGTGTGTGTGTGTACAGATGTGTTTTTGACCATGCATTTTGGATCAAAGAGCAATACTGGTTTAACTGCACGTACTGTACAAGCAGAGCAGCTCCATGGCTGTGCCTTTTGTCCCCAATACACACAACACATACAGACACAGAGCATTTCAATCCCATCATATCTCATTTACAGTGCTCACTATATAAAAATATATATATATATAAATAAAGACTGGTTTGTTTCTTAAGAGTTATAACCCACTGAAAGTTTTTTTTTCTGATATTGAATAATACTGTATAATTTTGATAAATAAACATGTTGTGTTTACTTGAGTGACCATCTTTACATCTTTTCCATATCACCTTATCAAAAGTCTTCCCCTGTCATCATGTTCGTATTTACACTTCATATTTCATTCAGCTTAAAGGGGAACTATGCCTATTTTCAAAATTCATACATTTTATTCCTATGGTCTAAGACAGTTGAGAAAAATAGTAGTAAACATGAACAACTCTCTCCCAAACTCAAACTTGTGATGTCATAGGGTATATGTCTGGAGCTGCTCCATAGTCAATGAATGGGAGGCCGATTTTGTGGACCCACAGAATGTTTGTTTTCTTTTTTATACCCAAATGAGCTTTATTCTACTATAGTGTTCTCAGTTGTGAAACAGAAAATGTTCCCATATACTCAGATGTATTTTCTTCATTTGAGACTAATGCAGAGGTAGAAGGAAGTTACCATTTTTATTGTTGTAGTCTGAGTAACGTGAGGTCATATCCGTTCCGTATCCTTCAACCAAAACAAACCGCAGCCGGCCGCAACAAGAAAGTTTAAAACAGCGGAGGGTCTGTGTGGATACGACCTGCACCCTCACATGTTAAATCCAAAGTGGTAAACACTACACATCCAGTAAAGTATGGAAACACTTTGGGTTTCACACATTGGCAGGAAAAGCAGCGCTAGACATCACGGCTAAAGCTGCATGCTAACTCTGTCAAGGACAGGAAACGTTATTGTGTTGCAGTAACATGTGGTCAAGCCAGCCGTCACTCTTATCTCTGTGGTCAAATTGGCCGACGCTACAACTGTAGAGCACCCATATACTGACATTTATGTTAAATGCATTCAAACGGTCCCAATGGAGCTGACCATGGATGTATAAAGAGAACGGAGCTGACGGGAGAGCTAGCGACCAACTCTGAGAAGTTAGCGGAAGTATACATGTGTGACTATGTCCGGTTTTCAAAGTAAGGTGTTAACAAAGGGAACTATATAGTATATACAAAATACATATATGGAAATAAGATTCATTAGATTATATTCACCAGAAGTATAAAACATTACATGTCCCTTATAAATAAAAAGAAATCACACTAATTTGTGGAAAGAAAATAATGCCTGAAAATGACTGATATATTTGACTTCAGGACATCTCTGACTATACATACATGCTGAAAATCAAACATTTTTACCGTATCAATTTAGATATTTTCTAAAGTAAAAGTCCCTAGAAGTGTATGATTCAACTTTTTCCCTTGGTCTGGTGTTCAGAAACAGAAATTGCAATAAATCTTAATATTGAATCGCAATACTTGTAGAATCGCAATACATATCGAGTCGGCACCCAGGTATCGTGATAGTATCGAATCGGGAGAAAGGTGTATTGCCCCAGCCCTAATAACATCTCTCCCAATTCATTCTATGGAGCACTCTAGTTTTTGGATTTGAAAGAGAGTTGTGTAATGTTTACTAATATTTATTGGACTACCTTAGACCTTAGGAATAACATGTATGAATTTTAAAAATGGGCGTAATTCCCCTTTAAGTAATATCTAGATGTTTTATTCACTCCCAAAACCAGCTGACTGCCAGTCCACTGATAGGAAAATGACTAAAAGTACTCTAGTCTTCTACATTGTAATTACTTGGACCAGATCCATCACCCTCCTGATTTTATATCAGAAAACATATATTAAAAAAAGGAACTCTCTTGCCTTGTTCCGTCTCCAGCTTTTGAATGGATTACATTAGCACACTGGTATATTCTTGTTTTTCTCCCTATTTTATTCGTTTAATTATAGCAATGCTGACCATGTAGTGATTGAAGAGGAAAATGCTTTTCTAAGTACCCACATTTAATGTCGTATAAATGTCACATCTACCCCCCGTGTGGACCAGCAAGTGGTTCCCTGGTGTTTCTCTCTGAAACAGTCCTATGAAGTTACCCATCGTAGGGACGAATGAGGCATAAATAGGACTAATTGTACGTCAGCGGTACTAATTTTTTCAGAAGAGCTTTTCATCAGTGATTGATCAGTGACAAATTGATTTGAAGATGTAGAGAGCTCGGAGCTCAGTCTGCTAATGCATAAATCAATAATCAAACACAAGAAAGCAGTGAAATTGTGTATTTGATAGGCTGAGCTATATGTGACCACCGGTGCACCATGTGGTGAGAAATGAAACTGCAAAACAAAAGCTGAATGATTTGTATGTACTTAGACCCAAATTTACCACAAGTCATACTGTAATTCACAATATAGGCACGGATTTGGACTATTTGATATAGTGAACTACGTGGTTTCTTCCCAAATAACAAAACTATCCCTAAAAAAATGCTGTCAAGTAAGTTGATCTTTCATTTTCCTTCATTTTAGAGGTGTTATAGTATTGTTGAAAGGGAAATAACACAGAAGCAGAGTGAAAATGAACGTGTCCTATGCTCATCTTACCACCTCATCTTAGTCAAAAATACGAGGAGCATTTACCAAAAGTGGAAATCATTCTGTATAATATCACATTATTAATCAAATAAGAATTTGTGATACAGTCTGTAATAACACGTTCAACTATAAAATGAATGCTCTTTACCAGAAAAGAAAAAAACAACACTTTTTTATTAATTATTTCCTTCCCGTCACTGTGTGTAGAGCCATAAATTAGTGTAAGATCGTCAATGGTGGTGTGTCAAAATCTTTTATTCCTGACAGGAGGAAAATGTTTAATTCACATACATCAGAAAGCATTACGATATTGTGATCATTTACATCTATCTTGACTATAATCTATCTTGGAAATATTGACAACAGTATACGAGTAATAGGTACATACTATTTTTTTACATTTTAACTAATAAATATCACAATGAAACCTTCCCTGTTGATTACGTGACATGTTAGAGTCAAAAGTTTTTACAGAGGGAATTTTGGATATCTCTTTGTATCATTTTTGCCATGTTTTTTAGGAATAAAATGTGGTGAATAGAGTCATTTTTTAACTACTAATACATATCACCATGAAACTTCCCCAGTTGATGTTTCACATTCATTATAATTGTTTTTTGTATTACAAGTTTTCTGAAATTTTATGTTTGAATATGCAAATGAGGCATTATCTAATGATAACTTTTGGTGAATGTAGGCTAAATCTACAGGCACAAATAGACAAATGTAGGGAAATAAACACCTAAATGTGTATTTTGGATGTTTTCTTTCCACTAGTCTGAAAGAAGACATGTTATGGAAGCAAAATAGCCCAAAATGCATGAAAAAACGATTTTTGCCTGCAGTGTCTCGCCTTAATAAATGTCTTGAGCAGTTGTTTCTATTACAGGCAACAATCTACACTCTAGTAAATGAGAAAGGCACTATTAATAACTTATACCGACTAGAATGTACAGCCACCCTCATTCATCATGTCATCCCAGACATTCAATTAAATGTTTACATTTGAAGAACTATCGTATGTTTGTTGTATTTCCAAGACACAATTAATTATACTTTTCTCATTCACTTTCATGATTTTCTCCAGGAATACAGATTTTTGCATAGCTGCCTTCATGTCCCAATGTCATACTCCAACTTGATCAAAACTGAAAAGCCCAAATACTCATGACCACGATATCACAGTTAGTCTACCAAATTTGGAGAGAATTACATTAATTGCCCTTCAAAATATCACCAAATTAAGCAAATTCTACTCTTAATATGAATTGCTTGATTATTTCTCATCACCATGAGAAAAGGCCTCATTTAGGACTAATGATGTTATTTAGGAGGATGTTAGTCAGTATAGCCGCCAATGACATTCATTGAGAAAATTAATTTCTACAAAAATATGAGCCTTTCCATTATGGAAATTATGATCTATGGATATTATTGGATTATATCTTACCCAACCCTAAAACCAAAATATCAGCTTCACAAACAAGACATCTCATAATATAATAAGCAGATTGACATGAAAGTGACTGGGAACATTCAACACCAGATGACAAGGGATTAACTATAATAGCTCACGGTGTTGATCTTTGATCTGTTGTGCTGTGTTTTGGCAAAGAGAAATAAGTAAAACTATTTTGTGTCCTCTTCCTCCTATCGCAAACAAGGTAGCACGTTGCAGCAATGACAATAAGAACGTTATATCGAATTCAGTTTTTCTGTTACTACAAAAGACAGTATGAAGATTTTCATTGCAAAATGTGATATCTTATAGCATGTTGAAGAACTCATCATATCATTAGATATAGTTAAAAAAAATCTGTAGTAAACATGACTTATGTTAATCATTATTCTACCATTTTATCTGTGATCCCCAGGTGATCTCCTCAGAACAGGAGCAGGACCATGGGAGATATGAAAACACCAGACTTCGATGACCTGCTGGCGGCCTTTGACATCCCCGACATGGTGGATCCCAAAGCCGCCATTGAATCTGGCCCCCACGATGACCATGAAGGACAACTCAAACAACCCAATGGTGGGGTCACTCCCAATGAAGACGAATCCCACAACCTCTCAACAGGACATGACGTTGGTGTTAGTGTCATTGTCAAGAACATCCGAAATACGGACACTAGTGAGCATGGTGGAACCATATCAGAGAAGGATGGACATTTCCATCCCCAACCCCCTTCTGTTGCCATTGGCAATGGACTACACAATGGCTTCTTGGCCGCAATACAACTAGGTACTCATTACACCAAGAATGGATGGAAAACTCCCAGAGATGAAGGACAGACAGTTAACAACCAATCACCTACCTTCAATCAGTTCAGCCCCATCTCCAGTGCTGAAGAGTTTGATGATGATGATAAAATTGAGGTAGATGACCCCATGGACAAGCAGGGGGTTCAGTCATTCTTTAGATCCACTAGTAAGATTGTGGACCAGAATCACAAATCTCCTGTATCAGTGGACAATGTTTCTAAGCCCAGAGCAAACAGAGACCAAAAACCTGATCAAAACAAGAACACCAATGGTATTCTGGGAGGTTCCAAGTCTAACGAGCCCCCTCAATCAAATTTACCTGAGGGGGGACTAAAGGAAACTGTCCTACAGCCTCAAAGTCAGGAGTGCAAGGAGGCTGGAGAGCTGACAGAGCTTGTTGATGTGTCCAGTATCACCCAAGTCAAAGCAAAGTCCTCTGCAAAGCTTTCATCATGTATAGCGGCCATAGCAGCCCTCAGTGCCAAAAAGGCTAGTGCTACAGACTTGGGTGTTTTGGATTCTCCTACAACACAGAAAGAATCCACCCCAGCCAATAAAAATCCCAGAGCTCTAGAGAAGCCAATCGAGCAGGAGTCGGCCTTAGAGTTTGCAAAGAGTCTGCTCACAAGACAACCAGACAGCCCCTCTAGTGTCATGAGTGAGGGTAGCAGCAAAGGTTCCCCTGCCTCAAGCACAGACACCACCCCGGTCATCCCAAAAGTCAGGATCAAAACAATCAAGACGTCATCCGGTCAGATCAAGCGTATGGTCACCCGAGTTGTATCGCAGTTTGATCCTGAAGATCTGAAAAAAGGAGAGGATAGCCTTTCTGTTATGGCAACCACCAGTGCAATGTTCTCATCTCCTACAAGGCCCTCTCTGCCAACCACAGTATTAGCCACCGCTGGAGGCCCTTCTATTGAAATAACCAAGCAAATGACTATTAAACCTGTGGCGACAGCTTTCCTGCCTGTCTCAGCCGTCAAGACAGTTGGTTCCCAAGTCATCAACCTGAAGCTAGCCAACAACACCACAGTCAAAGCGACAGTCATCCCTGCTGCGTCAATGCAAAGTGCCAGCAGTGCCATCTTGAAAGCTGCTAATGCCATCAAGCGACAGACTGTCATGGTACCTGCCTCCAGTCTGGCTAATGCCAAACTTGTGCCAAAGACAGTCCATCTTAGTAACCTCAATCTTCTGCCTCAGACTGTATCCTCTGCTGTCTGTGATCTCAAAAAGGCCCTGTCCTCATCCAAACAACCACAGCAGGTCAAACAGCAGACAATTCTCGCTGGCCGGGCCTCAAAGAAAGTCTCTAGGATTCAAGTGTTCACCAGCTCTCAAAGCTCTGTAGTGGATGCCTTCAATAAAGTCCTGAGTAGCATAAATCCTGTCCCTGTGTACGTCCCAAACCTCTCTCCGCCAACCTCCGCTTGTATCTCTCTACCCTCGCGTGGTTACAAGTGCCTGGAGTGTGGCGATTCATTTGCTCTTGAGAAGAGCTTGACACATCACTACGAACGTCGCAGTGTGCGGATCGAGGTCACCTGCAACCACTGTGCCAAAAGTCTATTGTTCTACAACAAATGCAGCCTCTTGTCTCATGCCAGAGGCCACAAGGACAAAGGGTTTGTCATGCAGTGCTCACATCTAATCCTAAAACCCATCCCTACAGATCAGATGATAACCACATCACCCTCATCAGGCCCACCCGACATCACTGGCACCACCTCAACCTCCCAAGCACATGCCCCCACTAGTCAAATCCTAGGGAGAGTTTCTGGTAGAGGGTCCCAAAGTACAGTGATTTCAGCTCCATGCAGCGCTCCTCTTGTGGCAGCCATGCCCTTGGAGGATGATGCTTCGAAGCTCTGCAGGCACAACCTAAAATGCTTGGAGTGTAACGAAATGTTCCAGGATGACAGCTCGCTAGCAATGCACTACCAACAGGCACAGGAGTCCAGTGGGCAGGTGCGTGAAGTGCTACATAATATGGTACAATTCATTTTAGCGACTTTTCAGCGGTTTAGTGGCATTAGCAACTATTTCGGGGGCTATCTGCAATCGTTCCAGTGCCATGATAAAATCCGATTGATGATTTTTCTTTATCTCCTCTTTTCAGAAAACATGCACCATCTGCCAAATGCTTCTCCCAAATCAGTGCAGCTTTCTTTCACACCAGCGAATCCACCAGCACAAGTCTCCTTACATCTGCCCCGAATGTGGCGCCAGCTGCCGTTCTGTCCACTTCCAATCACACGTCACCAAGAACTGCCTGCATTACACCCGTAGAGTCGGCTACCGGTCAGTCGACCTTAACTACAATCATAACATTATTAATTTGCATGTTAGTCTTCTCTTGTGCTGGGATGTCATTTTTTCAACTTCTGATGTTTTGTGGATAATCAAATCTGATAACATCTAAAAACAAATTCATGGTATTTACCATTGAGCTGTGTTCTTCCTAAGTGGCTATACTCAGACTTAAATGTCTCTTCCTCCTTTCTTTCAAAGTGCCACTTACAATGTCATTTCTAATTACAGTTATTACTAGGTTACATCAAGTTTGCCTCAGCTTGACAATCCTATATAAGTGAAAGTGATATCAATCACAATGAAACTTATGGGAGGGGAATTTGACAGTCACATTTGTTATGTGGAGTCATCCAAGATACAAGCCATTAAAACTAAAAACTCAGTATATGACCAATTATGATTAAGTTATGAGTGTGGTCTATCAAAATGTTATGAAATGAACATCTTGTCTCAAAGTCAACATCTGCAATGTTATAATATACAGTATTAGATGAGAAAAATTATACCACTCTCAGCAGGTGGTAAGCTTAGCTTAACATAACAGCTTGCCTGGCTCTGTGCAAAGATGGAAAATATCCACCTACAAACTTAATGTTATGTGTTAATTAGTGAGCATTACAGGTGTTTGGACGTTGCCAGGCTAGCCGTTTCTCCCTGTTTCCAGTCTTTATGCTAAGCTAAGCGAACAGTCTCCTGGCTGTAGCTTGATATTTAATGGACAGACACAAGAGTGATATCGATCTTCTAATCTAACTCTCAACAACAAAGTGAATATGCGCATTTCCAAAGAAAGTCCTTTATTGACCAGCATGCCGGCTCACCTATCAAGTAAATTAAAAAAGACAATCTTAAATAAGAAAAAACAAAGTGCATCTGTCCGAGGAATGAGTTAAACTGTCTTTCACTCAGTCAAAATCTTATTTAAATCGGACTAACTCTTATTCCTTCTCCCTCCAGCTGCATCCACTGTAGTCTGATCTTCGCTGATGTTGCAACTGTAAAATCCCACATCCAAAGTTCTCACTGTGAGACCTTCCATAAATGTCCTCTCTGCCCCATGGCCTTCAAGTCTGCTCCTGGAGCGCACTCTCATGGGAACACACAGCATCCAGGAATGAAAGCAGGAGAGCCCAAGTAGGTCAAAAACACTGTGGAGACTTAATATTTATATGAAATGACAATCTAAACCGAATGTATTTCAGTTTTATTTTAAGTTAAAGACAGAATTCAGCAAAGGGTAATACAGTTGTTGTTGTAGGCCTAAGTGTACATTTCAAAGTACACAAAATGTAATTCAATACAAAATTAAATCTAATATATAATTATTTAATATGCAAATAGTACACACAGTAATACACCAGCTTTTTCCTCGAAGAATTGTCAACACACATCTACACGCTCTTTCTTTCACACAGGCAAACACCAATATAACAGAATACCCATGTCCAATTTCTTTTTCAAAGGAAAATCATCCTTGCTGCTTCATCAGTAGCAGGATTTGTGGGTTTTAGACATGGTGACTTAACTTGGGTTTGTTTTTTTCCACATGGCAACCTTTCGCTGACTTACATAGCAATACTGATAATACGTGTGCTCAGGAGCAGGTGTTTCTGTACCTTTGTCTGGGTTTGGCCCTGGTTGTGCCCCAAGTTTAGAGCTAAATAAACAATTGATGTTAAACAATATTCAAAGTAGTAAACCATCTATTTCAGTATGTTTAATTTGATCATATCACGATCTAAAACGATCTTTGTTTGGAGGTACAGACATTAGGTGCAAGAATACAACTGCAACCGGGTGTTTAATAGCTTCATGTGAAACACAAGATAACATTTGCAAAAGTAACAGTTTTCTTTTCTTTGTGTATAAATGTGTACATTTTGCAGTGGACTCACAGTGCTTTTTAAAGGATTTTTATTTCTGTCTTTCAGGATGATCTATAAGTGTTCCATGTGTGATACCGTGTTCACGTTGCAGTCCCTGCTCTACTCGCATTTCGACCAGCACATCGTCAATCAGAAAGTGTCAGTGTTCAAATGTCCCGACTGCTCCATGCACTACGCACAGAAACAGCTCATGTTGGACCATATCAAGGTGGGCATAAAAATAAGTTATTTTAGGGATGCTTGACATCGACTTTTTATGGATGTATGAGTCTGTTTTTAACTTCTAATTAACTCTGAAATCAAACATCATGCTGTTGCTTAATGGCACAGTATTACTATCTTTATTAACATTTTCAAAGCCAAGTTCTTATTCCCAAGGCGTTAAATACCGCGGCTTTGTCACGGCCATAAGGCACCCCTTCGCGCCGGTATGAAATGCACCAGGCATAGCTACAGTAAACGCTCTGAGAAAGTGTGCTGGGATTGTTGTGACGTAGTTTAAAGAGTGAAAGACACACCGGGCAGGCGGGATTGGAGATGGATGAGTCTAACAAACACGAGGCTTTCATCCAAGAGACCGCTGCAATCAGCTGTTCGTTCGTGTCCTGTGTTCACAACTTTCAGTGTCATTTTCACTTTACAAATGTAATATTTTTTCAGCCCAACCATGTAGTTCTTTCCTAAACCTAACTATAGGGGTTTTGTTGCCTAATCCTAAAATGACGCCACGGGTAACTACAGTGGCTTTGATGCCAAGAGTGACAAAGCAGCGGCATGTGACAAGTTGGGATGAGAATGCGTTGAAATAAGAGTACTACTAATAAGTAGTGTGTTTCACACACAAGTGCTTTATATATTTTTGTTATAATTCAATCTGCATGTGTGGATACTTTCCAGGCCATCCATGGAACCCTGAAGACCATCGAGGGTCCACCAAACTTGGGCATCAACCTCCCTCTCAGCACCAAGCCCACTAACTCCAATAGTACCAACAGCAACAGCCCAAGTAATAATAATAATAATATCAAAGACGGAGGAAATGCCAATGGTCAAGACAAGGGAGAAAAGAAGCCCTCACCTTCACCTTTAAAGAAAACAGTCAGTAACTGCTCAGCGAACCTCAAGAACCCTCCCGGCTCAGGATACACATGTGGAGACTGCAGTAGCCTCTTCAGTTCCAGGGAGGTCTTTGTGGCTCACATGAGGCGCGAACATGGCAAGGTGAATGTTTGAGAAAGTTTTTGATTTGTCACATGGTCTTTTTTGAGATTCAGCTTAGAGATGGTAAGAGAACACACATTGGGAAAAGAGTCGATGCTGTAAGTCCTACAAGTACAAGTGGAGGAAGTATTCCGATCCTTTACTGAAGTAAAATGATTACCACACTGAAATAATACTAAGTCCTGCATTAATAATGTTACCTGAGTAAATGTATATAAGAATAATCAGGAAAATGTACTGGTAAGTATCTTAAGTAAAAGTAGTCGGTGCAGGAAAATGTCTGTTGTACTAATTGTACTTTAAATCACTACATTCATTAAGGTGTAAGCAGCATTTTACTGTTGTTGGTTGAGCTAATCAATTTGATCTCTTTTATATAAAGATGCAACTATTGATTATTTCATTATGGATTCATCTGTGGATTATTTTCTCGATGAATCAATCTCTTGGACTAAACAAAAATGAAAATAATATATTAAGATAATAAATAAAACAATACTTGAAAATTATAAGGAAAACAAAACAGTTACTTGGTTAATTTTCTATCAACTAATCTTTTCAGCTGTTGGATAGTTTAATCTATAACAACGCAAAATATTCCATAAACTCTGGAATTTGAACGTAAAATCTTAATTTGTAAAGTAACTTGTAGCTTTAACTATCAAAATAATTGTGGTGGAGTAAAAAGTACAATATTTCTCTCTAAAATGTGGTGGAGTTGAAGTTTAAGAGCATGATTCATAACTGCCTATATTTTAAAAAGGTATCATGCATTCTCCTTCCGTTGCAGATACTGAAGAAACACCCATGTCGGCAGTGCGACAAGTCCTTCAGCTCCTCCCACAGTCTTTGCCGACACAACCGTCTCAAACACAAGGGACTGCGGAAGGTCTACGCCTGCCCGTGAGTACACACACCCACTGTGGTTTACCTCCAAAGTCCTCCGAATTCAACGACAAAATACTGTTGTTGGTCCATGCCCTCCAGAATGGCAAGTTTTCTGATCTGACAGCACTATGGTTTGGTTAGGTTTAGGCACAAAAACGACTTGGTTATGGTTAGAAGAAGAACTTGGTTTGAGTTAAAATAGCTACTTCGTCATGGTTAGGAGATCTTGGTCATTATGGTTACCATAATAACGACTTGAATACAGTTAGCGAACAACTGCCGTCATGATTACGAGAAACCAACGCTGACTGTCCGTAACAAACAGCAGTGTCCAACGTTTGGTTGACCCAACCATCCACCCCTACCTCTTTGTGACTCTATAGTAATGATAGACAGACTACTACCTCTTCTGACCCCGACAGACAGACAGACAGACAGACAGACAGACAGACAGACAGACAGACAGGGCTTTGTCAATTAAACGTACACATTTGTCATTTTTGTCAATTAGCTTAAACGACTAATGCTCTCGTTTTTCTTGGGAGGACAGTGTCGTTTTTTTGAAGGAGGCAGAAGAGAAGCTGATTGGCTCCAGAGTAAAAAAAAAAGAAAAAAGAAAGAGCCATAAGCAATAACGAGCCACGAGCAGTTAGTGTTAAATGTCAAGAGGTACGCGTTGGGTCCATGCAGCAGCCTCATTTACGTTATTGTGGAGGTTTAAGGGTGCAAGTTTGTGCAGTCTGGCGAGAAAAAAAACACGATTTATCTTGCTTACATACAGTACAAAAGTGAAAATACGCTTTAATAATAATAAAAATGCAAGCCCATTGTATGTATGCAAATAATAAAAGGCAAAAATCAGCTTGCGAGGGGTTATAATTGTAATTTTTCCTGTACTTTGATATAGGCACTGTCCAGCTCTCAGTCAGCCATTCACTAAAAGAGTGCTGCTGGATCAGCACATTCATCTGACGCATGGAGTCAAAGAGCCAGAGGGGAAGACTGTCAACTCTGATAAAACGGAGGCTTTACCTGACAAGAAAACGGTACTGTGGCACATATTTGCAGGCATACATTTATTAGAAGGTAGTGCTCCTTGTGAAACTTTTTAGTGAATTTCTAACCGATCATTTTAATGTCCTCAGACCCTCAGCCCCAAAAGGAAGCCAGAAGAGGATGAGGGGTCTCCAGGTTTGAACTCCAGGGGCTCCGACTCACAGCCGTTAAAGAGGCTCAAGGTGAACATCCTTAAAGTTCACAAGTGTGCCGTCTGCAGCTTCACCACTGAGGACATCACAGCTTTCCATGAGCACATTCCCCAGCACAAGTCCGATGGCTTGTGCTACCAGTGTCAGGAGTGTGGCCTCTGCTACACCTCCCACCGCTCGCTGGCCAGACACCTCTTTATCGTCCATCGGCTGAAGGAGCCGCATGGTCTCGCCCGATACAACGGACGGGGCAAGGACGACGATGAGAGCCAAAGGGAGAACCAGCTGGATGTTACAGACGGGACACCAAATACCAAATGCAAGGTGTGCGGGAAGATGTTTGAAACGGAGGGAAACCTGAATACTCACATGAGGACACACGGGATGGCGTTCATAAAGTCGAAGAGACTGATCGCGGCTGAGAAGTGACACTTTCAAACCATTCCATCTCAAGCAAACACTTTTAAACTTATACAGATTGTTAAAGCGTTGCAGACAACCTTCAGTATATTATGCTGTATATATATAATGTACATGTAGGGTACTACAATATATATACAATATATTCACACAAAAATATGTAATATATGTCAAAGTCACTTTATGTGTCTAGGTAAATTGAACAAGTTTTTGTACACACATAGATGTTTCTATAGGCTTTGAATAGATCTTTTTTATAGAAGAGCTTTTTTATTTTAAACAATTCCCATTGTTCTCACTAGGGCTAGATAATGTATGGATATATATTGTTGTAATGGGATTAATCCTCATACAGTCAGCAGTGTTCTGAATGTTCAATGCTGCTAATGTGAAACGAATGTCTGAAAGAAGAAATATACATACAGTATATAAAAACATGTTTTTGTGTCTAAGGGACAACACTTTTTGAAAGTGGTCCTGTATATACAAGAACGCTGCAGCCGCCGGCCACTAAATAAGCTGTAATCTAATCCTTTGGGGCAACCTGGTACCGACAGTTTACGTCCACTAAAATGCTTGCCTTTCCAACTGTCAGGCTCTGATTGTTATTATAAGTGTCTGACAACATTATGGAAAGGACCCTACAGAGAAATTAAATGTTTTTCTTACCTTTCTCTTGATCTGGTGTTTGTTATTGTGTGTCTCGCTCTGAAATCTCACGTCCCATCCACATTGTCGAAATCAGCTAATCATTTAGATAGCACTAAGCTACGCTTTCTGTACTCAAACACAGTAAACTCTGACATGGCACTCCTCTCTCGCAACTCTCACTCACGTTTCCACCCTCGTCTCTTCTCGCAACAAGTCACATGACACAATGAGAAACGGAAAGCGAACGGTAAGAAAAACGGTTTATTTCTCTTTTCCATAATGTTGTCAGACACTTATAATAACAATCTGAGCCTGTCAGTGGCAAAGACAAGCACTTTTATTGGACTGAAGGTGCCAGGTTGCCCCAATTGAGTACATTACAGCTCGTTTAGCAGCTGGCAGTTACAGCGTTCTCCCACAATACTGGACCAATTTCAAAAAGTGTTGCCCTCATTAGTCACTTAGACACAAAAACATGTGAAAATACTGAAGCCATCCTTTAACTTAAAAGTTGAGTAGAAGATTGGCATCAAACATTCTTTACGTTTCAGGTTTTTTTTATTATTTCATGGACAACTAATACAGTATTTCTATCTGAGCCCTCCGAGGCTTCTAAAATAAACTCTGGTCTCCTAATACATCCTGAAACTACTGATCCTAAAACAAAATCTCTGCATTCATTTTGAGCTTAAAACCCAGAAAATATCAGGAGATTTTAGCTTTATACAGTATATATATAGATATATATATATTTATATACTGTATATATACACACAAAACATGCCTCCATTTGGACAGTAGTTTTTCTACTCTGACAATAACACTTTTACTGTCTGGCGCTGTACTGTAAAACTGCATGTGAGAAGCAGTCTGTGAATCGTTTGTTGATTAGAATGTATCTTGCTGCTGCTGTTTATATACTTTTCTGATGCTCGTGTATAAAGCTGTTCTTTATGTCAATAAATGATGAAACCTGCCAGAGGTGAGATCTGATGTCGACTGCACACGAGACATCAGCTCCTCTGTGTGAACATATATCAGAAAAGCTCTCTCTCTCACTTAGACACAAAAACATGTGAAAACAGGGTCCAGGGTCAAAAATACCGAAGTTTTCCTTTAAAGCTGAAGTAGGCGAGATTTGAGCAAATATGATTAAAAAAAGTTATTTTTTGTAAAACGGTCGCTATATCGTGACGCTAGTAGAAACAGGTTACCTGGAAAAAATCCTGTGCCTCTGTGTCCTACGGTATCCTTCGGTGCTCCCAACGGCATCTGCAAGATTTCACATACTGGAGGAAAACAAGCAGTAAGAGCTGATCTGAGGTCCACTGTCCAGCTGCCGTCTATGAGAGCTGGCTGTCAATCACTTGCGAACTCTGATCAAACGGTCAAACTAGGCCACGCTGATCAAATATGAATCAATATTCTGTTACGTTAAAGCCTATTTCTCGCCTCAAATGTTTTCAGAATCATCTTGTAGTGCACGGTTTAGCTGTAAAATTAGAAAGTTTGTGAAGCTGCCGCCATTGTGAAATCTGGTGAAGGAACGCCAAGTTGCGGTCACATGACCGGAGCACAGCCAATAGGAACGCTCTCTCAATGAAATGACCTGTGATTGGTCAAAGTCTCCCGTCACGGGCTAGATTTTTTAAAGCCTTTGGCAGTTCCGCTTTAAAAGTTGAGTAGAAGATTGCCATCAAACAATCTTTATGTTTCGGGTTTTTTTTCATGTCATGGAAAACAAATATTTCTCTCTGAGCCCGCCTTGTTTTCTAAAATGAACTCTGGTCTCCTTCTAATACATCCTGAAACTGTTTGTTTTCACTGATCAGAAAAAAAAGCTCTGATAAACCCATCAAACAGCAGGCAGATCTGAACACACAGACATCATACACATATTTTCAGATTCAGTTTGATATTATTTTTTTAATTTTTGAAGATATCATTATCTCTGATGTCCATCGCTAAAATATGTGATCCATAAATCTGCTTGGAAACGATAGAAAAAAAAGATGATCCTTATAACTCCAGCACTTGCTCAAGAATAATCAGGTTTTTAAGCTTTCTTCAGTATCAAAGTAATCCAGTGATAGTTGTCTGTACATCCTTGGGTACATTGCAAACAGGAGCTGCTAATAGTGAATTCAGCATACTTTTAATGGTGCCAATTTGCAAAATGTAAACACTGTTGTTTTTGTCAGACTTTGAAACCCCCTCTTGTGAAAAATCAGTTTAAACACAGTGAATGTAACACTTCCTGGACAGCAAATTAAAAAAAACTGACATAATGTGGGCATAATCCAAACGTAAATTATGTGCACAACAAAATCATTTAGTATTTTAAAGGGACTATTTGTAACTTTCAGAAATGCTTCTTAACACGACCTGTGGCCGTGAAATCAACGAAAGTCAGCGTCGGGCTCGCGCTTGCTCGCTCTAAATATACCTGAACGAGCATCACTCAAAACAGTGAGGCGACACACGTCAGCTAAAACCACAATATCACTCTATATTTCAGCTGCTTGGCAGTAATGTTAGCTGACCAGACGAAGGTCTCTCCATGAACATGATTTAGATCTGATCCTAGTGTTGGCCTTTCCTGCCTAAGTGCAGGCTGAGGCAGCGGAGCTCTCCAGCGTGTCTGCCTGCTCTCTTCGCCCGCAGCCGGAGAGAGCAGAGGAGACATCGGCACCCGGTCGGTAACAAGAAGACAACGTAAATCTCTGTAGAGCTCCGTCACTTCACAAAACACAGAAAACCTCTGTTGGTCTGGAGGAGCTGCAGCAGTTATTTCTGCACAAACGTCCCCTGTACATTCACTAGATATTCTCAGAGCTAAAGTAACTCTTCTGCAGTGTGGAGTGAGCGCGCGTTCACGTCTAGAGATGGAGCGAGCTGAGCTGTCTGAGTGAAGGCGAGCAGGCAGAGGAGGAGGGTACAACGGCTACACGCGAACGCGCATATGCGAGCGCGCATGTGTGACGACCCGCTACATTTATGCGCGTACAAAGTTACAAATAGTCCCTTTATGTCATTTCTAGTAGACAGCTATTTGGTCAGTATGTGTCAACAACAGGACTTAGTTAGAGCTCTGGTTATATTTTTACTTTTTAATATGATGCTACTCTGTAAGACACAAAATTGAGTTCACACTGTGGAGTAAAATGACTCCTGTAGATCTAACGACTTGTAATCAGGTCCTTGTCACTAAAGTGATAGCCGAGTCATAACTAAATGACCTCTCTCTAGCATGAGCACAAAAACTACAACTGAGAGTACGTACAGGGGCATCATACTGAATGTGTATAGATGGTTTCCCTCACTGTTGTCTAGTAAAGTCATGATGGGACTTTATGTAAGTTTTTAGGACAAGCTCACCCTCTAGTGGCCATTGTTGATTTATTTCAATTACCATATTTTAGCTTGAGACATCTGGTTCCAGTAAAAACAAAAAAATATTAAAATGATGACGAAATAGAATCAGGTTGATAGTGGTAGTTTTTATAAGTGTAGCCATCATATATACACTTGCATTCTAATTATGTTTATCCTGTGTGGTAACAATCACAGCCTGGATCTTTTTTGTTCGCCTCTCGTCCTCATGTAACTAAATCCTGTTCACACCTGAGCCAGAAAACCAGGTGGGGACGATCTGCAGTTTGCCAAAGCAGTTTTTCAATCCACCCCATGCTAAATGAATTTCACGCTACCATTTTCATGATGATGTGTTCCCCCTCCTATGTTATTTAAACACCTTCTCCACTAAAGAGGTGCATTCATTCCTAAAAATGGCCCTGGGTTGGATGGTGTTTCTTCTGTTTGCAGGTTGTAGCGTAGCACTGGAAAATATGCAGGCCTTGAATGTGTCTCAAAGATGTACGGAGGATACCAACACTTTCCTCTGGGAAATTAACCAGGACAAACCGAAGGAATATGCTGTTCTCAGTAAGTGTTGCTGACTTTTGAAGGGCTTTTTCTTTCTGTATGTTAAGATGTACACTCACTTGTGCATTTGCAATATGTCTGGGGCAGTAGAAGTGCAGGTCCATTTAAACTACAGGGGCCAGCTGTTCTTTGAGAGAGGCCAGTCACACTGAATTTAAAACTCAGTGTTCATTTTAACAATGAAGTGGATCAGGAACCAAGTTAGACAAGCCATCTAAAGAAAAAAAATAAACAGGAAAATGTGAGATTTGTTGTGCCATCATATGGTGTAATGCAACAAATCACATAATTGGTAAACTTTTAGATAACAGCTGTTCACACCAAATAGAAACAATGTGTGTGAACGTATGTATTTCCTTGGAATCCAAAAATATATACTGTACTACAAATCTTACAGCGATTCAAGAGTTTATTGTCATAATCAAAAAGCATCAATGCATGTATCAAATACATCTTAATCTTTATCAATCCTATCAAATCATCTGTGTCTTATCTTATTTACGGTTAGTGTAAGCCTTAAGTTGCGGTGCGTCAATCAGAGACTGATAATGTCTGTTACCTGACCAAAGAGACTTTTTCTATATTATTGAGTTCTTCGGGGTCGTGTTTCACTTAGTAGAACTCCAATGTACTCAATAAAAGTGCAAAATATCACCATTATATAGTCAAAAATAGCAAGCCATGTTCCCCTTTTAGGTTTATTTAGGAAGTAGAAACTGTTAGAGCTGTAAATGGGTTTTTGAAGAGTCACTAAATCTGATTATTCTTGAATCAAGAAAGAATCTTTTTATCCAATAGTGCAGTGGATCGCTGTTTTGTTCTTTGCACTAAGTTGTATTTGTGTGTTGTTTTGTGGTGCTTGTGTGTGTGTTGTCAGTGTATGATGCATTTGGAAAGATGGGCAGCAATGTCGAAGGAGGAAATGCCAACCAGCCTGGCCTGTTGTCGGAGTGTCGCTCTGCACGCGGTCCCGCCTTCTCTGGACAGTACTGCCAAGTGTTCCTTAGGCAGGTAACAACAAACGATGTCATTAAAGAAGATAAAATACAATAATTATCATCCTGACAGTTGGCTTAGATTTTGAACAAAGTGTTTTTACCACCGTAGGGAACAGTCCAGTACTTTGTGGGTATTTGTGTTCCTGACTCCTGTGGAGAAGACGATGTGCAAATGCTGGTGCTGTACGGTCAGTGATTTTAAAATCCGTTTCCTCTGGACAATATCCTTCGGTCGGTCCAATACTTGTTTTGTTTTACTTGTGACTCGTTTCACATTTTTAACAGGGAGACTTCATTTTGGTCAGATGTCCCTCATTCCTCCTTTACCTCCCATCCTGGTCAATCAGTCCACTCAGGAAATGATCATGACCCACTGTTTGCCCAAAACCATTGTCCCTGATGCATCAGATGTCACCTGTCTGTCAGTAGTGTATTTACATTTCAAGGTTTAACTCTATTTTTGTCTTTAGCATTGGTGAGTCTTCCCCTAAAACAGATACCTTCTCTCTTGCAGGTTTGTGTGTTGTTTAATGGTAGCAATTCCTCTTGCGGCTACCCTGTTTACAGCTATAATAAGATGGCGACGAAGCAAAGAGGTCAGTCCCACAACGGAGTCTTCCTGTCTAACCTCTGGCCTCAACCTTTATGGGACCCTGAAGACCAATCGCTCCTCCAGTAGCAATAATGATAGTAGCACCTCAGAAGACGTTAGTAGTAAGTACAATTTGTATTATGTTTTTGTGTGAGCACATGTTAATGATAAGTAATTATTGATCACCGATATGTTGACTGAATATTGTCTTTCTTAGACAGCACCAGGCAGACTCCAATGTGTTTTCCTCGGAGCTGTGTGTACCGGTTCCTTCAGGCGTTCTCTCTACAGACCACCAGTCAGGGTGTGTTTAGCACCTCCTCGTCCATCCCAGGAGGAGGCTACTCCTCCCTGAATGGCATCCGTGTTCTCAGCCTGTTATGGATCATATGTGGACACTCTGCACAGTTCCCCGTAATAACCAACCTGGGTACGATAAGACTTACTGTCAGTTGCTCATTCAGTCCACAAGTCATTTAATTACTTATAAACTTGGGAAAAAAAGTGTGGAAATCTGTGTTTGGTCGATTATTTCTCTGTTTTTACAATGCTGATTGGTATTGTATTTCACATTGTTGGAAACCTGTTTATTTACCTTCACAATGATGTCCAACTTGTAAGGATCATGCATTTGTGGGATGAGCAGCACAGCTGATTATGTGGGTAGCGCCCAAGAAAAATTTGCCAAAATGCTCTGCCAATGGTAAACAGTGTTTTCTCCTGTTGGTGTTGACTCTTGTTTTGAGTTGTTTTATGGATTGGATGATTGAACTCTCTATCAGTAACAAAGAACAAACAAAACATATTGGCAATTTTACACTCTATTCATTTAATACACCGTCAGGAGCCTCAGTAGCGGTGGAAGATCCATACGCAGCCACAACAACCTGGCAGCTCCTCCTGATGCTGGTCACCAACCTGGTCACACGTTGCTGTGGGATGGCGTTCCATTCCTCAACCAGGATTCGTTGCAGGTCAGCCAGCGTGGTTGTGTTGGTCACTCTAACACGTACAGCACGCCCAAGCTGATCCCACAAGTGTTGAATTGGGTTGAGGTCTGGACTCTTGGCAGGCCGTTCCATTCTCTCTACTCCCACATTGTGGAGGTAGTCTGTGATAACTCTGGCTCTGTGGGGGCGAGCCTTGTCATCTTGGAGGATGAAGTTAGGTCCCAGATTGTGGAGATATGGGATCGCCACTGGCTGCAGAATCTCATCCTGATATCTCACTGCATTGAGATCCCCTTCATTGATGACAAGCCTTGTTTTGCCAGTGACATCATTCAGGGAACACACAACCACGCTTGCTGACCTGCAACGAATCTTGGTTGAGGAATGGAACGCCATCCCACAGCAACGTGTGACCAGGTTGGTGACCAGCATGAGGAGGAGGTGCCAGGCTGTTGTGGCTGCGTATGGATCTTCCACTGCTATTGAGGCTCCTGACGGTGTATTAAATGAATAAAGTGTAAAATAGACATTATGTCATGTTTGTTCCTTGTTACTGATAGAGAGTTCAATCATCCAATCCAGCAAACAACTCAAAACAAGAGTCAATACCAACAGGAGAATACACTGTTTACCATTGGCAGAGCATTTTGGCAAATTTTTCTTGGGCGCTACCCACATAATCAGCTGTGCTGCTCATCCCACAAATGCATGATCCTTACAAGTTGGACATCATTGTGAATGTAAATAAACAGGCTTTCTAACGATGTAAAATCCAATGCCAATTAGCATTGTAACAACACAGAAATAATTGACCCAACACATATTCCCAAACTTTTTTTTCCGAGTTTATATTCTTATATATTGCATTCTCTCTATTGCAGATAACTACAAAGACTGGAAGAAAACAGTTGAAAGCAACCCCTTGCATATGCTTACCATCAGTGGACCTGTTTTTCTGGCTGTGGACACCTTTTTACTTCTAGGGTGAGACTGAAACAACATTAAGTTTAAAATAGTGTTGGATTTACTGTAGTGTGTCAGTAAAAAAGCAGTTTCTAGAGCAGCTTTTGTGTTGCAGGGGTCTGCTTAGTGCAAGGTCTCTGCTGGGCTCCATCGACAGGGCTGAAGACAAACTGAGCCCCAGTTTGGTGGGCAACTACCTCTTCAGGAGGATTAAAAGGTACTGTATCGTACATTTAACCAAAGTTATGATAATCTGTCTGTGTCACTGTGTAATTTTTCTCTTGGCAATAAAAACAGATTAGAAGCTCTTCATTGAATGTGTGATATAAAACTAGAAACAAGCTGTAAATGTGAATTCTCTTTGTGTTTCCTTTGCTACAGGGTTCAACCACTGCATATGTTTATTATGTGTCTAACCATTGGCCTCATGTCGCTGCTCCAGGGTGGACCCTGGTTCCAATTTCTAGATACACAGATGGATTGTAAGACGTACTGGTGGGCTAACGTACTGTTGATTAGCAATCTCCTCCCAGTCCATGAGATAGTAAGTTTAAGCAAAAATTTAGTAGCACCAATTCTATTTTGACATATTTCTATACTGACCTATTTCTAAACATTTTATTTCCCGATCGCTCCTCAGTGTATTCCTTGGACATGGTACCTGTCTCTGGACTTCCAGTGTTATGCCACCACTCCTCTGTTGGTCTATTTTTACAGACTGTATGTCCGTGATTTCTACCTTTGACAAACTACATTTTTGAATCATGGCCATTTCCCACCATAACAACTCTAGTTCTGTAATCTTATTCATCCTGTCTTTTGTTTATCAGAAACAGAGGTGTGTTTGCGGTCATCGCTGGAGGCCTTCTGCTGTTGACCACTGCGGCCGGTGCTATTATAACTGCACTCATGCACCTGCCAGTCTTTCAGCCGTCTACACTGTAAGACTTAGTGATGCTGATCTAGTATTAATGCAAACAGCCAAACGCATGAAATGTAAGGTGACTTATGCCTAATTTATACTTGAGTGGAAAAGCTTGCGCAGAGCAACAGAGATGGTTTGCAGAGCTCGCAGAGAGCTGCAGAGACACGCTGCACACCTCCTGAAAAATGTGACTATGCGGTAGGCACTGCGGATGCCGCATAAGGTTTCAATGGACATCAGAGGCGGTGGGATTTCCAGACAAGCACCTCACATACGTTACACCAACAACAACAACCATATTAATTCCACGCACATGAGCTCCTCCTCATAATCCAACTGTTAATAATTCTATTTCAAGCGATGGAGTTGCATTTGGCAAACTTGAATGGAAAAATGTAATCAAGCCTATCAAATAAATCAAAGACCGCCTAACAAAACATTTGAAGACTACAGGTCCTTATCAAAAGCAAATTACATGCAACACACAATCCGCCACAGTACTATGTATGCCTGGCGTGCGCACAGAACGCATAGGCCCACAGCGACAGGAGTATAAATCAAGCATTAGATATCAAGTTATATATATATTTTTTTACTTTATTGTGAAATCCAATGTCAAAGAGAGTAAACGCTAACCAGCCATTCCATCGTTTCTTTACAATTAAAAAAATGTTTAATTTGCTTGCTTATTTTTTGCAGGACATCTGATAATTATGCCTTGCATTACTATGTGAAACCGTACACCAGATATGGGCCGTTTTTAATAGGGATCTTGACTGGAATGTATTTGAAAACAAAGAAGGATCAGCTGATAAAGAAAAAGGTCAGAATCACTACACACAGCTTATTCTTTTACTGGATATTCATGTGCTTATCGTGTCTTGCTGTCGTTCCAGTGGCAGGCAGCACTTGGATGGTTCTGCTGTCTGTTAATCTTGGCTGTGGTGGTTGCATTGGCCTACGTCCTCAAGGAGACCCCAGCCTATCCATCTGTGCCACATGCCCTCTACCAGGCACTGCACAGGCCGCTCTGGACTCTGGCTGTGACCTGGATCATACTGGCCTGTGAGGAAGGTTACGGAGGTAAATCAAGAGCAGGGATATTCCACAGTCCAAATCCCATAAAATACCATTTTAAATACTTATCTTAACAATTAGTTGATTCATGATTGATCACACTATAAGACAGAAACTTGCTGTGTAATGATTTCATGGCAATATGAGAAAAATATACTGTAAAATTTGGCCCATTTTCCCCATTTCAGCCATGAGCAATACTTAAAACAATACATTTTTAACCCTCATCTACCTCTCTACAGTATACAAGACCCAAATTAATGATTTAGTTAAACAAATATGGATAGAAATATAGTTGTACCATGTTTGCACACTTATTAAGTGACTTATGAGTAAAAGCTTTTATATACATGAGAGCATAAATATGTTCTTAAAAAAAATAAATTCTACGTTTTCTTCTGTGCTCTACGCTCTCCAGGTTTTATCAAGAGCCTCTTGTCATTGGGTTTCTGGGGTCCTCTTTCTAACATTAGTTTTGCCTGCTATCTGACACATCCTGTGGTCATAATCCTCTACAATGGCTTGCAAGAGACCCCAATCCACTACACAGGCATCAGCTTCGTAAGTCAGCACATTTCATTAAGTTTCATCGAGCCTAACACTGAGGTGTTTCAGATTTGACCATTATTTAGCTGTGTTTCTGTATCCCTTTCTAACCTCATGTCTCATGTCTTCTTCAGATGTACCTGTTCTTTGGCAACCTGTTGCTCACGCTGGGGGTCAGCTGTGTGCTTACTATGCTGGTTGAGAAGCCATACATCCTCCTAAAGTGGAGCAGTACATAACAAGACACACAGTCAGAACGTTTTTATAGTGATTGCTGAATACTTAGTTAATGGTTCTTTAGTTTTAATGTGAAATCATAACGACAGAAATAAAACTGGGAAAAATATCTAACTGATCTAACTGCTAGTGAACCATTAGTTAATGAGTAACTCCGAATAATAATTTTTTTAGGGTAGGTAATGATTAGTAAATGATTACTTGATTAAAGAAAAACGAATGAGGTCCCCCTAAGTAAAGTGAGACATAATAATGAATAGTTACTGAGGAGTTCCTCATTACTTCATCATTTTTCTAATGATTGCACAATGATGACACAAAAAGGGTAAGTAATCATAATGATGAAGTAATGAGGAGCTGTAATTGAATTAAATGAGTCGTTACTAGCTTTTTGCTGCGCAGCAACAACTCATAACTAATCATTACTTAAAGCAGCAGTAGGCGAGATTGGAGCAAATATGATTAAAAAAAGTTATTTTTATAAAACAGTCACTATATCCTGGCAGTAGTGCATGAAACAGGTAATCATCGTAAAAAAAAAAAAAATCATGTGGCTCTGTGTCCTCCGGTGCTCCTAATGGCATCTCCAAGATTTCACAGACCGGAAGAAAACAGCCAATCAGAGCCGAGCTGGAGCCTTGCTGTTGTAAACTGCTGTACTGTAAAATGAGAAAGTTTGCTCCGGCTGGTGGGCGGTGCTCGGTATTTCCTCAACTGATCTCAACATGACTGCCGGGTCACAGTCTTTCTCATTTTACAGCTAAACAGTACACTACAAGATGTTTCTGAAAACATTTGAGGCGAGAAATAGGCATTACAGTAACAGAATATTGATAGATATTTGATCAGCGCTGCCTAGTTTGACCGTTTGATCGGAGTTCAAGAGTGATTGATGGCTACCTCCATTGAATGAACAGCCAATAGGAATGCTCTCTCTCTCTCTCTGAAATTACCTGAGATTGGCCAAAGTCTCTTGACAGGGGCATTTTTTTTCTAAAGCCTGATAACAGAACCATGAGGAGGTGCAGAAGTCTAGTTTTCTCTCAGAACACTTGAATTATAATATGCTGAAGATATTCTGCCTACTGCAGTTTAATAATTAATTATAGGAATTCCCAGTCTGTTGTCTAGTAACTCATCATTACCTACTATATAGTCCTCCATTAGGAATTATTAGAGAAATACTCATTAACAATTCAGCAACTATCAAGTTGTTCCTGATTCATTCCTCACTCGTTTTGTAATCATTAGCTACTCAATTTGAGTGGGAATTACTCATTAACTAATGGTTTCACTAGCAGTTAGTTCCTCATTCTTTCCCCAGTAAAAACTCACATTTTTGTGTCCCTTATTGTAAAGTGTTACCGGCTGTGTTTCTGTATCCCTTTCTAACTTCATGTATTGCATGTCTCTGGTCTTCTTTAGATGTACCTGTTCTTTAGCCACCTGGTGCTCATGCTGGGGGTCAGCTACTGTATGTGTTTACTGTGCTGGTTGAGAAGCCATACCTCCTCCTAAAGTGGAGCAGTACATAACAAGAAAAGTATGAGAAAAATATACTGTAAAATTTGGCCCATTTTCCCCATTTCAGCCATGAGCAATACTTAAAACAATAAATGTTTAACCCTCACCTGCCTCTCTACAGCATACAAGACCCAAATTAATGATTTAGTTTAACAAATATGGATAGAAATATAGTTGTACCATGTCTGCACACTTCTTAAGTGACATGTGAGTAAAAGCTTTTATACACATGAAAGCAGAAATATGTTTTTAAAAAAGATCAATGCTACATTTTCTTCTGTGCTCTACGCTCTCCAGGTTTTATCAAGAGCCTCTTGTCATTGGGTTTCTGGGGTCCTTGTGCAGAAATAAATGCTGCAGCTCCTCCAGACCAACAGAGGTTTTCTGTGTCTTGTGAAGTGACGGGGCTCCGCAGTGAGAAACGTTATCGTCTGAAGCAGGAAAAGCCAACACTAGTATCAGTAGTGATTCATGGAGAGATCTTCGTCTGGTCAGCTAACATTACTGCCAAGCAGGTGAAATATAGAGTGATATTGTGGTTCTAGCTGACGTGTGTCGCCTCACTGTGTTGATCAATGCTCGTTCATGTCTATGTAGAGCGAGCACAAACGTGCGCGCGAGCAACAGGATGCTGACTTTCGTTGACTTAACGGCCACAGGTGTCGCTGTTAACAAGCAATTTCTGATTCTTACAAACAGTCCCTTTAATTAAATCATGTTTAGTTTAGGCAAGACTACTATGTGTTCAGTAGTGTAAGATAAAAGCCAAATATGGCTTGCTATTTCTCTCATAACACTTTGGCATAGTTAAGATGTGTTCCATATCTATCATTTGCCTGCTATGGCACTCCTGCCTTAATTGGTTGCTCACGCATCCACACAAACAAAACGTGGTTGTGACGCACACCATTTTCCACATGGTCCCGTTCCAGGGAGTTTAGGGAAGGAGGTGTAGACGCCGAGCCGAGGCAGACTGTGCAACAACATGGTGTAAAAATATATCTCGCTTTGGTAAGATGACACTTCTCTCACCATGACTACATGAGTCCACGGGGCCGCATCCGATACAAAACCCCAGAACAACATGCCCAAGATGGTGTAACATGTCTGAGGCTGTTTCAAATTTGTAATGACGTCTTGGAGAAGGAAGAATTAGCGTAATAGTTAAAAAAATACTGAGTATGGCTGAGATACTCTTATTAGCGCTGTGGCCAAATAAGTTTTACATTGTGTAATTTCATATTTACCTGTATTTAAAAGATATAACACTGTTATACTGAGAAGCCAAAGAACCGCACACACTTATCTTTTAATAGCTACATCATATCAAGTCCTTATCTAATTAAGGTTCTGTCCAAGTGCTGCTTGGTGACTCAATTAATGTAGTAAATAGTCAGTCAGGTGATGTGATACAAAGGACCTCATGCAGCAACATTCTCTTAAATTACTTTTATATTTTTTCTTAATTTTCTGTTAAGAAAAAAAAAAAAAAGTGAAGTCAACTCCAGATGAACCAGATGTTCTTAGCCATCTAAACTTGCCCTTACCCAGGTGACCTGAATGATGAATACCACTTGATCATAAATTGGAGGCCTGTGGTCAATTTTTTTATTAGCATAGGTTACGCCCCCTAAACACTATATAACACAAGCTTAAGAGATTTTAACGTTTTGTTCTACAATATAAAAATACGTCAGGAAATATCCCACTCATAAAAAAGGCGGTTGCTAACAAGTGGCTAAAATAGGCTACAAAACGTCATCAAACCAACTCGTCCGCCTTTACAGCCTCGTTGTTTATACTAGCAGTCACGCAACCGTGGTGTAGTTCGTTTATAGCCTTACGTTAGCTTTTTACTTCTGGTGATTGCATTTGCACTTCAAAAATAATAAAAGTGGTGTTCATTTGTGGAGATTATCTAACTGAACAAAAGGTGCAAGTATCATAAACGTCTGTTTGCCACAGGGATGTGACGGTGAGGAAATTTTCCCACCGGTTAATAAACTCGTGACAACACCGGTGTCAAACATTTTAAATAAAATGCACTGCTATTCCTGTTTGGTGGTTGTGCTGTCCTGATAAGAGTAGCAGGCCCTATGCTGGATTCACTATTATAGATCCCGCATGCTTACGTACATGCTACGTGACACAATACTGTCAAGAGCTGCCGGTGGAAAATGTCTTTGTCAAAAAAGGAGAAAAGTGGACACAGAGAGTCAGGTTTTCCAGGAAAAATGGACCAGTTCCTATTTCATCACTACGGTAAATGAGAGGCCAGTGTGCTTGGTGTGTTCACAGCACCTTTCAGTGCTCAAGAAATAATATTTGTTCTGATTTTAGTCATAGCCGAGAGATCAGCGAGACATCTCAGGTTTTCAGAATGTACTTGTACTTCTTTACGCTACAGAAAGGGGGACATTTGGAGGTGTTGTTATTTATAGGTTACTATGCAATGGTTTTACTGGTCCGGCCCACTTGAGATCAAATTGGACTGTACGTGGCCCATGAACTAAAATGAGTTTGACAACCCTGCCTTATAGCATTGGGTTTAAATCTGAAATATAGCCAAATAGGTGCTTTCTGTTTTCGCTTCACATCATCTTGTCTGTGAGCTCTCTCTCGTCCCGTGTGTGTCAAATATGACACCTGTTACTCTGAGCTGAGATTCTGTATGGAGGAGATGCATTCACTGTCAGTTTGAAGTGTCCGTCGTCCGACTTTGTATTGATAACACGGTGCTGATACGCCAAAATTAACTAAATGGGTTTTATTTCTGTAAAAAAAAAAGAAGCAAAACGACGGTGGGGGCGTAATGTAATCGGTGTGTGCCTGACCACCGTGTAACAACGGTAACACCGGTAACACCGACCCCCGCGAAAAGTCTAGTTCGCCACAGAGCTTATTTTCTGCAAAACTCCAAAATCCAATGGAATAATCCCATTGGCTTTTTGTTGAGGGAACCAGAGCGATGCTAACTTCCCTTGAGGGCCTACAAAGTACAAACAACAGATTATCATTTTCCAATGAAATTAGAATCATTGGACCATTCATCTACAGTATATGTCATTTGGGATTGGCTTGTGTTTCTCGCTTATTAGATGAGTAGCCAACACTGAAAACAGCCTGTAAATATAGATATTGAGTGTTAAATGTTCAAGATCGGCACATGTCCGCAATATCAGGTAACTGACTTTGTACTTGCGGGGGGACAACAGTTAAAAATAGACTCCCACCCCGAGACCTCCGGCTCTAGCCTGAGCTCATACTGAAGTCCTACATCATAGTGTGTATCCTCAACCACACGGCTATGACAAGGGTACGTACTACATGCATGGCTGAGACAACTTGCCAGTAATACTTTTATCATGTGTGATTCAGCATGTTAGACATTTGTTTGAGGTTTTCCTTTGGGAAATGGGAAATGTTGTAAATCACTCCGCTTCGTCTCACACTGCTGTGCTGCATGATGACATACTTACTGTCAAGCATCAGAACTAATTCCGTAAACAAGTATAAGGAATTTTGACTAATACTTGTTAAGTTTTCTGCTTATTTGTAGCCCCAAAATTCTGACATTTTGAGGCAGCTTGCGTTATTATTTTCAAAACTTGTGTTCCTAATTTACTTGAGCTTACGTCTTTCAAGCAAGTCGTTCACATACAGAAGCTTTAAGGACGCAGCAGGATCTTGGGGCGGTGGGGGGTAGGGGGGTGTTGTGTGACCGAGGATGGATCTATTTTGGCACCGGGAGTCGAGATGAAATCGAATTACACTTTCTTGCTCTCGGTCACAGTGGCGCTGACAGCTTTATTGTTTTTTTTTAATGTCAGTAGATATCAAGTCCTATCTGATGCACTAATCAACCACACCAACAACATTGATTTCTGATTGATTTAAACCTTGGAAGTGCCTCATGGGACTATTAATGTGCACGCCGTAATTAAATCTACATATGGAGTCAGTGTAGTAAATGTGATTGTGGCCTATCAAACAGATTGGATTAATTTAGGGAAAACAATCTTTGGATTATTCGAGATTGTAATGGGTTTTGCAGTTGGAAAAATGTGTGAATTATTTTTTTTTTTAATAGTCAAGGTGTTTGTCAATAAACTTACTAAATTTAGGATTTGTATTCCATAGTAAACATTTCAGGCTTGAGTTCTCGACTAGATGTCCTTCACTGCAGCAGGAATGTCACAAATGCAGGTCATGGGTGAAGATGCGATGGTATTTTTCCAGTGTCTCTGCCACCAGTTCCCCCTCCAGCAATCTTGTGTATCAGGGTGCATGTTTTGAAGATCCCCCCAACCTTCAACACTTCATAACAGGCCTCTGCACATATGTCAGGTTGCCGGTAGTGGGCAACACGGGCAATGTGATTTAAAGTGCATGCTTTTAAGACACAGCCATGCTTTTACAGTCACCTGAAGTCTTTGAAGTAATTGCAGCGTAATCTAAAAAATAACAGCGGAAATATTAAGAAACATCCCTGGTGTTACTGCAACATTTGAAGATCCTCCTCCAATTTTAACTAACATATATATCACCAGGAAATTTCTCCAGTTGTTTTCTTACATCAAGGCAATCATATTTTGTATTACAAGTTTTCAGAAATGTTTTGTTTAAATATGCAAATGAGGCACTCTTATTAAATATGTGCTAATTTGCATATTTCCAAAACAAAAAATATGAATATTGGATAAAGCCAGGTTCAAAAGTCTTGTTTCATTTTATTGACATATTGAAGTCAAAGGTTTTTACAGAGGGGATTTTAGATATCTCTTTTTAACACTCCATAACTCAGAAAATACTGTCAACAGCCATTAAAAAAAATCCATTTTCATCATGTTTTTAGGAATAAAATGTTCTGTAAATCAGACTATGAATGATATATGAACAAACCCCTCAGTAAAAACCTTCAGGATATAGATAGGAATGAAATTGGAAAGTTTAGTGTATGTAAGTGCTACTGAAATGGAGATGTCTGGCTTAGAGTATGAGAAAAAACGACACTAATTTCTTTAATGCATTAACGCAATCGATTTTCCCGTGATTGTACCGGGCTCAGTTTTAAAGCTAGAGTGAAGATACAGGCATCATATGAAACTAGAAAACCTAAGGAATCAACCATGTCATAGTTCGTCGCAAAGGAGGTCAAATAATGCTCAAAACTTGCGCTAGATTTTGTCGAGGACAAACTGTCGTGGCCATTTTAAAAGGGGTACCCTAAATGAAAATAGGTTCTCTGGGTACCCACGAGTCTCCCCTTTACAGACATGCCCACTTTATGATAATAAAATAAAACGGCTTATAGCTGAAACGTGTTCGTTTACGTTTGATTGCCCAGAATAAACCAAAAAAGACTCTTTATCTGTGAGTGCCAGTGATTTGTTTCTTCTCACTTTATGATAATCACATGCAGTTTGGGGCAAGACAGTCAAATCAGCACACTGACACACTGACACACTGACAGCTGTTGTTGCCTGTTGGGCTGCAGTTTGCCATGTTATGATTTGAGCATATTGTTAATGCTAAATGCAGTACCTGTGAGGGTTTCTGGACAATATTTGCCATTGTTTTGAGTTGTTAATTGATTTCCAATAATAAATATATACATCAATTTGCATAAAGCAGCATATTTGCCCAATCCCATGTTGATAAGAGTATTAAATACTTGACAGATATCCCTTTAAGGTACATTTTGAACAGAGAAAAAAAATGTGTGATTAATCATGGACAATCGTGTGAATACACGATTAAATATTTTAATCGATTAACAGCCCTATTAAATATGCAAACGAGGCATTATCTATTGATAACTTTTGGTGAGTTTAGAAGAAATCTACAAACGCAAATAGACAAAGTGTAGTAAAATAAACACCTAACTGTATTGTGGATGATTCTTTCTACTAGTCTGAAAGAAGACATGTTAGCAATGGAAGCAAAATAGCCCAAAGTCTCAAAACTGACCAGTATATGAAAAACTATGTTTCTTTGCTTTCTGCTTAAAAACACCTTATTTCAAATGTCTTTTACCAATTTATGAGGTTTGGATTATCATGAATGTTGAGGACATTAGCAACAATTATACCACAGAAACATACCTACATATAGCTTCATAAATATCTGGCATTAATTAAAGCTGCAGATTGTCTCCTGAATGGTTTTCAAGTGCACAGCAATGTATTTGTTCAAAAATATTTTAAATCAGAAGAACCTGAAATGCAAAAGACAGTTCTGTTTGTTCCGACTGCATTACAGGTTTCTTTACATAATCTTTATGTGGATATTTTACAGTATTTTCAAGGCCAATAATGAAGTGGAAACATTCATTATTTTGCAGCCAATAAACTGAGACTTGAGATAAAGAAAACATTACAATTCTATTGTAACTTTATGCAGCTCTAATGGCTTGTGAACTCAATATGTTTGTGTTACCTGATCAGGATTTTGTAAAAAACAAATTACACTTCAATGAATGCAACATATTAGTGTATATATTAATATTTATAATATAGATAATGCATGTTTTACTCCCCCTCAGTTGTGCAAGACAATAGAAATTGGAGCGTGTCTGCAGCTGGTACACAACCACCACACAGCAGACGTTTTTATCAGCTACAAAGCAACAACAACAGGAAGGTTTCCTGGTGATAAGGTATGTCAAGTGTCCTTTAAAAGCGTCAAAAATAGATGCAACATGCCATTTAAAAAGGGGGCAACTAAAATAAACAGCTAGAGGGAGATAGTGGGCCAGATGCTCAGGTTGAGGAGGTAAATATACACGAGAGCCTCAGATCAGAGATTTGACTTGTCTCGCTTCACTTTTCAGGTACTGAATCTAAGGATCTAAGGATACAGTTGGACCCAGGGGAGGAAATGACACCAGAAAAGCCAAGCACACACAATCTGTGCGCACAACTTTATGCCATTCATCCCAAAGCTTGGCCCGAAGTTGCTGTTTGACAGCTGGAGTCTTGCGGCTGACAATATCCTCAGCAGCACAACTAGAAGTCCAGATGGATCCGTTACTCCTTTGCACGGATGACGGAACGCGGTCACCACCAGCTCTTACGGACAGTCTAACTGAGGATTTAGACCCTCTTTCTCTTTTGCAAAGTCCCACAGTAAACATGCCGTCTGAATACGAGACGGGAGCAGAGGCAGCTCTCTCAGACCCCAAAAACAACTCCACTGATCCGTTATCAAATGTTTCCAAATGCCCCTCTCAGGAGAGAAGCACGGACTGTCTGGAGCCTTCATCATCCAGCTATAATATGTCAGAGTGTTTGTCACTTTGCTCTGAGCCTGCACCAAAGGATGATGATTTCAGGGTTTGTAGCTATTTTGGCTCATCAGAACCTGTATTACCTCTTTTACCTCACTTCTCTCATGACCTTATTTCCCCTCTATCTGAATCTTTTTCAGAGTTTCACGTTAAAGAACCAGCCCTCTCCCTTTCTCTCGTACAAGGAAATAGTACATCTCAACCTACATCTACTTCTGAGGGTTCGATGGAGCCGTCTGTCACTGAGCCTCTCTCCGGCTCTGAACACAGTCGAGCCACTAACCTATTAAGTTCATTATGGCATCAGTCAGATAGTTTAGAGAGTGATACAGCTATAGCGCCTGTGTCAGACCTTTATATCTACGAGGGTGAGACACAGGACTTCATCTTGAGCCATGACGTAGATCCCCAGGAGATCCAATGTCCTGAATACCAGCCATTATCACAAACAGGGGGGAAAAACCCTGACTGCGATACACACGTCCTGATATGTGATTCAGACAATGTGGTGACACGACGTCATCGCAGCTTTAATGACGAACGAGCTATGGTGGACTATGAGTCAGACGTGAGCCAACACGCAAGGCTAAGGCCACCTGCTGCGGATGCCAGTGAGGCAGGCTTGATGTCGGTAAATGATGGTGGGCGAGGAAAAGCAGAGGTCGCTGATCTAACCCCCCAACCGAGGCGAAGCGACAGCCCTGTCGAGCTGTGGCTGGACGCATGCCAGTATCTGGCAGGTGAGGATACAGAAGATAGGAATATTTTGGACAATGCAGGACATTCTGTGATGCAAGGATTGCTCACCGGTGACTTGTCTTTTCCCCCAGGAGAGACACAAGTGTCAAGTTACAACCCTGATGGTAGCGAGGGGATTGGCTGGTCCAGCGATGACACCAGAGGTTGGGGACCACCGGTTGAGAGGTGGTCATCGGTGGACAGCTGGGCTAGTGCTCTCTCCGACTGGACCGGGATCATCGCGGCTCCACCAGAGGACTTCACGGCTGCCTTCACAGAGATAGGGGCCGAGATAGATGCTCTGACACAGGCACTAGCGGAGGATAGTACTCATATAGAAACAGACACGTCTAAAGGAGGAAAGGGTCAAGAGTCGCAGCCACCCATGGGTGTCCAGGATCAGCCTTTAGAGGCGCAAAACGTCCCAGAGAGCTCCATCCTCTCTTGGCAGAGCTGTTTCTCTTTGTGCCTCGAAGCTGCGGGACCTGAGCTCCGAGACAGAGAGGCCTCCCGGAGCGTTGAATCCTTGTGCGATTCAACAGCCAGAGAAAAGGAGCGGGAAGAAATCCGGAGCAGCCAGGCCGAGCACTCTCCACACCCCACACACCAGCACTCATCCATGGGATCATCCGGTGTCACGGTGGCCTCTCTCTCTGGTGGATACGGTGTAGATGTGATCCCTGGATCTTCTGCTGATCTGGATCTTTCTCACTTTGGTGGATTTGGCGAGTCGGACATTTTCATCAGCAATGAAGAAGATCCAATCATACTGAATATAACAGAGGATACAGATTCGGAGGGACAAAATACACCTGGAGAGCTGATAATTGAGGAGGTAAGGTGACTCACTATGTACATTTATAATCATTATTATCTCTTGGACTTATTATCCCTGAAGCATGACATAGAGCATGGTGCATTTCACTATTAAACCTTGGGGACGGTATGTTTGTTTTCCTGTGTGTTGGGGGTCAAACATCACTTTCTCTGATGTATATGGTAGACAGAGAGCAGTGGAAAGATTCACCCTTCACAATAGAGAGAATAACAGCGATTCACCTTCACATCAGTCGTGCTGGCCAACGGACAAATCAATCATGCGCTTTGGAAACATGGCCAGAACGTTAAGAGACATTCCCGCTCCTGCCCTTGTCAGTGTTGTCATACCTACAGTATTGACAGCCAGTCAGGAGATATGTAGAGTACTCCTGAGAGTGAAATCCCCGTGTGAGACTCTCGAGCGCTGTCGCCTCGCTTTGGATTGGAGCCACTCGTTTTGCCGCCCGTGAAGGACTCTCAGCCGGGCTGGATTCTGTATTATTGGATAAGTCCTTTGGCTCCCATCTCAAAGACTGACAGCTGCGTGTGCTGAAGGAAATGTGAGTGCATGAGAGGAAAACTTCAGATGGACAGAAATGGCATCTAATAATAGCGGGGAGTTCAATGATAATAGCATGCATCCGTGGCGTGTCGGGGGGGTAGAGGTGAGAGGAGAGCACAGCTGAGGACTGAAACATGACCCCTCCCTTGCTCTCTCTCTCTTTACATGCACACCCTTTAACACACCCATTCCCACCGCATCTCCTTTACAATCCCAAGATCAGGACGCCAACAGGTCCGTGGGCCTAGGAGACTTGTTTTTGATTGGCTTAGGTGCGCAAAGCATAGCTGGAGCTCCTGTCTATAACGGTGACAGTGTAGGTTGGAGGACATATGGACTGTGGGGTTGGATATAGAAGCATGGTGTCTCATAAACGTCTACTTTGTGGCTCTATAGAAAGGTATGTGTTGGAACGGATCTGAATGTTATTGCATGTTTTTTGTAGCCTGCAGGATTTGCCTTTAAAATACCTGTTTAGTGCTATTGATGCCAGCAATTTAACAGTAATATAACACGTATATGCGATCGTCTGACGATCTTATACTCAAGCGTATGAGGATTGAATAAATATCTAAGTAATAGCAATATACAATTTCTTAAAATTACTTATTATTTGTACTTTTTCCATTACCAGCCCTTTGGAGATGAAGTGCGTGAAGTGACAGATGAACACAGTGTCTCCGAGCCGCGCTCGGTGGCCAAGCGGGAAGTCAAAAGCAGCCGTGGGCCAGCTGAGGTTGACCGTCAGGGAACCGATCCTTCGACAGATCTCCGTTCCCTCACCGCACACACTCTGAAAAACTTGCACGTGCCAGGTGTGCACACACAACCTAGTGTTCACACACACGTGTCGTCTGACACTTTACCGGACCTTGACGGGGCATGTCAGGTGGAGCCACAGTGGGGAAGTCCTAAGTTTATTATGCCCTTAGCTCCTCTCGGTGCCTTAGCGCTCAGCTCTCTCGTCTGTCGGACAAACCAACGTTTTGAAGGAGATCAAACCTGTGCCAAAGGGTCTCTCGATGACAACAGAGACTCCAGTTGTGATCACATACGACCCTGCGTTCTCTTGCCGACCTCGGATGGGATTACTGACAAAACATCTCTGCAAGGCGATGAGTTGATTCGCAAAAAGGGAAATACAAGAAAGTGTGCTGAGAAGTCTCCACCAGTGGGACGACTGACAATTGAGGAGATTCATGAGCTCGGTAGAGAACTATCAAACTTGGTTTATGTCCCTGCGGATCATTTCATCGTCTCAGAGACCGACCGCGTTGCAGTTTTTACTTTAGATTTAAATGACCCATTTGTCTCCAGGCCCGTAAAACCCATCGCCATACAATCTGAGTGGAATCATAAAACAGCTGAAAAGATGCCGCACAGATCCCATAAATCCTCCGCGGAGAGCAAAGCACGCTCCAAAAAGGACAAAACAGCCGTTCATCATCACGGTGTACAAGCTTCCAAGAAACAGGAGAATTCATCTCATGTTTCAGCCCAGCAGGTCTGCAAACCGCAAGAAACTCTTTCTGGGGATAATCACACCAGCGAGAACACTCCAGTCGTGCTCGAGGACAAGGAGGCTAAATTGGTGATCGAGACCAGTGTGGCGCCTGAGAAGGCTCCAAGCAAGCCACACGGCAAGAAGAAAAAGAAACACGTCACAAATGCAACGGGGTTGAAAAGTGTAGCGGAGCCACTGGTTGAAGTGGAGAATGGAGCGAAACCAAAGACCGCAAAAGGAAGGATTGATATGTTTGAGGCCAAGTTCGGCGCTAAGGCTGGGAAAGCTCAAAAGGGCAGCGATCAGTCGGATGAAAAGAAGTCTCAGCAACCAGAGGCTAAAGCTAAAGCTTCCCAGGGCGAACAACCTCCACATCATGCAGATCATCAGCCCAAAACCTTCACCAGTCCTCTGAACGATGACATTATTAAAAGACGACGCCTGTCGGAGAATAAGTTTGGGAAGATTGTCAGTGTTTTGGAATCTAAACTACCAAAGCCAGACGTTTCTATCCAGTCAAAGGGAGAGGAGCTAAAAGTAGATACCGGTGCAACTTGTAAGAAGGCGTACAGTGAAGTGGTCAAACAGAAAATCCCACCTAAGGAAGGTAAGAAATGATTATTAAACTATTTTTTTCCTGCATGATGGTATGTTAACACCTCATAATAAAAGCATATATGACAATGTGTGCAGAACCCAAGGTTGTGCAGCCTATCCAGGTAGTGTCAGTGAGCGGGGACCCCCAGAGTCTGTGCCTGTGGTGTCAGTTTGCGGCTGTCTTTTCACACTACACTGTCACCTGGAGCAGAGGGGGCACTGTCCTCTCTGAGAGCAAGAGAAGGTATTTGGTTTTACATGGTTTTTAAGATGTGTTTTTCTCAAATTTTATCCTCATCTTTACACAATGGTTTCACATAACTCAGCTTTATACACCGCAAAGCACCAACCAGCCTCCTACCAGCAGGTAACTCCGGGGCTGAAAAGTGAAGCCAATGCTGAAGTGCCTTAAACTTGCATTCTTTCTAATAGCCAGCAGGGGGCGACTCCTCTGGTTGCAAAAAGAAGTCTGATTGTATAGAAGTCTATGAGAAAATGAGCCTACTTCTCACTTGATTTATTACCTCAGTAAACATTGTAAACATGAGTTTATGGTCTCAATCTCTAGTTTCAAGTCTTCTTCAATACAGCATGATGTTCATTTAGTAAATTATGGTCCCATTTAGAGTCAAATAGACCATAAAGCAGGGGATGCTTTAGGGCGTGGCTACCTTTTGATTGACAGGTCGCTACCACAGTGTTGTCCGGTCTGGAAGTTGTCTGTGTTTTCATCTTATAACTTTAACCCTTTCACAGTGTGTATTCAGTTCATGAAAGTTAGTTATAACCTTTTTTGGTCACCTGAAAACATCTTATTTAGTGTCTGTGAAATCCTGCAGATGCCAGTAGGAGCACCGGAGGACACACTTACTTACTTGTCTCATGCACTACTGTCAGGATATAGTGACCATTTTATAAAAATATCATTTTTAGCTTTAATTCTACCCACTGCAGCTTTAATGGTTTAATCACATTGCTCTCCCTTATTTAGTGTTACAACTTTCAAAGTAATTTCATTACAATGAACCTTCCCTGAAATTTTTTTTACTAAAAAGAAATCACAGTAGGATCAAATGAATGCACAAAAACTCCCACACACACACACACACCAATAGTCCAATAATATTCCCTCTGTTGCTTAGTAGATTTACAAGGCACCACAAGAACAGAAATGTTACATAATGACACGAAAAGTACTCGTAAGGATAAATGAAACCCTTTGTAGTGTGTGTGTGTGCATGCAATTCTACCCATTGCTGCTTTAATTGTAACATTTGGTCGCCTAAAAATGTCTTCAGCGTTCGGTTGTACTTAGCTCCACCCTCTCGTGTCACTTCTGGTTGCAAAAAAACAAGATGGCGACAGCTAAAATGCTGAACTCGAGGCTTCAAAAAGGGCAAATCAATGGTTGACGTCACGGTGACTACGTCCATTTCTTAGGCTATATACAGTCTAAACTCATACCGCATAACTCATAACCACATTATCTTTGCAAACTGCTAATGTTATGCTCCTTTACTTAAGTGATGCTATAGCAGTGGTTCCTTACCTTCTCTGTCTGACGTCGTCTGAGGAGGCAGCAGGTGGTGTTCAAAGATTTAATGACGAAAAACAAACTTTAGATGCAGTCCAAAACAGGCCGGGCAACAGAGGTAAATCCCCAAAAACGAACCAGGAACACTAAACCACAAAGAAACTAACGAGTAACTTGTCACAAGGAGACACACAGGAGAGCAGGCTGATTAGACACAGGTGAAGCTAATCAAGACAATCAGACAATCACAAATGCAGGAAGTAAAACAAAACATGACACCTGAGGAGTGAACCTACAAAATAAAACAGGAAACCGACTCAACGTAAAATGAATAGCATGAGACGTATGTTATTTACAGCTGACTCAATATGTGGATTTATTTGCTTTAAATTAAATCACAATTTTATAGCTAACATTACTCCACAACATTTTCACTTATCCCTAACTCCCTTTGGCCTGGACTTTGGGCTTTGTAACTTTGCAGACCTTTTACATGCACAAAAAACTATATAACACACTAAAGGAAAGGGGGGAAAGCACAAAAGCATAACAGGTCCTTTTTAAATCTTTGTACAGCAGTCAGTAGCTTCTATTGTGTAGGCTAGATTCTACAGTCCATAGCTTACATCTAGGCCAGGGGTCAGCAACCTTTACTATCAAAAGAGCCAATTTAGACAAAAAACAAACAAGAGAAATCTGTCTGGAGCCGCAAAACATTTGAGCATTGTGATGAAGGTAACACAGTTTATAGTCTAAGTATATAGTATATACTGTGAGTCTAATGCAGTGAAGGCCAAAGTGCAAATGTACTACGGAGTATTAGGGCCATATTGAGGGAAAAAACATCTGAGATTTACAGAAAAAAGTCATAACTTTACGAGAAAAAAAGTTGTAATATTACAAGAATAAACTCATATTTCGAGAATAAAGTCATAAGTTTACGAGAATAAAGTCATAATATGAGAATGAAGTCATAAGTTTACGAGAAAAAAGTCTTAATATTATGAGAATAAAGTCAGAAGTTTACGAGAAAAAAAGAAAATAACACGTAAAATGACTACTTTATAGTATTATGACTTTATTCTCATATTATGACTTTATTCTCGTAAACTTATGACTTTATTCTCGTAATATGAGTTTATTCTCGTAATATTACGACTTTTTTTCTCGTAAAGTACCATAGACCTACAACAATGATAAATAAAAATGAAAATGTAAACAAAAAACAGTTATTCATTTCCATTTTTAAAAAATCCACAGAAAGCCACTGGAGAGGAGCAAAAGAGCCGCATGTGGCTCCAGAGCCGTAGGTTGCAGACCCCTGATCTAGGCTATATAGCAACCTTCACTTGCATAATACTGACCATTCTTCAAGAAGCGGAGCAATGAAAACTGTCAATTATCAGCAGACACAATTCACATTCGTTTGACATAGAGAGGATCCTGGATTGCCATCACACTCACTGTGTAGTAAACTGTGTAGAGATTAGTGGGTTTTTGTGCGTTGCAATCTGTGACACTGCACCGTACCTTTCTCTGAAGTGCAGAGGACGAGAGCAGAGTGTCACTGACCATCTCCAACGCTTCTCACAAAGACTTGGGAAAGTACCAGTGTCAGCTCACCAGTTTACATGGATCCGTCACCCTGGACTACCTGCTCACTTATGAAGGCATGTAAATCATGATTTAACTGATTAAATGTAGCCTATGTATGTATGTATGTATGTATCTATCTAAAAATAAATGTTTTAAATGTATTCTTCTTTTTGACTATTTTACAGTCCTCAGTGAGATTGTCATCCCTCCATCTCCAAAGATCCTCTCAAGTGAGTTACGAACAAGAACAAGGTTTATTATGTTACACAGTTGGGCTTGCTTTGGATTTTGATGGATAACATGTGGATGTCATGTTTTTTTCTACAGCTGCCCCTGTAGAGGAAGGGAGTGAAGAGGAGGATGTCCACTGTTCCGGGCTGATTTTCAAAGAGGATTTCCTGTCTGACCAACACTTTGGAGGGAACCAGCCTGCCAGCATCATCACTGAAAAGGTCCACTTTGGGGAGGGGATGCACCGGCGGGCTTTCCGGACCAAGATGCAGGCAGGTCAGATACCCCTGGTACTGCCCGGACACTCCTGTGTGCTCAAAGTACACAATGCCATCAGTTACGGGACCAAGAACAACGACGAACTCGTTGAAAAGAACTTTACCTTGGCTGTAGAGGTGAGAGCGTCACAGGACTCTCCAACAGTCCTTCATAGCGCAAAGTATTATTGAATTATGTGCATAAAGGTCCTTTGTGGGAACCAAGAGCTTCATTACATGCCACAGCATACTGTTCTGCCACAAAATGATGGAAATGGTAGTAGTAGTAGTAGTAGTTTTATATTTGATCATCACACATGATACAATAAATATGAACAGAATTATAATGCTTATATATGCCTATCCTGCATTATTATCAATTTAAGCTACCCTCCAGAAAATAAATTAATTATTAGATTATTATTAATAATAATTGGATTGAAATAGATCATATATAATTGTGACTGTATTACAATATCCCAACCAATTTGTCATGGTTGGGACAATGTTTTTTTCTGTTTTGCAAGAGATTTTGAGACAAAATATGACGTTTTTTGTCCAGAAATACCACAAAAAATCTTGTGCACAAATAATTTTATGAAATTTTTTTTTAAATTTCTCATGCAATGTTATTACATTTCGAATGAAATTGCATTTATGGCTAAAAAAATGCAAGTTGTAGGGGGAAAATGCTCACCGAGTGCCACTAAAATGTGTTTTTGTGAAATTGCATAGAAAGTATAAACATTTGTGCCCCCAAAACATACATAATATGCTAAATGTTCCATTGCATTTACTTCACAACAAGCTGTTGCCAGGCACTTACTGTCAATCTCTGCTATATATCGTTTTGTACCACACTAACTGACGACCCATACCACGTGGCACCAACTCTGTTAGACTATTGACTCACAAGCCTTGTTAAAAGTGTGAACCAAATATCAGATTTCCTCCACAGAGATAAACAAAACATTAGTTTTGGACCTGCCAAATTTAAAAAAATTATTAATTCACAATCATATTATTTTTTTTTTTCAGGAAAAGCCATACTTTTATTCGTCACCTTTCTAAAAGCTCTTTGGATGTATTTCTTTTTAAATATTTGTTTACATAAAAAATTTATCAATAAGACCTTTAAAATACCTTTTGCAAAAACACAACAAACACAATCTTTTAACAACGCTTTTATTAGATAAGTAAGTGTATTGTACAGTAATTTACTTTTTACTTTTTTTTTGTAGGAGTGTCATGTCCAGAACACAGCAAGAGAGTACATCAAGGCATACACTGCTGCAGCCCAGTGTGTGGAGGCCTTCGGAGAGATCCCAGAGTGAGTGACACACACGACAAGCTGTCAACTTAATGCACAACAATACAACCTTCATAGTATTTTAAAAATAATGTAAAATACTCAAAGCTCCAGGCGTTTTGTTTCACGTTTCCACCAGGATCATCCCCATCTACCTGGTTCACCGTCCATCCAACGACATCCCTTACGCGACGCTGGAGGAGGAGCTGATTGGTGACTTTGTCAAGTATTCGGTGAAGGACGGCAAAGAGATCAACCTGATGAGATGCGACTCGGAGGCAGGGCAGAAATGTTGTGCTTTCCAGCACTGGGTCTATCATAAGACCGAGGGCAACCTGCTGGTTACTGACATGCAAGGTTCGGAAACAAATATTTCTAATTGAGTTAAAAAAAAAAATAATCTGCAAAATATTGTGCTTTATATTACAATTTAGAGAATAAATATATTTGTGTGGTTTTCAGGAGTGGGAATGAGGCTCACTGATGTAGGAATAGCCACCTGTAAGAAAGGGTGAGTATTTATTTATTTTTTCACACCAATGATAGGTACAAATTTGTTGCAAACTGAAACAAAACATAATTTTTTTTTTAATTTTTTTTAGATATAAGGGCTTCAAAGGAAACTGTGCCACCTCCTTCATTGACCAGTTCAAAGCTTTGCACCAGTGCAACACATACTGTGAGATCCTGGGCCTCAAATCCCTGCAGCCCAAACCTAAAAAGCCTGCATCTGCTCCCAAACCCAAACCCCAACCCTCCACTGCACCCAAGAAGAAAACGTTTGGGCCAACAGTGAAGGGCAAGTCATAATAGGAGGAGAATCATGGACTACGGGCTTTCATTTTTATTAAAATGCTGACGGTTTTAAGTGATTTTTGTCCAAATTTTGGGGCTGCGGAAGGCCAGATGATGGAGAAGACAGATATATTTGACTCTGAAGGAAGGGAGCGATTGTGACGCAACCAGCTGCTGTTGTTTCAAAATAGTTGCTTCAACTCGTGTTGAACATTTGAGAGATATATTTTATTTAAATGAGATGATTTCTGCACGAGGGCGTATTTATAATCTGTGGGAGGACACTTTATTTCACACGTTTTGGGAAAACGGTGACAGATTTAACAAACACTTGAATATGATGATGATGATGATGATGATGATGATGATGATGATGATGATGATGATGATGATGTCTTAGAGATTGCTTTATTGACTTTTTCTTGTTTTTTTACTTTGGCGATGTTTTCAAACTATTAGTTCATTAAATTAATGAACTTGTTTATTAATTGATTAGCAGAAATGTCTTTTAAGTACGTTGTGTGATCAAATCATAGACTATATATAAAGATGGACGACGCATCTCCACTCCCTACTTCTGCACAGAAGTGAAGCCGAAATATCCCGGATACGGGAGCTGCCATCTGGAGAATTTGACGTCATTTGGAGCCAGAGTCTGCGCCGTAGTGATCGGGCGGTGGAGCCGCGGTACCTCCCCCTTTTTATATCATCAAATTTCTAATTAAAACCAAATTTATCAGAAAAAAACGAACATCTGAATAAACATCAGCATGACAACAACTACCTAAAATGACAGAAATCATCTTAGGGAAAAACGTATTTGACGTGTACTTTGATTTTTTAGTTTGGCCATCAGCTAATTTATGACCTATACTGCAACCAGCCACTAGGGGGGCGATCCAGATGTCGGTGGCTTCACTTTTAGTGAGCTGTCGTCCATGTCATCCATCTTTATGAACAGTCTATGGATAAAATACACACAGTAGAGGACATGTATTGTTTTGGGTTCAGTATGAGTGGGTCATTTTTGTTCGTTTGGTTTGTTGATTTAATGTGATATTATTATAATTGTTTGTTCGTTTAGTAAAAGCTTCAGAATTAGCTCTTATTTATATTCTGGAAACAACACAAAGGCATTTTGTACACATAAAGCTCATGTTAAGTATGAATTTGAATGTATTTCACAAAAAAAAAATGTGAAGATTTATTGATTTACCATTTTATTGTTCTGCTTGTTAAATTGATTTTGAATGAGCTGACATCATTTCCAAGGATCTATACTGTGCCGGTCTAGCTCAAACTAAGCGAGAGACATGTAAAACCTGACATCCAGAGCCAAATCTACTTACATACATATGATCTCAATAACATAGCAGCTATTCACGCAAATTATAGTCAACAATTAACCTGCATGTCTTTGGACTGTGGGAGGAAACCGGAGAACCCGGAGAAAACCCACGCTTACACGGGGAGAAAAGGACTGACCCAAATTGCTGACATGGCTCTCATGGCTAGTGTGTAAGCAGCACACAGTAGATCTTTGTTATTAAAGAGATGTTACTGGTTGAAGATGCACTCTGATTTCTTTTTAATTAACTCACATTTCCTGTAATGCGACCTCTGACCTACAGGTTTGAGGTTTGCTGTGTCTTTGTGAATATGCAAATATCTGCTCAGCTTTGTACATGTTTGAAGGTGCTCATTATGTGATCATTATATCTAATTTAATTCTTACGAATGATTGATTGATTGATTGATAGATTCTTGATTTTCGTGTCATGCACGTAAAGTGCCCAACCCTCAAAAATACAGTTGCAGTGGTCAAACATTTCATAACATTTCATTCAATTACAAAATGACAGGTTATTTTACAGCTCGGTCTTCAACAAAATATTGTGCCTTCTCTCCCAAGTTTGGCAAATAAAGTCCCCAACAAAAAAAAAGTTCCCTTCCTGAAGCATAAATCGAGTTTTCATAGTCATCCAGCCAAAAGAAAGCAACACCAATGGAGGTCATTTTAATAAAAAGAATACATAACATACAAAAAGTGAACCTCGTTCTCACACAAACCCGCCGGTCTCTAGGGCTAACACTAATGTTCCTGAGCGTAACTGTGCACATAGGGATCTTTGTCTTGTGTTTAAATTATACTTCACATAAAGGTCTATACTATAGTTGTTCTTTATGAGACAATAAGTTTGTAATTTTTGTTTACACCACATATTAACAGACCCATTTTTCTCTATACATGAGAAACATTGGTAACATTTTACAGGTCCGCAAATTTCATGGTAATTAGGTGATAATTAGCAAATAACCTATTTTAAATTTCTTTGGAATTACTGCCAAATTACCCCAATATTTACCTATCAAAAATAATTTTATTATAAACATTATTTAATAATTATATTCCGCTATTTCCCAAAAGCTGGTAATTTATTTATTACATTTCCAGGAAAAAAAAAATATATAAAGTTAATTGACATGCTTTATTTCCATGTCTGCTGGTAAATAGATAATAATTAGCAAATAACTTCTTTGAAATTTCTCTGAAAAAACTCCCTGAATAATTACATGAGCTACCAGATTACATTTGTGTAAACAATAAGTGACACAATGGTGAGATTTGTGCCTGATCGGAAGTGTTTTCTGTTAATTTTGCTTTTCCACCTCCGATATAGAGCAGCGCACATGAGCCGCTTCTCAAGCCTAAGAGCCCTATTGTAACCATTTTATGCTATTTTAGCATATCAAGATAAAATCATGCTCATAATAAAGCAATTAGTGATCAATTTTGAGGTAAATATTGGGGGAATTTGGCAGTAATTCCAAAGAAATTTCAAATAGGTTGCTTGCTAATTATCCACTAATTACCATGAAATTTGCAGACCTGTAAAATGAAGTGTTACCAAAACATTTTGTTCCTAATATCCTGAATGTCACAGAGTAAAATATTCTGAAAAATGAATGACAAATCGTTAAAATGAAATAGAGATTATGATCATATGAAACGTCCCAGTTAAATCTTAATTAAATCTTCTTTGTTAGTCTCTGATCGGACATCTTCACAAGTCTATTCCAAAGTTGAAGCATTTGTCATTTTATGTCTGATGTTTGGAGGTTCCCTTCCCATATCTCCACTAATGGACAAAACTGAAGTAGATTTATGCATCAAATAGCTCTATGATACACAGTGTTACAACTTGTATGGTTACCAGAAGTATAGTCGGACACACAGGACACATGAAATTATAGAGTTGTGTTTAAGTATGAAATTAACGGTTAAAGTTCACTCTATGGCAACAGACAAAAACAATTTATTTACATTTGTTTGCATGGATGAAGACAATTGTTTAAATGAGATGACCTGTTTGCATGTTGGAAAGAATTCGAATGATGACGACACGAGAAATGGTGGCAGCATGAAAACAATTGGGGCATCTATTTTTATTTCTACTTGCAGGAGACGGTCTCCAAAAGCAAATTAGCACCTCAAACGCAAAAGCACGTGAGGTCACACTCAATAAGGCTCAAGATCATGTACAATGTATCAACAACACACAGCTATTTTCATCTCTGCCACTCCTTGCATGGTTGTAACGTGTCCCCAATGTGATTTTAAGGCTTTACAGAATGAATGGGGAAACTATTACACATCTACAAAAGAGATAAAAACAGAAGCTGCAAAACCAGGAAACTGAGGAATGTATTGAGGTCCGTTTCACACTGTAGCTATTTAGTGTGATAATGGCGTTTGATACACAGGACACAAACACCATTGTCACACTCCACAGCTCTGGAGGACAAACTCTACTGTCCGTGCCGCACATGAAGAGGTTGTTAATGCAGACTGGTGGATGGACGACCTGGTGAAAGAAGGGGGAAAAAAGCAAGTTTGGTGACGTGTGGAATCAATAAAGAGCAATGAAACTGAGAAAAAGAAACAAAGATAATGTTAAAGTACGCATGGTGTTGGTGTGTAAAATCACACTGGAAACTATGATTTATAATTATCCATGTGGCACTTTCATTTTGTATAATATGCTTAAATAAAATACGGATTAAAAAAACATATAAAACAAAAAATTGGGGAAATAATGCAGCGTAAATACATTTATCCAAAGTGTCCAAAGTCCATGTGTTTGTTTTTACCGATATGGGTATGACTGCAGCTGTGTGAGTGTGTGACAGAGAGTAAAAGAACACCTGTGTGATCCCCATTTATTTCCATATAACAAAAAAAAAATTCTAAAATGTAAAATAGGATTGTATGTCACACTAGATGCAATACACATAAATGACACCAATTGTTAAATTTATCATACTGTATTTTCCAACTTCACTAATAAAACAAAAATGAAAGGATTCAGATCTATTGCAGGACAACAACCAACTCACCTTAAAGTAGCTCCTCTCTCCAGGATTCATTCATTCATCTCCTGCTTCTCCCAGCTACTCTCCTTCCCTCTGGCACCAGCGTATCTTTTTGTCTCTCCAAGTCTTTCCAAACAGTTAAAAGTCCAGTCGTGCGTCCCCGGAGCTGCAGGTTCACAACGTGATATGTGGTGCATTTGGGTTTGATGCTGTCCCGTTCCAAGTCTTTATGTAGACAGAGCAGGGTTTGGACAAACAGCCAGTTCCACATTAGTGATAAGATACAGGGGAAGTATTGATCGACCCTGACCAGAGGTAGAGGGTGAGGGGTGGAGGAGGGGGGAGAGACCAAAAAACTGCCCCGGCGGTGAGGCAACAGGGCCTTAATACCAAGGTTTCACTCAAAGTCACCGTGAGCTGGATGTGATGGGCCTAAAAGTCAGCGAGGTGCACAACCAGCAGACAGTTTGGATTAAAATTAGACACTCATAAAGTAAAAGCAAGTCAACATACTTCCAGTCCATCTCACACAGCCCAACTTCTTAGTAGTTAATAGTTAATGGATGGAAAATAGTTACGCTATAAGTAGTGATATGCCATGTCCCCAAGGATCAGTTTCATAATGAAACCTAAGGCAGATTACGAAATAGCATCTCTTTAACTGGAGGTCGGATATGTGTCACTCTGCCCAGCGATTCCCAACCAGGACTACTTGTACCCCCCGAGGCATTTCTGAAGCTGTCAAACAGTAACTATTCCCATCAAAGCAGAGTCTGCCGGGGCCATTACCTCGTTTTATACGAATATTACATGAGCAAAACATGTAGACTTTCTGAAGAAGTCGGTGTTTGAAATGATGTCGAGAACGAATGACTTTTGACAACTTTAATTCTATTATTAAATATGCTGTATTGCTGTAAATATATTGTGGTCTAGTGAAATCTTGCAAGGCAAAAATGATGATTGCGATTGTACTGCACTGCATTAAGTTACTACTTCAGTTCTTTATCTACAAACTGTTGTTCACCTGTGCAATCATCTAAAATACATGAAGCTACAGTACAGTATAACCACAACCTACACTATACTGTCACAGACACTCATTACACTGCAACATTGTCGTGTTAAATTGATGCAAAAGGTACAGTGTGTAGGATTTGACGAGCCTCTAGTGGTGAGGTTGCAGATTGCAACCAACTGGGCACCCTTTCGCTCACTCCTCTCTTTCCAAGATTGCGGTAACGTAAGCCGAAAAGAGCCATGGTAACGCCATTCGCCTCGCTCGTTATTACTTACCGTAATAACACAGGAGCAACGGAAGTCAGACGGCGGCTGGCGGTACCACGGTTTTGCACTCTCATGCTCATGTTATCGCAGTTTCACAAGCGTGTTGGAGAACTATGGTGGCCTTCAGGTAACGTAAAAACATTAAAGTCTCTCTCTATAGAGCCAGTGTTTGGTTTGTCCGCTCTGGGTTACTGTTGAAACATAGAGGAGCAACGTGGCGGACTCTTTGTAGATATGAAGGGCTGATCCTAAGCTAAAGAAAATCCCAACTGTTCTTTGTTTCAGGTGTCTATACACTAATGAAAACATAGTTATGAATATTATATTCAGTTTCTGATAATAGATCCCCCGAAATGTTACACACCGTTTCTTTAAAATCAAATATTTTACAGGTTTGCCCACATGAGACTTAGAGGAACACGTCCAGGTTATTTAACTTCCCATCAGGGTTTCATTAAGGTCACTACTGTGACGTAACATAGAAAACAGAGGCCTGTAGAAATCAGACTGTAAAACTGTCTGATCTTTTTACAAAACCAAAGAAATGTGTTTGTACTTTCTTGTGATTCAATGTTCAGATTTACTCTCATTTGCACTTTGTGACATTGCTTTTGAGCAGGTGGAATGTTTTAGATCTAAAGAAGAGTTGGCTCTTGGTTTGTTTGTGACCAGATCGCGGGCAGCAGGGCTTGATGATAAAATGTCCACGGACAGGCAGGGTGGCTTTTATTTGCTTGTCCTTGGAGCTGATAACTCCTAGATTGCATGTGTGAATGAACTGAGGTCCCTTCACCACAACACGTGCACACACACGCACGCACGCACGCACGCACGCACGCACACACCACAAAAAAAGAGATAGACAGGGGGAGTTTAAGTCTCATTCATTTCTCAAGACAGGGGATTTTATTAAAACAATCAGCAGCATTACATGCATCCATGTGGGAGTACAACTACTTTCAAATCTTTGTGATCTCCTGTGACAGGAAAATGTTGGCACAAGTAAAAACATGTCATACTAGCTTGTCGTGAAGGAGGCTAAATAACGCTCCACACTTACGCTAAATGGCGAGGAAAAATTGTCACGGCCATTTTCAAAGGAGTTGCTTGACCTCTGACCTCAAGAGATGTGAATGAAAATGGGTTCTCTGGGTACCCACGAGTCTCTCCTTTACAGACATGCCCACTTTTTTATAATCACATGCAGTTTGGGGCAAGTCATAGTCAAGTCAGCACACTGACGATGAAATGATTTGAGCATATTTTTTATGCTAAATGCAGTACCTGTGAGGGTTTCTGGACAATATTTGTCATTGTTTTGTGTTGTTAATTGAAGCATAATAATAAATATATACATACATTTGCATAAAGCAAGCATATTTGTCCACTCCCATGTTGATAAGAGTATTAAATACTTGACAAATCTCCCTTTAAAGGTCCCATATTATGCTCATTTTCAGGTTCATACTTGTATTTTATGTTTCTACTAGAACATTTTAACATGCTGTAATGTTCAAAAAAACATTTATTTTCCTCATACTGTCTGCCAGAATATGCCTGTATTTACCCTCTGTCTGAAACGCTCCGTTTTAGCACATTTCAACAGAATTGCGTTGCAAGGCAACAGCTTATGTCCATGTTTACTTCTACTACTACTACTACTACTACTTGTCATACACCACAACCTGAAATAAACTGGGACACATTTAGAATGTTTACATTTAAAACTGTGAAATGTTGCACATTTGTGACATCACAAAATTACAGGAATCTAGACAGCTTGTTTCAAAGGCACAGTTTCTGAATAAACGCTTTGTGTATTTCTCCATGGATTGAGCATTTCAATACTTTCACAGTATTTATATAGCACTTAAGCCTGCTTTATAATAAAAAGACAAGAAAATCTCACTTTTTACAATATGGGACCTTTAAGATACATTTTGAACAGATAAAAAAAAATGTGATTAATCACAATTAACTATGGACAATCATGCAATTAATAACGATTAAATATTTTAATCGATTGACAGCCCTAATTAATAGTTGAAAAGCTCAGTAAAGTGTCTGTAAATTCAGATGTTGGGTTAGTAAAACTTGATGTTTAAACAGGCTGTTGATAAGGCATTAACCGGTCTTAACTTCTGGTGTGAGGAAAGTCCAGTCATATTAACTCAAACAACACACTCTTGAGAAGTTTCATTTTTATTGACTGAAGTTAAATGAACCACAAAGAGTTGCAGAGAGTGGTGGAATCTTTAACAAAAGTGATATTTCCCGTCGTTCATTTAAAAAAAAAAGGAGTTGGAGTGGTGGGATCACAGCAGGGAGGAAACACAAGGGAGGAGAAATAGAGGACAAAAGAAGAGAGGAACTAGAGAAGACTAAAAGGATGTGAAGTCTCTGCTTCACTTCTGTCAACTTTATCTACCTTAGCAGCAGCCCAGATGTACAGACTATTTATATTGCACCAGGTTAAGTGCTGTGAATGGAAAAAAAGAATCACATTCGAGTTAATGACAACAGACATACAATAGGCGACATGACCTCAGAGTGATCTATAAAGTGCCCTTTAGGTTCAATGGTGTTAGAAAAAGGAGAGAAACAAAAACATAAAAAAGAAAAACATTTGTTTTCTTTGTAAGAAACGTGCTGCTTTATATTCAGTGGCAATCACAGCTTTTCTCTCCAACACCCGCGCACGCACACAGCTTCATTTTAGTGTCGTTGATCAGTAATACTTCTGTTAAATTCATACATATATTTATATCATATCATGAAAGAACTTAAAATGTGTTTTTTTTTTTACCCCAAGAACAATTTACAGCATTATGAACAGGCATGAATATTAATACGATCGTGACGCAGAGAAACTATTCTCCTTATTCTCGAACCTCGAGACCGATTACACGTCCAGATTACTACGATGTAGTCGAAGCAAACACAAGATACGGTTTCATGCTGCTTTCATAGCACTACGATAAAAAAACATTTAATTCAACACATTTGCCATCACCATAACAAATTATATGGATTCATTATTTCCCAGACTAGCCAGATTTACACTTCACACACCATGTCATATATATAAGTAAACAACATTGTTCATCGGTACAAATACGTTGAGTATTTTTCCTGCAAGAATTTATACCAATGATTTTTTTTAAAAGAATCCATGGTGCATAAACTATAAAAAAAAAAAAATTGGGGGGATTATCTCATCCCCGTTTTTGAATCTTTACCAGTGGCTAAAAAAAACAAAAACATTATTCTACAAAAAGGCTGCATCGGCGGTTTCTGATCACACAACATATAGACGAGGCTCTACGGAGGGGTGTGGCCGATTTCCTGAAATGTGATTGGCTAGCATTCCTAAGGTAATCTGGTGTTGGTCTAAGGATTTGAGAGAGTTGTGATCATAGTGCCATTGCAGTTTCGCAGAGAAATAGTGCATGTAGAAGCCAGATTAAGGCCATGCTAAGTCCCCTCCACTGAAGGGTGCTTGAATACTGTGCTATAGTGTACATAAAGGAGCTATTGAAATGCATTAGTGTTTTCCAGCACTGTAGATTTTCACAGGACGAGGGTAGAGGGGGGGAAAGAAACGGCAGATCAGGGGCCAGCTCATTCATCGCTCATGCCTGTGGATAATAGATTTCAGCATTCAACAGTGCGACTCTCCCGCTCTTTCCCCAGCACCTTTAAGGAGTGACCCACCCACTCTGAAAAGATTTAAAGACGTAGGCGTGTTGGCTTCGACAAATCGCTGTACAGTCTCGAGCCACCGGTGCTGTGGAAGTGGCTCACAGTCAGGCATTACAGTACAACATGCTCGCACAGAACTGCTACGGCAGCTGGTTTTGATATGCCTGTGGCTTTTTGTTTTGTTTGTTTTTTTATCATTGGTTGGTTGGTTGGATGCAGCCAGAGGCCGCCGTCTTAGTCGACGCCCTCGAAGCCCTGCGCGTTCTCCACAGCCATGAGGAGTTTCTCTCTCAGGTCCTCAAATGATTCGTAGGTGGGCAGATCCAAGCGGTTGAAACTGAGAAGAAAAAATTACAAAATGCAAAAATAAAACATTTATACTATACATTTCAAGAAATATTCTTATTTAAATTCTTATTTATAGGGCTGTCAAAGTTAACGCCACTAATTTTCTTTAACTAATTAACGTAACTTGCAGTTTTTAGGTTGTAACGGGCTCAGTTTTAAAACTAGAGTGAAGATACCTTTTTTTCAGAAAATTCCTTCTTTTGTTAATACGAGGCTTTTAATTTGAAATATTTGCAGGACAGAGTTGTAGAAAATGCAGGCTCCATGAATGAATAAAGTACCGGTGATTTAATTGTGGATTATTACTATTATTTACAAATTACCACACACTTCTTAACCTTTATCTGTCTAAAATAAATATAAATGGTTGATAATTGATGATTTATAATGAAATGAAATGGCCATTATGAAAAGCAAACTCTGTCTAGTGTTGAAGAAAGAAAGGGCTGGCAGCAGCAGAGCTGCAGCAGAAATGCTGCTGGTGTGGACACCACACGCATGAGACACGCAGTACTTCAGCGAGGCAGCCGTCACGCACTGCTGACGTGCCCTGTGTGTCCCGGCTGTTAGTCTTAGAACAAAAATGCTTATTAGTTTTAGTCACATTTTTATCACAGTTTTAGTCAACGACAACTCAAAACGTTTAAGTCCAGTTTTAGTCCGTTTTTATTTAATCTTAGTCCTGTTTAGTCATCAGCTTATATTGAACATTTCTGTCATTTTAGTGAAGCTAAATCAATTTGTATCTTATCATTGTCTGATGAAAAACACAGGTTGAATGATAAAGAATGCAGCTTTTCAGTTAATTCAAGTCCTCCTGGCTGACTGCGCTCGTTAATGATGCCCGGTTCAGTCGCACCCAGCAGCCCGTTATGAGAACCAATCAGCACTGTCGGCATGTAAAGATACGTGTTACTCAAGCACCCAAACCCCACCCGCAAACCGCCAAGAGAGAGTGACAGAGAGAGGGGAGGAGAAGATGAAAGGTGCCGAAAATGAAGAGATTTTGGTAAAGTTTTTAGTTTTAGTCTTTTTCCGTCAACGATATTGCATGTTTGTTATTGTAACCGTTAGTGTTTAATGTGTGTGTGTGTGTGTGTGTGTGTAGTAGTAGTAACATACCATGTGTGAGCTCTTGGCAACTTCTCTGGTGTTCCCCACTGCTCGATTGTGAACAGCTGAGGCCCATTAGAACCTGGCACAAAACAAAAAAATGATGATCACACAGTTGAGACACAGGACAGAAATACTTTTTTTAGACCGCAATTTTTTTAATAGATTCAATCATCGTTAGAAAAAGAGGAGGAAGGAGAGCATTTTATGTAAATCATTTAAAATATTTCTCATTTAAATAATCATTTAAAGCCTCATGCAAAATGTTACGGTATATTTATCATATTTTCTCACACTGGTGCAAAAAAACAAACCTTGATAAAAGAATACATATCCACACACAGACATGCACTACTTATATATGGAATATATATGGAACATTTTAGCATTCACAGTATCTTGCATTTTGGGTCATTCCTCATCTATTTTACACATTTATCTATTTGTGTGTGTACAATGATAATAATTCAATTCCTGGAACTGCAGCTGTTGACTTGTGTCGCTGTTACATAAAGTTTAAGCCGTGCAGTTTAAAACAGACAATGTATGATTTTTAAAGGACTGGAATTGTTATACAAGCAGGAAATAAAGGAAACCTGAAGTTATGTGGCGAGGTGAGTAGCATGTTGCTGTAATAGAGGAAGCTGCAGTTTCAGGACCGCTTGTTTACCATTTTAATTAAGTTTAAATAATCGTAATAATGAAACTAACTAATGAAAATATAACAAAAATATAACAAATAGTGTATACTGGATAACATCGTCAACCCTTCTTTTAACATTTGGTTTCAAAATGCGAAAAATAAAACGTCAAAATACTTGACTTTTATGTACTTTAATACTGCATTATACCGCGATAATAACGCGTTAACGCAAATTCGTTCTAAAGCCACTTATTTCTTTAATGCATTAACGCAACTTGCGATTTTTAGGTTGCAGCGGGCTCAGTTTTAGAGCTAGAGTGAAGATACTGGTATCATATGAAACTAGAAGAAACCTAAGGAACCCATCGGTACCAACCAAATCACTCTAGCTTATTGCAAAGGAGGCTAACTAACGAGGCGAGGAAGAACTGGCATAGCCATTTTTAAAAGGTTCCCTTGACCTCTGACCTCAAGATATGTGAATGAAAATGGGTTCTATGGGTACCCACGGGTCTCCCCTTTACAGACACGCCCACTTTATGATAATCACATAACATTTCTATATTTCTATTCTTGCATCTCTTTCTCACGCTCTCTCAGGAGATGTTGACGCCTTTAGCGGTTCCGTCAACATCCGCTGTACAAATAGAGAGGCAGTTTTAGGAAGTAAGTTGCATAACAAACATTACTTATCTCACCCCAAACCATGATCTTGTCTTTCCTAAACCTAACAAAAGTAGATTAGTTGCCTAAACCTTAATTGTTTCTGTGGTGGCGGCGGCACGTAATCTAACACTACTACTACATTATGCGGTCTAGGTCATTTCACGTGGGCTTTTTCTGTGAGATCACATTGCAGCGGACAGAAATGGCAGTATTTGGTGGAACAAAACTATAATGCGGTCCTGAAACTGCAGCCTCCTCTGTTGCAGGAACATAGTATTGGGCGAGGTAACGTACCATAAAGCTCGGCAAAGCCATTCATGGGCACTCGTGACGTTCCCGTAACAAACTGGAGGAGTCGGATCCTCTTTTCAGCGTCCATCAAGAGGACAACCTGATGACAGGGGGAAAGAGAGGATCTCTCTGTGACGAGCAGCTCGTTTATCAAACGGTTCACAGAATTCATTAATCACTGATATGATACTTTCTACAAACACAGAAAAAGATGATGAAATCATTCGAAGTAAAGCTTTTGTTGACAGTTTCGCAATCTAGCCTGGAGGAAAGCTAAAACAGCACAAATTCAAACAGAAGCTGTTTGCACCGGTTCACTTAATCAAATGACATGACACTGTTGTCTGTGTGCATAAGCATGTGTGTACACACACACACACACAAATATGTAGATACTACCTTAGGCTCTTTAGTCAGAGCAAACAACCCCGTTCTTCCAAACAAACTTTGACCTTCTAAAGCGAGGTCAGCAAACTTGTCGCAGGCCGGACGGAGGGAAAGAGGACTGGAACCAGCTTTTATTATAAAATATCTAGTTTCCACAGTGCATGTCTGTGTGCGGACGTACCTTCCAGAACCACTGTATGACAGGATGGTTGGGACAGTAGCCGTTCTTGTAAACAGTGTGTTGTCTCCAGTCGTTGACGTCGACGTCACCTAGACCACACATGAGCAGCTGCACAGAGATAGAGGGGGGCGGGAGAAAGAAAGCATTTACAACCGCTGCCACTTTCTGATAAGTTAAAACGCTAAAAGTGTAATGTACGCAGATGTGATAATTGGAGGATTACATTAACAATCCATACTGTACCTCCAGTTCGTTTTCATCAAAGATCTTGATCAGATCTATGAGGATGAGCTCGGTGAAGCCCTGGAAATTAAACAAAAGCAGATTTAAAACATAATTCTAATGAAAGTTAAACTCACAACAGAACCTCCCACTAAATCATTTAGATGTTATTAAGTTTTGAAAGCTACAAATGTTCAAGGAAGAGGTTTAAGTTTAGATACGGAGGGCCAACCCAAAGTCTGTGGTCACACTGCCCCCAAGTGGCGACTGTATTATTGCACATAAATACCTCCAAGAAGGCGTTCATCTGCTTCTGGACCCGATTGACAAACCTCCACTGGATGACCAGGCTGTCAGAGGGAAAGGTATTATACATTTAGATTCATGTTTGATCATGTAGCTTTATGGTAATCATTGCTAAAAGCCTGGAACTAATAAAGCTTATTATATTCTTACTCGATGTATTCCTTTTTGTTCTCGTTGGTGACCACCATGTCTGAGCCGCTGGGCTTCAGGTCGACCTGGTACGTCTGAGGAACAAAAAAAGCACACAAGAGAAATTAAAAGCTCAGACACTCCAGATACCAAGCTACATTTCATTTACTGCAATTAAAATGGTGACTGGTTTTGAGCGTGCACACCTGTCCAAAGTTGTCCTCGTCAATGCAGAACCTGAGGTCCAGCTCAGTGGGATCGTTCTCCAGGATCCACTTCAGAGAGTTGTAGTATTCACTGTCCTGCAGGGATGCAATGCAGAGCAGATACAAAATTAAAACACAAAGAAAATTAAGTCATTCATTGGCTTTTATTTGTGAGATTCATTCTTGGATCCAATGGTGGGGTGGGGGGGTTAAGGTTTACTTGATTTGTGTGCTTTATGGCGCTGTATGTGGGTATATTGTTTTATTTTGTTTTATTCCATTTTATTTATTTATTTTTGTGTATTTGCTTGTCTGCTTTTTGGTCTTGTTTTGCCTTTTTTTACTCCCTATTATTGTTTGTCTTTTGTTGTTAAATATCTGAAATGAAGCATGATATCCACTTCACAGAAGTTTGTAATACTGATGTGCACATGCTCATTAATAAAAAAATATTTGAAAGAGATTCTTTCTTGGCTTTGTCAAATTTTGTATGTATTTTCCGATCAACTATGTTGTCAGTTTTGTTGATTGCTCAATTGTTCATAAAAAGAAAGAAAGATGAAAAGTAGGAAGGACAGCTTGCAAAAGAATGCCGATGAGTGTGAATGCGTAAATTAACAGATTTATTAATTTAACGGAACACTCGAAAGTCAGATATAGTCTATATCTAGATGGGGCAGTGATATTATTAATATCTTGTGTAATGGATGAATAGACCAAACTTCTTTGTGACCTTTGACAAGGTTGTGGCGTGCGTGACTATTTCAGCTGCGTCCCCGTCTCCGGCGGTGTGAAACAGACTTGAGAGCAGGAGAAAAATCTATCTAAAAACACAATTCAAAGCGGTGAACACCGACAGCATACAGCCAGCTGTCCCTCCTGCATTTGTCAGTTCAAACTGTGTTGATTTCAGCCTGGATTATGACTTAAACTTCTTTGTATTTGTGTAGTACTATCATACGATCCACGCACCAAGCTCCGGAGCAGGTTAGATGTTCAGCTCTAGTTACCATGGCGATCTACCCCGGTATTAAGTGAACCACCTTCGTACGACGGAAAACCCAGGGTTAACCCTGAAGTTACCTCGCTAACCGCAAATCCTGCTTCGTAGTACAGGCCTCAGGTGTACTCTTTCCATTTCTCGGCATTACCGACCCAACCTTTAATAATTTAGATGAGATCTTACCACAGACTCCATGTCTTTAAGGGAGATCTGTTTTCCCAGCATCATCTTGTAGAAGGGTCGGATGAAAAAACCTAAGAAAGCAGAAAACAACACCGTGTTGTACCTTTACGTGTGCAGAAAAAAAGCTTAGAAACGTCAAAGAAAGTGTTGAAAATACACATAAGAATGTCAACAAAATAGATTTTTCTCGTCATTACATTTCTAATATCAAAGACAGGATCCACCATCAAGCAGCTTACCATCCAGTAGTTTCCCGTGAAACACGGCCATTCCTGCCACACGTCCAATGAACTTGAAATAGGAGAGGTGATCCTCGTTGCACAGGCCAGAGTTGGGATTGATTTGGAGAGTGTAGTTGTCTCTGCACAGAGGGAGAAAGACATTTCAATGGTTTCATTAATGCTCAGAGCAGTCAGTAGTACTATGATCCTGATATAGGTCATTTCATATCTCGATAACAATATATATATATATATATCACAATATAGCATGTTTTCTGGTTATTCAATAAATAAATAGTCCAGATGAAATAACCACAGGGTAAAGCCTATTTCTGCATACACTTGTGTGAATTAAATACTTCACTAATTTAAAGTATTTTCACATTTTATTAAGAACTTTAATGCAAAATGATCCGATATTCTCAGAAGTTTTTAGTATGTGCTTGTTATGATCAATATCTTATATGATTTAATTGCGATATGATTCAATTGAAAGGCGATAAATTGTCATACTGAATTATTTCGCAGCCCTAAGTAGTACCAATGGGTTAATTTCTCCTTGTCCCTTTTAGTGACAGAATACATATATCGCGACTGAAATTTCAGTGTTATTAGTAGCTGCAAGATAAGAAAAAAAAAATGAAGAAAATGGATTTATTGAGGTGCAAAAGGCCTGATTATTGAACACAAATTTGACTTTATTTAATTTAACAAACATTAATTACCTCACTGATATAATCTTGACTTTATAAAGTGGCGCATTTCACAAGAGATCCAGAAATTTTATTTTTTTATGATATCCATAGTGCTTTATGCCAGGTAGCTGCTCCTCCTGCAAATTCTGGTCTTCTATAATAGAGTGCTGCAGGAATGAGTCCAAAAAACAAGAAATGAGTTAGCATTTTTGCACTTCCGGTTCCCTCGTCTCGTCAGTAAATACCTCACTTGTGAATTTTGAAACTTTTCCGTGTCTTAAAAAAGAAAAGGCGGTTGCTAACAAGTGGCTAAATGAGACTACTAAACGTCATCAAGGATAAAATCCCATTGACTTTTAGTCGGGGGAACCCAGGGCGATGCCGACTTCCTGGTTGGCCAACAACAATACATCATCCCTGCACCGCTCTATGTCGATCAACTACTGTTTGCAGCTGAGGGGAAATCTTAAGGCTTGTTTTTTTATAGCATATTATGTAAAACATATCATATTTTCCCTCTATAACATGGCAACAAACCCCTGCATGATCCACAGACGCTGCCACTGTTATCGAGCATCTTACATCTCATTTCATTCCCACATGGCATTATATTGTTTTCACTAAAACAATTGTGTGACTTTAAGAGCATAGTTAAGGTCAACAATTTTGGAAGAGTGCTTTTGTGCACCCAGTGGAGACAGAAAACTTCAAGGTGGTTGCTAAGCATCGGCTTTTCATTTTAATTGCAGCTGCATAATGATGTTAAAACTAAATAATTAAAAATTGCTGAATGAATAATCACAATGTGGTTTAATTTAAAAGTTTTTTTAAGTTTTAATCATGCTCTTATTTTTTTTATTAAATCTAACAAACTTTTAATTAAAGGAAGGGTTCATTTTTAAATGTCGATTTGGTATTATTTATATTTTGTTACCTTTGCCCTACATGGCATGAAAGAGAGAGAATCAACAGAGTGATCATCTATTGATGATGGTGCCAAGAAAAAGGAACAAAACACACGTCACTTTAATTATCCTAACGTTTGCTGTATGTGGGAAACGTTTGTTCCAGGATGGCTTTTTCAATGAGAGGAAAAGTTAATCAAAGTAAAAGGAAACTTTAACAGGTCTCATAGGGAAACAATACGGCAGCTCTGCCTCTTACTCCACTTTGTGGAAAAAGCAATACCAAAAAATATGAGCAGAGAAGGATTTTTCCATGGCTGCAAACATACAGACACACAAACTTACGTAGCGGAGTATTCGAAGAGGCCGTAGTAGGGGTTGAACATCTCTTTCGATAAGAGGAAGAACCACTCTCTGGCTACGCCGCCGTAGTCCAGTCCTTTCTCTGACTCAAACTCGATCCATAACCGAGCCTTAAGAACATCCGGCCTCTTCAGGGACATGATTCGACGGTACGACTCCTCAAAGATGTTGTTCCTGTGCAACTTCATCTCGAATCGGTTGGGGATGTCAGCCTGGAATAGTTAAAAAAAGAACTCACTTTAATGCAAATAAAAAAAACAATACTGTGTGTGATTAAATTAGGGGTCAGGTAAGGTGAGCTTGATACAAAGACGACTAATTCATTTAGACTTATCAAAGACAATCAGGAAGTGTACACACTACTGACTAAAGAGTTTAAATACAATATCGTTATATATGTCATTTACAACAAGCTTGTGTAGAAACATTTTCACTTTCTACTAATTTTATGTAAATCATTCAATGATGATTTTTGTAGATCTTTGTCCTTCTATGGTCTCCGTAACAATGTATACATAACTAGTTGCCTGAGGAAAGGCTGACCAAATTTGATCTTTAACTGGGACAGAGCAGATATTTTCTCTTTCTGATTTACATTTCATTTTCAGGAATAATTGTCAGTGTATCATAAATATAGTCAAACGAAAACTACTAAACATCCATAAGAAACAATGGAAGGATGAGATATGGAATAAGCCAAAGCTTGGAAACTCTGTTTAAATCAAAGAGAACGACTACTACACTGAACCTTACATCAAATTGAATCTACAGAGAGGGCAAAGGTCCTTCTGTGCTCAGTTAAGAACTGGAACCTTACCGCTGACAACTGTTGGTGTTGTTGAGGATCAGTTTCACTTTGTGTTCCATTGTCCTATGTACAGTGAATTGAGGATTCATCTGTTTGAAAAAATTCAATTGAGGAACCCAGATCTGTTTTGATTGTCTGAAGGTTGTATGTTGAGTTGGTCCTTTAATGAGGAGACTTTTGCCTTAGCAAGATTTATAGAAAATGCATGGAAAATAAGACAAAGAACACTTTATCCATCATAATAAGACATTTTTGTTAGGGAACTTGAATGTCCTGACATTTTCTCTTTTTGTCTTTCTTTCTTTCTTTGAATTTGTGGAACTGTATGTTATGACTGGTCATGTGGCCATCCTGGTTGTTATCAAGGAGGGTTTAAAAGAGGAAATGTCACAACGCATCATAACTTTGATGTACAACACAATGTGTAGTAAAAATCTGGTCTGCACTCGCCGACATTGAGCCAATTGCAATGCACGACTGCAGCTCCAGTTCTGGGCACCAAATGGTGCAGGACACTCAAATAAACAAATCAATCAATGTAAAGTGCAGATTGCTGAACTCTTTTTGTAACAGCACAACATGCAGAAAAAAGTCCAGGGGATCGATTATTTTGTGGACGCCTACTGACGTAATTTTTACATCTAAAAAATAAAATACATCAGTTTCCTCAGTGTACATACAGTATTACCCTCAGAATGTTAATCCTGCTATTATTGTCGAGATTAGATTCCAGCATTAGAAAACAGCACTAACATTTAATTCTGTACTCCACCTACAAAAGTGTTAATCACGAAGAAAAAGTGAAATGATTGCAATGAATATTTAGCATGCGATAAACATGTCAGGCTCAGTCACGCAGTGTCAAAACGGTGTGACCAAGTATGCAATCAAGAACAATCAAAATAGAAGCAAATTAGAGAAGTTATGAGGTTTTCTACCAAATTTAGCTTCGTTATGAAAAAGTGCCCCCAGCAGGAAGTCAGAAACCTGAGACAGATCTGTCTTTCAAAAAATCACTTCTTACCGGTTTCTTCAACTTCTTCCTGAAGTAGTCGTATTTCTGCTTGAACTCTCTGGAGTAGGGAACAGCCTGCACACACAAAAAAACAACACAACTCATCGATGCCCTTATTAACATGTGGCTTGTGCTGTGAATTTTTTAACAGGAAAACTAAATATGCTTCCATGTCTTGTTAAAACACCAAAAAAACTACGAGGAGTGTGACTTGGGGAGTCAACAACGAGGGAGAACAATATGTGAAGTGACACTCGAAGGTGTTGGCGTGTTGAGTGGCAACCACGGCGACAAAGTGATTTTATCTTCGTTGTACAAAGACACTGAGGCTGCTGATGGAGTGTGACAGATAGAAGCACAGTGTTGAACTAGAAGAGACTCTCTGAAGTCGTGTTGGGGCAGAAAGAGGAAGCTACTCACAGGTCCTGTGATAGCCGGACTCTGCAGACGAGGGTCCTCCCACTGCGTGTTCTTTGTATCTGGATGAAACAAACACACAAATATTCACAAAAAACTCACTGAGACATTCAGTGAAAGCTAGTGCACTTTTTATAATCGATGAAACATTTTAACTATTAAGAAAAAAACTGGAACATATTCTGGTTTCAGCTTTTCAAATGTGAGGATTTGCTTCTTTTCCCTGTTTTATATCGTTGTAAACTGAATATCGTTGGGTTTTGGACCCTTAAGGTGCTTTCACAAGCCAACGTTTAGTCCGTTTGAAATCGAACTCTGGTGCGGTTAGTTTGGGGAGTTGTGAACTCAGCAATTGTACCAAAACATCCGTTTCCAAGCGAACCAAAACACAGGCTTCCTGTGCGGGCATTCCTTTGAATGCAAACTTCTAAACAAAGTTTGAAAAAAAAAATGAAAATAAAATATAATAAAAATAAAATAATGTAAAAACTTCTGCAGAAGTCCGATGTTTGCTTGACATCTGGGCTGAAGAGAGCACACAGAATATGCTAAATAAAGTCCACAAAAATATGAAAGTCATTCGAGATAAACTGGAAGAGAAGGGATTTGTGCACAATGTAGATCAGTGCCGAGTCAACGTGAAAAAACGTTGACTCCAATACATCAAAGTCTGAAATTCCCTGTACAGAAGTGGCAGCTCTCCAGACTAAACAGATAAATTCGCTCCTTCATACACGCCCTTCAGCCAACTAATGTTTTTATTTGGTCCACTTTAAATTTGTGCACTGTGAAACCGAACCAGGCTAAATAGAAAATGAACCAAAAGTATCAACTTCACTCTGACTCGGACTAGCCAAATAGGCTATGGCTTGTTAAAGCGCCCTTAGTCAGACAAAACAAGTTATTCGAAGAGGTCACATTTGGCTCTGGGAAATGAAAAGGACATTTCTTTTTCACCATGTTTCTAACATGTTATACATAAAACGCTTAATCTAAGAAATAATCAACAGGTTAACCAGTAATGAAAATAATTGTGAAGCTAGTTACATCTTGTTGCGCTACGTCAGGCCATCCTACAATAAATCTTAAACCGGCAGGACTCGGCCACTGAGTCTCTGCTGTAATGGATGAGGTGCTTCGCTGTCCCTGACACTGAAAAATCTGTGGCTGCGCTGCAACCGCTACACACTATAAAAAGTAACTCAAGAGAAAGACAAGATAAGTAAAAGACACGCATGACCAAATACAAGCATGGAAGAGACAGAAAGTGGTAAGATGGAGTCGTCTTACTGTGGTCGATGAAGAAGGTGCGTCCGTCCGAGTGAATTCTTTCTTCCCATCCAGGCTAAAATAAAACAAAGAGAAGAAGAAGAGTGAGGAAAAAGCACACAGTCCCCATTAGACTGCACTATTAAAACAGGCCATGCTCAAATAGTAATTTAAATCCATCCACTTTAGTTTGTCCTTTTTTAAGTTATGTTTGATTGAACTTGTCTGACTGTTAAACGGTCCAAACACTGACTACAAGCTCAATCAGACACCACAAAGGAACTGAAAGGATTTTCTCTCCTATTTGAGTCAAGGTCTGAGACGTCAGCAAGGCAGGGGATACGACCACAACATAAAGGTTAATCACCACTACCAGGTCAAACCAGTACACTGACACGGTGACCACTCAGTACAGTGTCACAGGCCACACACACACACACACACACACCCACACACTCGTACGGCACCAGCAGTCAGGCAATTAAAACAGTAGATTGAAAGTAAAGGGGTGGGGAAAGGGACCGAGTCTGACAATGTGTCAAACAGGGTGATCCTACAGTATGCGTGTTTCTCAACGTATCCTCATACAACGGTTCGTACGATATATCACAAAAATGTATTCCTCATTTTTTGAGCGTTTTCCTACGAATGTCCAGCTACACGTGACGCACGTTTCTGCTCCAGTATTTTCAAAATAAACTTCACAGGAAACAACTTAGTTAGGTTTAGTCAACAAAACCTCTTATTTAGGTTTAGGAAAATATCGTGATTTGGGTAAAAATAACTATGAAAGTGCCGTAACTTAAGTACGGAAGTTACGTGACAAAAAGTACTAAGTTTAGGAAAGATCAACTTGGTTAGGTTTAGGCAACAAAACTACTTACCGAAAAACTGCAACTAATAGCCCCGGCTTTTATTTGCTTCAATCACTGAACTCAACCGGCCTATTTGGAAAGGGGCCTATTATTCCTTTTGCAAAAAATTCATATGCAGCAAAGATGGGAAATACTACCTAATTGATTATTCAAACCATTATGAATATTATATGTTTAAAAATTAGGCTATTGAATAATATATAATAATAATAGTGATGAGCCAGCCGGCCTGCCGAAAAAGGAAAAAGGGGGAAAACTTAACAGAGAAAGGTGGGGAACCTTTATTTTGTTGTGGAATTCACATGAATATAAATAATGAAGGAATGGACTCATATTCTGACTTAATGACAGCTTTAAAAGTAAGGAGTCGCTACTTTTTATTCGTCTTGTTTACCGCTGTACCCGAATAGTTTGAAGCACAGAAGCTTGATAATGTTGACATTCTAATTATTATTATGAACAACTTACAGAAACATTGCGTGCCTTCGCTTTCATACACTTGAGCGACGGGTGCTCAGCGTCTCGGACTGCAATTGTCTCAGTCTTCAGTCCAAAAGTCAATATTTATTGAAAAATCGATGAAAGATCGATTATTTCCAAAATTCACAACATGCTTCCATCCGATGAAACACTCTGCTTCAATCCATATCTGTTCCTTCGTTGCGTTTATCCTTTCAAAAACAACATCTGCGGTCAAAAAACACAAAGGGAGGCGCGCATCTAACAGGCGATCTAGCAGCAATCAACAGCACCATAAATCTGAATGAATTATAGATTGGTGCTCATGGTTTCCGTAAAATGAACTGGACGAGTGAATTGTGGAGAATCTAACCGATCCAACTATGTGTAACATGTCCATATTGACAAAAGTTACCTGCCGTTTAATTGAGACCTGCGTTTATTTGTCAAAACGAGTAGCCAGAGCCGGTGAGTAAAATGGACTTGGTGTCTAATTGAGGTTCAGCTTTCAATTGAAGTTTTATGATAGTTAGATTTAGGAGAAGATTGTGGTTTCGGTTAAAATAACTCCGGAAGTGGTAACTTAAGTACGGAAGTTACGTGACAAATATTGACTTCCGGTTTCACATGGGGTACGAACACCGGTCTCCGAACACCGGTCTCCGAACACCGGTCTCCGAACACCGGTCTCCTGGGCGAACTTAACGGAAGTTACGTGACAAAACTACTTAGCTAGGCTTAGGAAAGATCATGGTTCTGGTTAAAATACCTACGGAATAACTTAAGTACGGAAGTTATATGACAAAAACTACTTAGTTACGTTTACGAAAAGATGGTGGTTTGGGTTGAAATAACATCGGAAGTGACGTAACATAAGCATGTAAGTTACGTGACAAATACATCGACATTGACTTCATGGTTTCACACGGGGTACGAACACCGGTCTCATGTTTTTTGTACCCCGACCTCCTCCCTCTTTATACTTCCTGGTTCACGATCACGTGGATTACATACAAATTGATTTGGTGGGATATACACGAATTACAGTCCATTACTTTTCGTAGGTATACGTAGCTACGAACGGTGTATGAGAACAGCTTGGTGTTTCTACGTATGCTGCTACTGCGTGAGTGGATAGACCAGATTGAAAAAACTCTGATTACAATCCTCTAACACACATGTTTCTCTCCCTCCCTCTGTCCCTTTATTCAACCGTGTTCTCCTCCTTCATTCTCCTTCCCTCTCTATCGAAAGCATCTCGCCTCGTTCCACTTTCCCGACTCGTCTATCTGTGCCTCAGACACTGATACAGGTGCAAGGAGGGGGGGCGCACAGAGAGAGGAAATGGGGTAAAAATACTGATGAAAAGGAAGGGGGAAGGTACAGTCCATCCATGCCGGTCATGAGAGAGAAAGATAGAAAGAAAGAGAGAGAGAGAGAGAGAAGAAGAAAAAAGGAAATATAAAGAAAGCGCAAGGCTGTCTGCAGGCATTTGACCAGATTGGACCGGACCAGACAGGTAGGCAGGCAGAGGGAGGGAGGCTCCAACCAACCTCCTCTAGTAGGTTCTGCCAAACAGACATGGCCAGGTGTAGAAGAAGTAGCACCACCAGAACGGAGAGAGAAAAGAGAAAGAGGGAGAGAGAAACACACACACATGCACACATCACACAAACCTATGAAGCTTTGATTATTCAACAGCTACCTACGGTAACGTTTGGCCCACTGGTTTGGGAGTTTGTCTTTGTCACACAGATAATAGTGCAGGTGGCAGACACCTCCTAATTAGGGATTCTCACTCACTCAGCCCCCAGACTCGCTGCTTTCTCATCCTCGCCAGTTACATTCTCCCACTGACACCCTCTTTTTCTAACAGGACTTAAAAAGGAAATTTCTGATACAGTGTGATCACAAGATCATGTCTCATCTTCCCACTTCATTCACATAGCTCAGATTTAAACATGCAGCATTGAGTTAATTTATTTTTTTAACAAAAAAAACCACAACAAAAACATGAAAATAAATATCATTTCTCATTCAAAGTTTATCTTAAGAAACGCATAACAAGTACATCTTGGCAAGTTAGTGAGTGAGTAAATGAGTGACCAAAGCCAGAGCAGTTATTGGGACGTATGAGGGTTGATGCGGGCCACAGGTTAAATATGCAGTTGGTCTAATTGTGAGTGTACTTACAGGAAGAGGACCAAGTTCGCCAGGCTCGATCGAGTTCTTACTCCTCATATGGACTGGATATTTCAACCTGGGGTCCTCCTGGTTGTCCAAAGAGAGAGGGAGGGGAAGGAAGACATTCAGAAATTCAAATTCATTATTTCAAAACAGGGAGAAGAAAAAAAAGAATTAACCCATTTGTGCCCACAACTAAATTTTTTAGAAATTTACAAAATTGGTCATATCGTTTGGCTGAAAAGTGAGTTTTTTCTTATCATACTATATCTAGTATTTGAGCACATGAGACTACTGTTTTTACAAAAGAGTTTTTTTGCATTTTATTTTAGGAAACAACAGTAGTCCCATGTGCCCAAATATTAGATATAGTATGATAAGAAAATGTCTGTAGCTCAGAAACTACAAGGAGCACAATCAAGTATTTGGTATCTATGCACTCATAACAAGTTGAATATCAAAGATATGTACACATATGCAGTGTAAAAACATTTAATAAACACAATGTTAGCATTTTTCCTAATTTTTCAAAAGTCCTGACTTTGAATATTAATAAAAGTGTGGTTTTTCATGTCAAAGATATGCACACATATGCAGAATAAAAACATTTAATAAACACAATGTTAGCATTTTTCTTCATTTTTCAAAAGTATTGTCTTTGACTATTAATAAAAGTTAGATTTTTCATGTGATCTAGAAAATTCCAAAGCTATACTGTTAGATGCTTTCCTAAAGTATGTTCGTACCAAATTTCAAGACATTTGACCAATCAGAACAAATGTGGCATTTTTTCCTTATCATACTAAATATAGTCTTTGGGCACAAATTGGTTAATACAACACAACTCTTTTAGTCTGAAGAGCTCAATCCTAAAAATTGTCAAGTTGACTTTCACGCCACCAGGTGTCACTACAAGATCCTGGAAGATCAACACTAACCACTACCCTAGACTATTACGAATTCTAGTGTCTATTTAATAACTAGAACTGTGAAAATAATGCTCATAATCACGTGCAGAAACACAAAATATAAACCACTCCTATCAATGTTATAGCTTCATTTGCTTTGTACACTTTATTTTAGCAGGTTTCATGGGAAGAACTAGGTACATTTGTACTAATTATGAGGAAAATAGAGACAAAGGTGTAGGAGTTATTTCATTTTAGTTGAGTTTCTACACAGATGTTGATTGAGAGGAATTTCCTTGAAATTTAAACCCAAGTAAATACTCATTCATTATTCATTTGTTATTGGAAACTTCATATGTCTTCGTATATTCTGCATCGTATGCTTGTCGGCTGACCTTGTGCTTGAGTTTATGCAAGCAGTTCCCTATAATTATTACCAAATAACATCGTTCTTTCCTGGAAACGTAGTAGGAAATTGTTAGGAAATTACAGATGTGTAAAATAAAGCTTTACCCTTCAGACATATTTCAAAACCCCTGTTACTACAGTGTGTTAGCTCACCCAGGTGGTGATTCTGCTGTTGTGGTCGATGAAGAAAGGCCGTCCGTTGGGGGCTATCCTCATCTCCCAGCCTGGGGGCAGGAAGCTCTGCTGCGTCTTGGGCTGTGACTTGGGTGAGCTGTAGGGGGACGGCTGGGGAGACTGCGGGTTGGAAAACGTGTCTTTTACAGCCCTCCGCACCTGGATGTTGTTGGCTCCCTGGAACCAAAATGGAAAAATATATAATATTGTCACTCCCATTAGACTAAAGATGGGAGGATTAAAGTTGAATGTGGATTACTGACAGCATGAAACAAAAAACACTGATGCTTTGAAACACAACAGACAATAACAAGGATGGAAACCAGTCTGTCTTGGTATTGTTAAAAAAACTGAATAAGTCTAGAAAAGCAAAACCATCTCCATCGTCACCACAATATCATATCTGAGAAAGGCAGGGGTAAATTCTTTTGATTCCCATGTGAAGAAGGAGGCAGCCGATCAACACCTACACTGCGTACTGCGTACTCCATGGGCCTGTCAAGATGTCAGTCTAAATGTCAAACCACAATTCAACACATTTCAGCTTTTACTGATTCCCTGGATATTGCCTCTGAGGCTTAATGATTTTCCACTCCTTCATGGATCCCTGGGTGTAAAAGGCCAAGAAAAACGAGAAGATTATTAACTGTTAAACTACCAAAACTCTTCCTGAATCTATTTCTGGTAATAGATGGAGCCCTTGCTCACATTATACCACAATTCTATCTCTTGTTTTCCGTTTGCTCTGCTGGTGTTTCTGTCGTGTTTGGCTGTTTTGCTCTGTTTGAGTATTTCTGTTTGGTACTGTAAGGTGTCCTTGGTTGTCGATAATAACGTGTTAACGCAATTTTTTTTTGTTGCCATGTGCCATGTTATGATTTGAGCATATTTGTTATGCTAAATGCAGTACCTGTGAGGGTTTCTGGACAATAGTTGTCATTGTTTTGTGTTGTTAATTGATTTCCAATAATAAATATATACATTAATTTGCATAAAGCAGCATATTTGCCCACTCCCATGTTGATAAGAGTATCAAATATTTGACAAATCTCCCTTTAAGGTACATTTTGAACAGATAAAAAATGTGAGATTAATCGCAATTTACTATTTTAATCGATTGACAGCCATAATTATTCCAGAAACCATGTATCTACAGAAATGCAACCATTCCTGGCATCTTATAAACCTCTAAAGCAACATTACACAAACTAAAGTTGCTCAGGCGAATGAGTTTTCCCCCCCATCACATTCTTCTTTTAGCATTAATTATCACGTTATCTGATTTTTAACAAGAGAAACGACGGCTTTAATTAATCCACAGACTTCCTCCTGCAATCTCGTAATTACAACTTTCTACAGTGAGTGTTTCACTTCCTTTTACGTCTATAATGCCTTGTTAACACATAGACGTGCACCTTAATTAAACTTTCTTCAGGTCTGTTCCCCTGATAGAAGCACAGAGCTAAGCCATTAAGAGGTCAAAACGAGACCGCCTGCATCATTTGAAGCTTAAGTTAAAATCTACTTTGCATAGATGACAAAAAGGTCACAGACAATAAGTAACTCAATCAAAAGTTTCACAAGTTTTCTAAAATGTCAACTGCTTTCAAGCTGCAATCTAGGGCTGCAAATACCGATCATTTTCATTGTTGATTAATCTGTTGATTATTTTCTAAAGTAATCGATTAGTTGTTTGTTCTATAAAATGTCAGAAAATGGTGAAAACTGTTGATCAGTGTTTCCCAAAGCCCAAGATGACATGCTCAAATGTCTTGTTTTTACCAAACATATTCAGTTTGCTGTCATAGAGGAGTTAGGAAACCAGAAAATATTCACATTTAAGAAGCTGGAATCAGAGAATGATGCTTAAAAAAATACTCAAACCGATTAATCGATTATTTAAATAGTTGGATATCAATTTAAGAGTTGACAACCAATTGATTAATTGTTGCAGCTCTAAAGTGCATGTTAACACACGTAACAACAACATAACATTCCCAACACACACATACACCAAAACACACAGAGGTATGGTGAGAGCATAAAAATCTGATATGTGCAATGAAATCCAATTTAGAGAGTTTTAGGACTTGATTGTAATCATCCCAGAGAGTTATTTGTACAACGTCACAGCCTAAAAAAAATTTGCCTGCTCAAGCCAAAACAAAAAGTGGAAATTTTTAAGTTATTCCCTGTCGACTCATGTGGCTCACACATTAACCACCTGGGCTGTTTGATTATTAAACCCCCTGACCAATGAGTAAACATAGCAAAAGTGAGCTCCCGCTTACTGCTTGACCCCTGCTAAAGTACGGCCAAAGGTGTTGCCCTTTTGGAAAAATTTCAAAAATGTTGTGCACCCTGGACTTTTAACCCCCCAAAAGGCACAACTACACCATACTGTCAACCATCATACCAAATTTGAAGTTCCTAACTTAAATAGTTTTCGAGTTCTACTCCGGAAATTGAAGTCGAGAGAGAAGCCGAAGACAAATTTCCACTAAGGTGGACAATAAAGTCAAAGTAAAGTAAAGTAAAGTGCTTTTGTGGTTGCCTTTTTGTTACTAAAATTGCCTCTGGATTTAATGATATTTAGTTTCCAAGATCAATATCATTGATTTGGATATCCCCGAGTTTACTTTAACAAATTACAACAATCCTTAGGGACCTGTGATCAATTCAGATTATTTATTCATCCAGCAGTAACTGAATCCCTCTCATCTTGGATTCACCACACCAGCCTCACACCGTTATTGCATTAAAACACACTGCGCTGCAGAATGAAATACTGAAAGAGAGCATATTGTTCACAACACAACTCATCATCATGAATAACAAAAGCTTGGACCGTTTCACGTGGCTAATCATTGTTCAACGGAGAGCTGTCGGCTCATTATCCATTGAATATATGAAAAAAAAAGAGCAGTGTGAAGAAAGAAAATCACCCTCGACGGAGAGATGAAAAGAAAAGATCGGTTAAATGATGAGATTAATATTTCCATAAGGGTTGAAGAGACAGAAAAGCAGCGTCGAGACAGAATTAACCTGAAAGAAGAGAGAGAGAGAGATGACAAAAGAAATGGTGTAATATTAAAGAAGAATTGGATGATGTAGATGGGTGAGGATCATGATCATATTCAAAAGGGATGGAAATGAGGGATCGCATGACAAGGAAGGTGTGGAAGGGTAAAGATTGGAGGAAAGAGGAGACAGAAATGAGTCCTTAAGGGTGTGAATAGAGGAAAAGGATACGGCAGAGCGGGATAGTACAGGTGACTAATTCTCACCTCCAAGGGGGTGGAAAGGGTGACAGTAGGGGAGCTGAGGCTACGAGGTCGTCGGACTTGGGGCTCATGGAGGTGGTTGTTGGAGGCATTGGTGGAGGAGGAGGAGGAGGGAGTGGATGGGGGTGCCAGGGCCGAGGCTCCTCCTGATGCTGCTGCTGCTGCTGCTGCTCCTGCTGCTGAGGTGCTGGCTCCGTCTTCAGTCAGCTGTATGTGAGAATAGCACTTTTGAGGTTAAGTGGGGTGGGAATGAGGTAATACCAAACTCATCATAAGCCATGCTTCCAGAAGATGGTTGTCTGCACCGGAGAGGCCCTGGATGCAAGCTTTTCTCTCAGGGAAATGAGTTCCTAAAATGTCAAAAGCATGGGTCATTATAGGCCCACGAAGACATTCAATTATGTCGCTTAAAATATAATGATTAAGATTATGCATCCGACTAGAAAACAGGGACAAACGCTTGGGATCAGTAACATAATGTACTGGAAAAATGAAAGTCAGTGTTACTTACAACCCCTAACCAAAGTGGGCTGGTACAAAACAAACTCAATGCTATGATATTGTTATCATTTGGTAGTGTCCTCTCCTTCTGAGTAAATACCAAAAAACAGATGAGAATCAGAGAATGAGAAGACCGTGTGATGAAAGACAACACATACAATACAACACCAGTGTTTTGATAAAAGCAGAAAAGGGTGGATGTCAAAGAGGAAAACCCAGTCCCATGTAGCGGTCTCTCCCTGAGCTCAGACTAATGTGGAGCTGCCACATTCGCAGACAGAAAGACAGTGGGGGGAAGACAAGTGGAAAAACAGGGTAGAAATGGGGGAAAAGGGAGGGAAAAGTGGTGGTTGCAGCAGTCCCATGCCAGGGTTTAGAAAGAAGTGACCAATACAGGGGCTGCACTTCATCCAGAGTGTCAAACAAAATGCTAGACAAGAGGAGGAAGACACACAATAAAGTTGGACAGAAGGAGGAAACCCGGGCAGAGAGAAAGACAGAAAAGGAGACGTTTTGAGGTTGCAAAGCAGCGTCTCTTTCCGTCATTCTTTATGGCTACACAGAGGAGAAACACATAGAGGAGGAGGAGGTCCGACACACAGGCCTCGGCCATGACAGGGGCCGAGGAAGGGATCCAGTCCCATGCATAGAGTCCAGCTCAGCCTGCACACCTGCTGTACCTGCACAATTGGCCTAGTCCAGGTAGTGGTGCGGCTGTTATGGTTGACGTAATAAGTTCTTCCCTTGCCGTCCTTCCTCTCCTCCCATCCAGGGGGCAGGCCGGGGGTGGTCAAGGCGTAAGCAGTCGCTGAGGGAGACTGGCCAAGTGTAGGGAGAGAGCAAAGCAAAGACAACTAATCAGTACAGGCTGGTCATGCGTAAAGGACATGTGGAGGGATGGAATATAAAATCTATCAAGGACAACACAAGAGCTTTCAAAATCATTTCCCCATTCCAGCTGTGCAGCACAGTGACAGAAAGTTTAGGAACAACATACGAGTTTTTAAACTCTAATGGAAAAGTTGGTGACAGCGTATGACGTGAACCTTCACCCACAAAAAAAACAATGAAACACAGAGTCGTACTAAAAATAAACACCACACGGAGAAAAGAAGTGAATTATTACTACTTTGCTGAGTGAACCATTAACCATTTGTAGCATAAAGATTACTGGAATAGTCAACCAAACGATCACAACGTTAATCGTGGCGATATTTTAGATAGCACCCTCGAACATTGGAGACACCGGAGATGTCCCGAGCCGAACCAGGCATATTTTAATGGATCGGTAATCAGCCGATCCTGATCTCCTTCCTTCTTTACCGTACGCTAATGTCTTTGTCCACCTCAGTTTGCTAGTGTTGCAGCGCTGCTCCTCCTTTACCACAGCCGGGATCTACAGTGCAAGCTTTTTGCTGCATATGTGAGTTAACTGTGTAAATGTGAAAAACGAATAGGGCACACTTGAGCGTCACCGTGGTTTGCAAAATGCGGGGTTTACAGAGCTCCGGTCTGTACAAGAGTGTTTCTGTAAGTTCCAACAAATCCAACAGATTGATGCATCTTCTCTGTAGCGGATTGCGTCAATTTCAGGAGTTGCATTCTCCAGTTTCATTCATATAATATCAATATTTTTTAACCAGGACCTACAGCTTGTGAAAAATAAGGTGTGTCAGATTAAGTAGTATACAGCTGTTTTATCAATGAGTCAGTATGAAAGGACTCTGATCCTTAATGCTGCTTTATGGCTTGTTATTAATAGTGGATCAGTGTCATTACTTAATATTAACTACCAGGTTGCCAGACAACACACATGCAGGGCTCAACAATAAGGATTACCCGCTTGCCAGGGCAACTAAAATGCCACTTCGGGCTAGTAAATCTAGCAACTCACTTTCCTTAGCAGGGGATATTGTAAAAAAAACAAAATTCTGGAGCTGATGATGGAAGTAGCTAAGGATCAACTTTGGTCTTTGGTCTTTGTTGTTATCTGATAAGCGGCACTAATAAATAAAACAATTTGTATAGTAAAAATTGACAAATAGATTTCTGACCCACTTTCCCCAAAAAAAAACATCAACTTTGGGACAACTTCTGATCTAAATAAGCACTTCAGCACGCCACAACATCACCAATAACAGACCTAAATAAAGACGGATTCATTTGGCTATGGATGGTTTCATCAGCTCATTGTTTCTTGCCGGCAAGGATGAAGATTTTAATGAATGTTTACACAAACTTCTTTCCGTCCATTTCAGAATGAATGTTTGCTGAATCAGCTTGTGATTTTCGGTTTCGTTTGTTAGTCGAGCAGGATTACGGAAAAACCACTGGCCCGACTTTCATGCGACGTGGTGGAAGAATGTAGCATGTTAACCTGACCTGCCAGATGATTTGTTACACAGAACAATCTAAGAAGCCGTCATTGGAAACTGTTTTGAAAAGGGATTGGATGAACCATCTGTCAATCAAACTCTTGCTGAAGACAGTCGGGAGAAGAGCGAAAACATCTGTTCCATCGAGAAAAGCCTTCAGTGCCGTTTTTTGCTCTTCTTTCAATGAAGAAATACTCTCCAGTTCTGATATAACTGATGCTATCGCAGCTTCGTTAACTTCTTCAGGTTGTTTAGAACCAACAGTCGTCTCCCCGTGTCGTCACACACACGGCAAAGCCAACCCCCGTAGCTGCCGGTAGCTTCTCTCACGACGTAGATTTGGTCTGTGCTCTGGCTTGCTGGACACAAACGCATTACTTCTACATTAAGTCTGAAAAGATGGATTTTAGTGTGATATGTGATCCGGCGATTCTCGTGTGATCTTGTGACATCGCGAGAATCCAGCTGCCGTGCACGGTAAGACGCCAAATACGCCAAGAAAGAAGAACCCGTTCAATTTTGGAGCAGATTGGCCTTGGTGAAGGTCTGCGCTCTCCAAGTACCCTTCTAGTTTTAGGTGTCAAATCTAGCCGGGGGACACCTGTAGCCCATCCTACGTGGTGTCTAGGAACTAAGAGGTGTACGACTGATAGGGTTTAATCTGTATATAAACTGAGATATTACCATAGACTCCTCACCACCTGAGACTGTTTGAGCTCTTGTTCTTCTGGTCTGGGAACCCTGCTGGTGGTAGACAACAGGGGAAGATGGTCTTTAGTTCACAGTACGTTATGTTTACAATGCCAGGGAGGAAGTAAAGGGGCAAGGGGGGAGTGTTTGGGCAGTACTGAAGGTTGAGTTAGGGAAAGCTGAGTGTACAAAAGGGGGGAATTGATTCTCAAAAGGAGGTGAGGAGTTACAGAAAGGGGGGAGAATCATCCAGTGAAGCATACGAGCTGTGAGGTTGGTAGCAGGGAGGAGTGCAATTAATTTGGAAAGTAACTGCGAGTTGTGATTGGTTGACGTGGTTACACAAAATGTAGGTTAAGGAAACTTTTAGTAGTGTGCCGTCAGTGAATCAACTTTAATATTAAGACAGACAAAGAAAAAAAAAAATCAAGACAGTCTGAGCTGCAGACACATTTTCCCTGCTGGAGGGAAGACAGTTTCCCTGAACAGTAAATTTAATCCCCAGCCAGTGCAGCATCTTTAATCTCAACCCGAGTAGAAAGTGATGTTTAAAGCTACAGTAACGGAGAAAAACAGTTCTGTGTCGTGAAAATCTGAGAGCAGTGGAAGTGAATTACTGTGCTGAAGTTCAAAGAAAGTTCACAAAAACGAAGTGGAATCTCAGACGTGAACTGAGAGACAATGATCAAATACAGGAAAAACAAAAAATAGAAATTGTAGTTTCATTCAAGCAATCGAAAAGACAAGAAATCTGAAAATATCAGTGCAGTTCAGCCTGCAGTGCCTAACAAAGACACTGGATGTTGTTCTGCTTAATCTAAACTACATAACTTGTTTTGCACTTAACAGTTGCATCACTACCAACCCTGTAACAGTATCAGCCTTTTAACTACAGTAAAGAATGACCTCAAGTGTTATTTCTAATGTCAAAACCTTAAAAGAAAGCAAACATACTGTACATGTTGGGACATATTTAAAGTCACACACAACCTCCAATTAAAGGATAAGTGTGGTGATATTCTATATTTTTATTATTGTCAAGAAATCCCAAAACCAATAATTAATTAAATCAACTAACAAGTATCTGCGCAGCAAAAGCCTGACATACAGTAGCTTATTCCTTGGTACCGCAGGCCTCCATAGTTGTGCATAAAACTATTTAAAACGCATCAGTAAGCCTCACTGTCGCACTGGCTGACATGTTCCTTCATTACCATGAATATACTGTAGCCACTATAGTTTATTTTGAGTCAATCCCACACACTGTAAACTTACCGGGGGCATCGTTACAGAAAAATATCCTAACTGCTCATCTTAACTTAAGAAATCCTAACCATAACTGTAAATCTGTAATGAGGCCCCTGAGCACTAAAAATGAACTAATCCACAGCTGAAAATAGTCCCCAATAAATGCACTATTGAGTTACTATTGAGTAATGTTTCCTGAAAACTACAGAGGCCAGCTGTTTTAAGAAATGACTGACCTTTTTTAAAAACTAAACTATACATATGATCCGTTCGTCTTCAGTAGGAACCGGTGGGTTTAACGATGAGTGCTATAGACAGGGTAGGGAAGTCGGAAAGTATTGAGTGACGGACCAACACATTGTTGGCTTTGGTCTTTTTATGGGATTTGATGACAATAAGAAAAATATAGAATGATGCCAGCCTTATCCTTTCAGGTTTACCGACTTGTAATCACAGGTGAAGGCTACCTTTATCCAAGAGGCAACGGTACAAACAGCACCCATCCACCTACATGCACATTTAATATCATCAGGAACCTCGCACTAATACATGCCGATTATATTTCCCGTTTGATGGCTTCTTAATGAGCCTCCTGTTCTCCGGTCCTCAGAGACTTGTCATTCAAGGGAAAGGCTGACATCAGCAGCACCTGTACTTTTCCTCGGCAAGACAAAGCCAAGCTCACTGGTGTGACTCAGCTGTGTGACAAACATCTGACTCAGATCTTGTGACAGATTGCACGGGCTGAATCCCCCACTGACGCTATGACTCAGGACTCTCTGGGAGGAGCGTCTGAGCCTTAATCTTACTTGCCAATAGTTTCTACTGGAATGGTCATTCTGCTGGCGCACAGCTGCAACGCCAACATTTCTACAACACATCAAACATTAGCTGCGAGGTGAATCACAAAGAGTAGCGGTGGGAGGAAGAGGTGTGGTAATCCTACGGAGGCAAGAAGAAAGCAGGGAGCGGTAAAATCGAAGAGGCATAGAGAGCAGGAAGGAAAGGTGAGGAGGAAGCACGTACGAGCCTAGTGCAAAATTTTGAAATGCAAGGAGGAGCAGAGAAGGTGATTTGATGTGCGGTACACCCACAGCACTGAGACATGCCAAGGAAAGGGGGGGGGAAGTCAAGGAAGAAAGAGAAGAAGATGGAGGAAGGTTCAGAAATACGTACCAGAAGAGGAGGAGGAGGCTGGGCCTGATCACTGACGCCATCCGTCATACTTGAGGATCGGAGTCTGTTTGACAGCTGGCTCTGTTAAAACAAAGAAAGTAAGAGGTCACTCTTCTGTCTGACACAAGGAGCCCTGCCTACATTTATTATCTTTTTTTTTTAGGTTTTTATATCATTCTGTAGCTTCACAGGGGTGTTCATTATGTATTCAAATCCGAATATTAAAATGTTGGTCAAAGCATGTACGTTTTAGTGTCAAAATGCTATTTTCCCAATCCCTTATAAAAAACGTTTTCCCACGTGACCTGATGTAGGTTTCTGCATGATTACGCTACTACATGTACAGTATATATGCTTATAGTCAGTGTTTTAACATTACATACATTAACTTAGATGGCGGTCGGCACGCTCTCCGGATGAGTCAAACAATAAGACAAACAAACTAACCGATCGATGCAGCGGTAGGACCAGCAACTCCCGTGTTCTGCGAGGTAAAATGACTGTTTTTGTGAATGGAGTCTGGTCTGGCGGCTTTGAAGACAGCAATATAACGGCTTCAGTCCCCCGTCAGAAAGGGCTGATGGCGTGATAAAGCTGTGAAATTATTCTAAATATAGCTTACACTTAAACTGATATTGATTTTTTTTTAGGTGGCTAAAATGCATTTTTCTGCTGCTCCCGTCCACAGCCGCTTTACCTCGCCGTCAGACAGCCCTTTCCCACGAGGAAGTGAAGACGTTATGTCGCCGTCTTCAATGCCACCAGACTACATTCACAAAAACAGTAATTTTACCTCGCAGACCGCAGGAGTATACATACAACCCCACTTCAAAAACTCCAAACCAACCCTTTCAGTTATTTCCAAACTTAGCACAGCTAACTTTGACTCAGCTAGCATTCACATTATTCATAACCTTATTCATTAGCTTTTATTAGCTTACTTTGGTAAGCTACATCGCTGCTTTTTGCAACGGCTGAGTGGACGTTTTCATTTGAAGAAAAAAAAAAACGGAATAGAACGCAGATGGACCGGCCCTTTAAGTATTTAAACGTGGAGTGATTTAGGTTTTGACTACTAGATCTCACCAGAGCAGAGCTGGGCCCTGGCACTTCGCCATTGGTATCGGGAGTGAGTGACAGCCTCATATTTAAATCTTCAGCGAACTCCTGGGTGGCGGGCGTCGGTGGTAGTTGTGGTGTCAAGACGGAAGAGGGGCCGGGCAAAGACGTGGCCGAGCTGTCGTTAGGATCCTCTTCTGTGATGAGCTCCCAAGACTACATGAAACAAGAATAACATTTTAGTGACATCATCACTTTAGACAGCTGTGGCTCAGTCTGCTGTATGTATATGCGTATATTCACATCTCTCACGTTGTCCATGTCCCGGGGCTCCAGGTGCTCGTTTTCTAGGTCTTCACTGATGTGGCGTCTCGAACGGAAAACACGGTGTGCTTCCTGATTGATCTGCCGCTGTTGATTGTCACTCTCAGTCTCTGAAATCACATCCCTGAAGGAGAAGAAGTTATTCCATACAAAAGAAAGTGTTAGTAAGTCAAAAAATGACTGCTAAGAAAAATGACCTTAACATTAGATTAAGCCAGGATTACTGCTATGTAAATGAGAACCAAAATGTTATTGATAGATCAAGTGACTGTCATCTCCTGCAAGTAATACACCTACTATGGATAAGTACCTCATACAATCCCACTTCCAAACACCCAAACTACCTTTAACTAATGTAAAAATATATTCTGAAACTAAAAACGTAAGGAGAGAAATCAGGCGTACATGGTGGAGGGCCGTTTCCACTGTGTACTACGGTTGTTGTGGTTGACATAGTAGGTGCGTCCCAGGTTGTCCACCTTCTCTTCCCAGCCTGTGGGCAAAGGAGGAAGCAGCTGCTGGGGTCGCTGGGTGCCCTGGTCTGCGGACTCATCCCATGCCTGGAGGAGAAAGTTGAGATTTTCTGACATGAGGCAGTAACTCACTGGCAGCCCCGTGGTCACAGATATCCCAGTGAGCTGACAGCTTGTCAGATACACATGAACATAAGATTTTAGAGGGTATTCGAGCATGGAAATCCATTAAAGACGTTGGATTCACTTGTGGCTGGTTAAAACTTGTTGACGTGTTGTGGTTTGAAATGTTTTTGTTAGACAAGCTGCCGGCTAGGTGGGATATCTCCGACCACAGGCTCCAAGACTGAGCTAATGTGCATCAATATCACTACCAGTGTTGACAACTGAGAGAGAAGTAAAAAAAAAAAAAAACGAACTGGAGTAAAAAAAGAAATCTAGAAAGTGAAAATAAAGGTTTCGTCACAGTGAACGCATATAGTGAAGGGAGGTTAGCAGAGTGGCATTACGGTTTTCATACTTTGGCTGCTTAAAGTCACCTTATCTGAACTTCTCTAGCACTCTTCCACAATCCACTAGAAATCCACACTTGAACACACACATACAAGAACTCGCATAAAGCAAAAAAGAGGACAAGCTCCTATTTCTCCAAATAACAGGCAGTATTGTAAATGGTTTTTCCATACCCTGACCTGGAAAAGACTTTCACCAGATTCTGGCAGCAAGATGCTGCCCAAATTCTTAGAAGAAAGAATAAAAATTAGAGCCATCCTTTCTCCTCTCACTCTCAGCTAAAAACACTCACGCTTATATTGGTCCAAAGTGGGACTCTCACTTTCATCTTTAAGCTTAGACGTGCTTTTTGTTTTGTTTGGAAGGAAGAAATAAAACTAGACTCTGGTTTAGCTTCAGGTTATTATGAACAAGACGCTGAAAAGCAGTTAAAAAAAACAACATCAGAAGCCAGGACCTTACCTCAGCCTCCTCCCTCATCTCTCCAGCATCCTCCTCCGGTCCACCTTGTTTGGGCAGATAGGCCATCTTCAGACGCAGGTAACCCTTCACCCTGGACTTGTGACTAGAAGGAGAACATCAGCAAAGATAGACCCACTTGAAAAACAGCTCATCAAAACCAGTTGGCCCGCACCCTGAAAGCCCCTAGCAGGCAAATGCTTAGAAATGCACGGGAGTTTCCAAACTGCCTATTAGCACCAGATGGTCTTTCACCTTCAGTGTGTAGCTGACCGTCTCTGGAGACATGACACCAGTCAACATAGTGTTGCAAAGCATGATTAATGTCACTGTGAGTTTAATAATCTACAAATGTCTATTCCTTGCTAATGGGGGGGCCAATCACACATCATTTCACCCTAACCCTGACCCTGAGAAGTTACATTACTGGCATCCAATGTCACTGTTTACTTGTCGCATCCTGTTTGTCACGTCCGGCAGAAACTGACCTTCTGGGCCGCAACAGGAAGTCTTTAAATGTGTAGGGCCGCTCCATAGCAGGGTCCTCTGTCTGCAAATTAAGAGGAGGCATTTGTTGACGGTAATCAATTTGAACACACAAGCAAATACACATGTTAGACAGTGTCAACATATCGGAGTCAGGCGTTTACGGCACAGCTGCAACCCTCTGCACCCCAGGATCATTATGCAATGGTGAGCTTCTCCTGTTACATATTGAACAGCAGAAAGGCCTTTTTGTAATCCACAGCGATCTCCCACTACTCTCCGACTGGGCCAAACCAGTCCACACTGGCTGCCTACCACATACTACTCTGCAACGTACCACTGAATCAAAAGTATGATACTGAACGCAAAAAAAAAAAGAGATGTAGGGATGCACCGATCCGACTTTTTCAGTCCCGATACCGATAGCGATACCTGGGCTTTGGTTATCGGCCGATACGGGAATTATAATTCCAGCATATAATGTATATAGTATATAAACATAGAACTGAATTGAATAGATCGGCCCCATTGTCACCGATATCCAATCCAGCTATTTGAGTCAGTATCAACCCGATATCCGATAATGGTGCATCCCTACTTTGGTGAAGCTGTTGAGGCCAAACTGTCCTGCACATCTTAGACATTGATTGATATAAAGTTTTGTAAATAATTCATCTAAATAACTGTTTGAGAACATTGCTGTTAAAAGCCGGAAGCAACACGTACTTTATCTTCTGTGTGACTCATGCAAAACAGGGCGAGGTATATGAGCTGGCACAAGGTTAGGGCTGGGCGATACGGTCAAAATCTCACGGCACAAAGCACGGAGGCATACAAATAAATAAATATTTCCATATATCGTATATCGTTTGTTAATCACATTGAACTGAGTGGTAAAGTGTGATGTAAGGTATTGATATAGGATTTCATCACGACATGATTCCATTGAAAGACGATAAATTATCCTCTTGAATTATCGCCCAGCCCGACACAAGGTTTCATGCTGCATGGCACATGAAAAAGGTTTAAGCAAGTTCAAGCTTCCACAAGGCAAATGTAGCTACCAGAGTGCTTCAGATGAGTCAACATGGCTGACCCACATTAATGAAAATTAAAAGAGGAGACGCTGGTGTAGTAAAAAAGGTGATGACTAAAGTAATGTCCAGTAACTATGATTAAGACTTCCTACAACAAGTAGTCATGAATAAAACTAATGAATCAAATCAAAACGCCAACGCATCAATCGCAGCATCTTTACAAGCATTAGCAATAACTTATTCATGCTCAGATTATTTTTTTTAATGCAGTGGTAGGCAACATTAGGCACGTGTGCCACCATTGGCACGTGGCAGCTTGAGTGTGCAAGAGAGTTTTCTGGAGATGTTACAGTGCCCTCTCATCCGCATGGCAAATTACCGCTTTCAGAGTGGTGTCATAATTAAACTTAATGTTAACCCTAATGTTGATATGGCACACTGATTAATAAGGTTGCCAATCCCTGGTTTAATGGCTAAAAATAAGATTTCTGCATCAGGACCAAATATTCTCTATCCTGGCGTCCACTGACTTCATCCCTTCAGCATGACTCAGCTGAGGCTTTTATCTGCTGCTAATTTTCCTAGACCTATGGGAGTCAAATAGGACATTAATAATTAACCCCAACACCTTTTACTGATATGCTTTTTAAGGTTCACAGCTTAGACAGAACTTCAGAGAGCCTCAGTCAGTCTGACAGCATCGTTCTCAGCTGACTGGAGGAGGTGAGATTGATTTGCGGGGGTCTCTTTGAGTTCCAGGTCCTGTTCGTTTACATCAAAACTGTAAAAACTCTGGTTTCAAAGGCTTTTATCTCCCAGCAGTCCGCAGTTTCCGAACGAATACATGCGAGTGAGTGAATTTGTCTAGTCAGGCTTTTTTCCATTTAGTTCTAACGGTTGCTCGCCCTCAGCATAGCCGCCTCTGTTTATATTCTAGACAGCCCACTTTCCATTTCTAACAAGGAGTGCTGTTTGATCACAACAACGGGCTACTTGTGAGGTTAGCACTTTCTCACACTCAAGGCAGGCAGACACACACACACACACACTTTGCCTAACCTTCACAGAGGTTAATCACGCAGAGGAAAACTGAAGATAAGAAACAGCTGAGTATTCAAAACACTGTTATACCAGTCAGTCTGGCCACACACACACACACACATTTATGCATATAACTTACCGGCAAATGACTGAGAGGAACGTCAACCTGTCCCAGGAAATCATCTCTGGTCTAGGAGAGAAAACGAGAAGGTCAATTTCAGCAGCTTAATTTTAGAAGTAGTAGCTTTTTGAGTGTATCTGGAGAAACATTTCCAGCAGGGGGAAGAGAGGGAGGAAACCACAATGTTGAGGTGAATTAACCAATGCACCAGAAGGTCCAGAAGCATTTTGTGTTTATTTGTCACACGCAGAGTGAAAAGAGACAAAGATTTTCACCCAGAAATAATCTCTAGCCATTTTTTTTATGAACACCTGTAGTGATCTGAAAAACTCAGATAGAAGTGTAATTATGTTTAAGCAATTTCTACAACATATTACTTAAATTATCACACAATAGAGTGCTGCGGGAATGACGTATTTTTGTAGGCCAACCAGGAAGTTAGCATCGTCCTGGTTCCCTCGACAAAAAGTCAATGGGATTTTTCCATTGGGTTCCAGCTGTGTGGCAAACTAACGTTTATGATACTTACATGTTTTGTTAAGCAAGATAATCTCCACAAATGAACACTACTTTTATGATTTTTGAAGTGTGAATGCAATTTACCAGAGGTAAAAAGCTAATGTTAGGCTATGGACGAACTACACAACGGTAGTAGTATACACAACGAGGCTGTAAAGGTGGACGAGGCGGTGTGATGATGTTTAGTAGTCTCATTTAGCCACTTGTTAGACAAGTTGAAGACTCTTCAAAATTCACGAGTGGGATATTTACTGACGTATTTTATATAATAGAACAAAACATTAAAATCTCTTAAGCTTGTGTTAACCACAGGCCTTACTTCAAAACCCATAACAAATAAAACCCATTGACTTCCAGATGAAGGAACCAGAAGTGCTAAAATGCTAACTCATTTCCAAGTTTTAGGACTCATTCCTGCACCACTCTATATTTGCTGTAGTTTGTTGTGGCTTTCCACAAGTGTCCATAGCAGAAGGCTCAGTCTAAGGTTTTATTTATGGACAGGCCTTTGGTGTCATTTCATAGGAGAAGAACCCGTGAACCCAGCAAGGAAAAACAACACCCACTGCCACCAGATTGAAGCCAAGTCAGCCAGACAGAGGGAGAGAAGGACGGAGGTGACTACAGGGGGGGAGAACCAGGGAAGGTTTGTGTTTCAGAAGCCTGTAGATGTGTCCATCCTTTTGTCGTAATGAATGCAGACTGAGAGGAAAAGCAGGGGAGATTGACGGATGATTGAGCTGCACAGCAGCAAACCCCATTGGGAGCGATGATTACCTGTGTGAGATGGAAAATGCCATTCTTGGAAGTAGCCTGTGTGTGGGACACAACTGATTTAGACAACAGGCATTAACTAACAATGATGTTTGTTTGTAGACACTGGTTTGACAGGAAAGGCTGAGTTGAAACAATGCGCGACATTTTAATTAGTGCGGTGTTTCTCCGTTTGCGTTATGGTCCACCGGTGGGTTGTGAAAGAGCAACCTGGCCGTCTGCTGCGCTGCACACAAAGTTTCTTTTGAAGATTCATTCTTCAAGCTTAACTAGACAACAGAAGGCATTTTCAATGGTGTGGCATCTGTAAAAGTCACTTCACTGCTGCACAATAGTAGTGCAGTCATAAAAAATCCAATATGGAATTATGAAAACAATTTCCAATTGAACTTTTTAAGTGTGGGGAACCCTGTATATCAACTTGATTTGACAATGACATTTATTAATATTTTGTGGTCTCTTTTTAAGTTTGAGTCAGCAAAGAAGAGCTTTGAAGAAACAGTGTGTGAAAAAAAGGTTCAAAAACCACTTAAGTCCCTGAGCACTTCCTTAAATCTGATTAAATGTAGTTTTGCAATGTCAAAAAAGTTGCGTTAAGTAATGTAGTAAAAACAAGAAAAAGTTAAGCTGGTACGAGGTTAATATTAGAGCTGTTATCAATATGTTTATTGCACTTTCACATTTAAATAAACAGAGCATCCATATAAAACAGGTCCATAAACACAGTGCATCTCCTAGAAGCAAAAATAAAAATTGTACCAAAACTTTTGACTCAAAATTAAATCAACAGAGCACTGCTTTCACTTTCACGTTGTGATGCATTCCTGCTTTTTAACAAATATTTGCATAAAAATAAGACTTAAAATAATGTTCTTCTTCACCTGAATTCAGTGCTTTTTAATTCAAATCAAGTAATATACAGTATATTACTCTTATACTCTTTTAGGGACGTTTTTCAGGGGCTGCCACTGTCGGTGGGTGCGTGCGCAGCGGCATGAAAGCTCGCCAAAAGTGAAGTCAAAACATCTGGATCGCCCCCTGGTGGTTGGCTGTTTGTCTCGATCTGATATGCAGCAGAGATTTCTATGAGCGGGGACAATATTTAAATGTCGATATTACCGTCGATCATTTAACTGTGGGAAGCTAAAATTGTGATCGCGATTAATATTTTTACAAATTGTGCAGCCCTAGTTAAGGTGTACAGCAATCACACTGGTTCGTTGTGATCATCAGAAAGAAAAAGGCAAAAGCAGTGTTGGGAAGTGAGTGAGCGCGCTGGGCTTCCACCACAGTTAACAGATCTGGAATTCCATGGTGAAAGGTTACTAATGAGTCACATAAAAACACAGAGTTATTAATGCACTGGCACGTAAACAGACACGTGCGAATGCATGTGTACTCTATTTCTTCTTGGAAAAGCCAGAGCCACTAACCGTGTAAGCTACAGCAGTATCTGCTTTCATTTCCCAAACCAACTACACAATTAATTTACTTCTTGTGTAACTCCAAAGTAATTCAAAACAGCGAATTGTAAGCTGCATCTGACCTGGGAGAGTCTGATAGTATCATATTACACTCTTTCACATGTGTTGACTTGTAACCTACAATGGGAGTTTGTGAAACACTTTGTTTTTATAAATAAAGTTTAGAATTACAATTAATGCTGCAGAGATTTCTCTAACTGGACAAGTTTTCTGCACTGTTGAGTCACTTAATCTTCACCTGGAAATCTCACTTGCTAACATGTTTGATCCTATAAAACATAGTGGTGCTGTAGCTTGTATCCTATGACACAGTCAGTGGCGATGGCAGTATCCCATAGGACACATGTACTCCTGGGACACATGGCTGTTTTTTTTTTTCTGTCCTTAACAATAACAAGCATTTTAAGCTGTGGGTATGTGTATGCAGAGGGATATAATTGCAGAGTCATCAAAGGGTCACAGTTGAGCCTGCAGCTGCCTCCCAGGGCCAGGTTACACTGGGAGAGGGAGAGGGAGGGCGCCACGGACGACCAACAGAAGGAGGGTCGAAGAGTGAAAGAGGCAGATGAAGGATCGTAAAACTAGCTCAACAAGACTCGGTCAAAACCGAGTGTATGGTTGGACCGTGTATGGTCAGTCTGTGAATTTGTGGCTAAATTGTTATACAAATAGTCAGTGGTCATGTCTATAATGTTAAATCCAGCTGTGTTTCGTGAGCCAACGCATCGCTCTGGACGGGCTCATTTGCATAAAGGACTGTTCCCGCCTTTTCATTTCGAAAGAGTCGGACTCTGCGGTCCGGCCAAAAAAAGTTAGAGAATAAAAACACAAACAGTTCATCAACCTCATCTCACATACTTCTAGTTATACACAAATAGGTTTGGGGTTTTATATATACGTAATATATTAATATTCTGAGAAAAAATGGAAATCTCTGAGATTAAAGTAGCAAATGTACGTGAAAAAACGTGGATATTCTCTGAGATTTAAATGGTAAATTTATGAGAAGAAAGCTCTAATAGGTAGGTTGTTTTCTTCTGAATCGGCCCAATTCACGGCAATGTCTATTCAAAGTCCGGATGCTTAAGATAATATGGTGATTCTGGGCTAAAATAACGAGTAATTCTTTAATGCTAAATATATTTTGATTAGTTCATCCACTGCGGGCATAATACACAGCAAGCGACGGCGTCCGTGGTGTGAGGAGGTTGATCAGAACTTACAAAGTGAAGCCATGTGGTTCCATGTCAAAAAATTTCAATTTCAATTTGTGACTTGAATCTCAGAGAATCTCTGAGTTGTTTTCTCGGACATTTACGACTTTAATCTCTGAAATTCTGAGTTTTTTCCTGGAATATTATCCCCCGGCTCCATAATACCTATAATGGCCCTAATACACAGTCATAGTATTGGACCTGAGCAAATAAAACACTATCAGCATGCCTGGATACCACAACAGGTATGTGAGAGAAAAACGTTTCTTTGTGAATTGGGTGCACCGATCCTTTAAGACAGTAGGAAAGTACATCAAGAGATAAAAACTGTCAATAGTAACTGTAGCCCTACTGAACTGCCATGAAGATATAAATATATATATATATATGAAGAGGTGGTAACAGACGGAGTTTATGATATAGAGAAACCTCCAACGGGTCCAGGCTGGCACTGAAGTGTGAAAAGGTTGTCTCACCTACTCAACAGTCTCTGTGCTGACACGACTGAATTACAATGCCACGCATTGTATCAGAGCTCCGAGATCAGAGTTGAAAGAAGAGAAGCACTTCACAACAATAGCAATTTAAACCCCACTCATATGCTACTGGACCAAAATAAAAAAAAAAAAAAAGAGTTCCCCCCCATCCATCCACAATCCTGTAAATATAGCAAACCCATTGGCCTGCAGGAGCTCTTTGTGAATGGAAACTGGGGGGGTGTCGTGCTGTAACGAGGGCATGGCACTGTGGCATAGCTGTCTGCAGCTAGTCTCGCTGGCACACACACACACAAACAAACACACACACTGGTAGTATCCCATGCAGGGCTTTAAAAAGGGGCACTCCAACTCCAGGCTACCAGTTGGGGAAGACCTGTCATTATGGTCTAAATGAGGATTTCCTTGTTGCATGAGAAACAGGATGCCCTGGGGTAACACAACACCACGTGTGTTTAAAAAGGAAAAGGTGTGTAAAATGCTTTCAAGTATGGCTGTCAAAACTAAAAATATATTAACATTGTAGATGCATTAGTGGAGAGCGGCCAATATTAACAAACCAATCGCATCGTAGGTCTAATTGTGCCTGAGGTCTCCGACTCCGTGACTCTGACAAAACCAGAACTATTTGACCAAATCTTACACCATCTTGGATTTGTAACATCCGGGTTCAACGCAATTCTTAAGCTTTCTTCATGCTCGCGTGAGACACCGTGGCTACAAGCACGCACAGAGGCGTTTATGCTCAGCGCGTTGATCGTTGCAATATGCTCCAAAACGCCAGGAGGCGTACAGACAAAATAGTCTGTGAAGTCAACGAGTGGTACCGGAAAGGAAAGCAGGCTGCCTGGCAATATAGTAGTAAACACTAGAAGAGGCTTTTTGCCGCAAGCTGTGAAAGAATACGAGAGATTGTTTTGTTAAAGCTAAAAAAAAAGAAAAGGTTTCATGGAAAGAGTGGCGACCCGAGGGGAGCCACCGAGAGACGGAAAGTCATTTTGACTTGGAGGTAAGCGACAGTAATAATTACAGTACACGAATACAATATTTGGCGGTACTTACGTCTGTGTTTAGTGTTTACTACAGTTGCCAGGCAGCCTACTTTCCTTTCCGGTACCACTCATTGACTTCTTGCTTATCCACAGAATATTTTGTTTGTACGCCTCCTGGCGTTTCGGAGCATATTGCAACGAACAACGCGCTGAGCATAAACACCTCTGTGCATGCTCGTATGTGCTTGCGCCATCTAAAAAAAACGTTTATCTGTCCTTAATGATAAGGAAGGCAGGAGTAACTGGTTTGTCAAAACAGTTATTCATGCGACAAAAGCCGGGCATAGCACCATCCTCATGAAACAACAAGTTAGAGATAAAACCTAGCGCACTGGAGGACTTTACAACAAAATTAATCTCATCTCCTTATTGTGGCAGGCAATTGCGATTATTTTGACTGATATTGCAATTGGAATATCATTATTCTCATCTTCACTGAAAAACATTAAAATGATTAAGGTGTGATTCCTGCGGGGATCTGTGCCAAACAAAGATGTTTTCTTAAGCCTGTAGAATATGACATGTAGGCCGGGACATCACTGCAGCACGACTATATTTCATTTTAAATGCTATTTTGACACACATTTGCCCTGTAACAAATATTGCGCCTCCTGCTATTTGAAAATTGCAGTAGGCCATATTGCAATTTCAATAACATTTCAATTAACTGTGCAGCCCTATTACATTTTCATTCAGTATTACTCACCAAAATGAAAGGTGTGTATCCTTGAGGTCTGACAAATGTGTTGAATGCATTTCCTTTACTCACAAAACAATTTCCACAGCTGTTTTTTTTTTTTTATAATTCAAAACCTGCATTGTTTACACCCATGTTAACCTGCAATAGGAGTCTTTATCATCACTGCCTTTGCTGGTGCATTGGTTTTTATCTGTGCACATTGTCACCTGCTTACAAAACGGGGATCCACTCATAAAAAAACTGCTCCATAGCACTACTAAGGCCCAGACACACCAAGCCGACATCGGAGAACTAGCGGCGATGAAGGCCGACTGTTGCATCGCCTCACGCTGCCTGCGTCTTGGCCGACGTTGCATTTGAACACACCGCAAAGACTACAGCCGATGGCCAGTTAGCACTTACGTTCTGTGTCTTAGGCCTGTATAGGTGAAAAACTCCACAACGCATGTTCAAGTTTGATTCATTATAATTCCCTGGTGTAGAGTGGTTCCCAGCCTGGGGGTTGGAACAACCCAAGGGTCGCATGATAATCTGAGGAGTCATGAGATTATTAACAGGATAAGAAAGCAGAAAGAATTCTGCAACACAATTTGTTTATTAAATATCTGCTATCACCTTAAAAATCAATCTGAGAAGTAAAGATTACTCTTTGGCTAACTGGTCACGACTCGTTTACATCAAATCCAACCTGTGACAAGAGGTCGTAAATAGACATTGCTTCATATTCAAGGTTCACAAGCCGCAAAGGTTGGGAACCACAAATGTCCAGGTTGTATACAGAACGCATTGCTGCTGAAAAGTCCAATATCTTAAGTGCTTTAAGAAGAATCATGTGAAGGATTACGTAATATGATGCACTGGCTAAAGCTTGAGCGATACATGGAAGGATAGCAGAAAGTCTTCAAGCTTTCAGGGAAACAGATACCGATAGCTTTTTTAACTTCTTGATCGTCGTTTGGCCTATAATGACTTCTTACTTCTTAATCACTCATGGAGCAGCTGCGAGGATACGGATCCATACCAGCCAAGAGCCAAAGAAGACATGCCGCCAGCCCGCTCTCAAAATCAACAACCACACTAGAAACAGACTAAAGATAGAAACAGCCAACTCTCAAAGAGCACTGGCTGCAGTTAAGGGTATTACCAAACTTAAGTGTCACATTTCTATGAACCAGAAGGCAACAAGTGCGGAGAAATTATCCATTCATCCATTCCTGTTTTCCTTTCATGACTGAATTGGCCGATGTGTGTAAAACTTCAAAATGCCTGTGGTTGCAGAAGTGAAAGAACGCCAGTGTGTGTGTGATTTAGCTCAGCAAACCGTGTCTGTGCTTTTCACTTCCAGGAAAGTCACCACCCTCTTCCTGCACCATACGGATCTCTACTCAACTGGGCCGGATTCAGTGAGGGACAGATTAGATGTGAAATACTTAAGACATCCCACAACGTTTGCATGATTTAGGTAGCATAAATTCTCATTTCTTATACCCATGGCCTTTTAAATGCCGCCTTCTTCTGGCTACACAACAAGCTATGTGTTCAACTAAATGTCATATGAGCGAGAAGACCCATCCACTATTGGTTGCGATTGTTTATGATTCATTCTCAAATTAATTTCTTCATCATTAAAGACGACAAACTAGGGCTGTCATCGATTAAAATATCACCATCGCAAAGTAATCACACGTTTTATCTGTTCAAAATTTACCTTAAAAGGGAGATTCGTCAAGTATTTAATCACCGTTATCAACATGGAAGTGGGAAAATATCCTTGCTTTATGCAAATGTATGAATATATTTAATGTTGGAAATCATTAACAACACAAAACAATGACAAATATTGTCCAGAAACCCTCACAGGTACTGCATTTAGCATAAAAAATATGCTCAAATCATAACTTGGCAAACTCAAGCCCAACTGACTTGACTATGACTTGCCCCAAACTGCATGGGATTATCATAAAATGTGCATGTCTGTAAAGGGAAGACTCGTGGGTACCCATAGAACCCATTTTCCTTCACATATCTTGAGGTCAGAGGTCAAGAGACCCCTCTGAAAATGGTCATGAGAGTTTTTCCTCACCAAAATGTAGCGCAAATTTGGAGCATTATTTAGCCTCCTTCACAACAAGATAGAATGACATGGTTGGTACCAATGGATCCTTTATCGCGTTAACTTTGACAGTCCTTCTACAAACCTTTCAAATCTCAGAACAATATTTACAAAATCTTTTTCCATTTAAAAACTTTTTCAGTCCTACTAAAGTTTTCCAGTAATCTTTACCTTGGGTTCATTCCTCTCCGAATCATTGCCATGGCTGACATCCTGATCTCCACCTCTGCCCTGGGTAAAATATATCTTGACATGAGGCTGCCTCCTGGATGAATCCCCACTGATTTTGAAAGTACAACCATTAGAACGGTTCCTTGCTTCCGTTCTCTCCACGTCTGTTTGGTTCTCCTCTACAGCTTTTCCATCTGCACCAGTTTCCTCGTGTTGATTTTCCAGCAACAGCCTCTGATGAGGCGAGCTTCTCTCCAGTCGAATTCTGGGGTAACGCACCATGCGGCTACCTCTTGAGCTGGCATAGCCAACATCTGAGCATTCTTCCTGGGATGCAGCAGCCTGACTCTGATCCTGGTTCTGGAGCTGAAACACTAGTCTCTGTGTTCCACCATTAACAGACTGGTCCAGGCTCTGCTGCTGCACAGACCAACCAGTACCCCCATAAGGGTGGATTCTGAAATGCTGGATATCAGAACCATCAGGGGAGTTCCTCTGGATGCAAATCCCACCAACACTGATACCAGGTTGGCCGCTGCTATACATAGTATTGCCATTGGAGCCAATACTAAAGACCCTGCGTTTGGGCAGGTTCGGCTCTGTCAGAAGAGTTTGTGAGTTTAAAGTATCTGGGCTGTAGTACGGAGGAGGCGGGTGTTGAGGAACGTCATCTTGGATCTGTGGTTCTGTATAGGCAGGCGCAGGTCCTGGAGGAGTATAACAGGGTGGCGGGACATCATCGGCATAACCACGGGAATCTCCATTACTTGATCCGTTGGAGCGCTGGAGGGAGATGTGCATGGAGGAGCTCTTGGTGGGCCGCGGCTCGGCGTAGGCGGCGAGCTGGGGTATGAACATGGAGGAGCTGCGTTTGAGAGAAGGCTCCGACCGTGAAGCTCTCGGTGGGGCATGCTGCGCAGCTGGCTCCTGAGAGAACGTCGGCACCGGAGGCGGCCGCATGCGGATTGCCGTGACCACATCGTTGTCTCCCTGCTGCTCCTCAGAGTCTCCTTCCAGTATCTCCGGGGCTGTGTTACTGCGGCCTGAGCCAAAGTACAAACGCAGACGTTGAGCCATTTTCACCTCACGTCCCACAGCTCCCGTTCCCTCTCACTGTCTCTCTGCCTGGCTGTTTGGTTCTCTCCTCTGGCTCCAGTCTCTGTCTCTTAGTGTCGCCCACTTCTCTCTTTTGGCTGGCTGGATGACTGATCCCCTTTTTTTTTCTTCCACTCTCCCTAACCCCCCCTCCCACCCTCTCTGAGTCTCTTCCACAACTTTCCTTCCACAGTAAACTCTACGGAGGAAAGAAGTCACACCACAAAAACTGAAAAAGCCACTGCAAAAGAGCAGACAACTTTACACAGCGCACTCTAAGGAATGGCAGAGTGGAGCTAAAGAGAGGAAGGGTGAGGGGGGGGGGGATAAAAAAAAAAAAAAAGAAGGATCCCTGTATACCAGACTCTTAGCACTACCAAGCACTAGCGACAGACTGCAGAAATAGCCTGAGCCGAGTGACGGCCAGCATTCCTGACATGATTGGATAAGAGCGGCCGGCGCTCCTGGTTTCCGAGGTGACAGTGGGTTGCTTGTAAGTCATGTGACCACAAATGGCCCCGGCACCTCTCGTTACAACCCCATGCTGCCCTCAAGTGCCAACTGGCCCCCCAAACACACCCCACGCACCACTGTCCATCCCTTCCTCCATTCACATGATCTCTTTCTAACCTCCACCCATTTCCCTGCCTCCACACCTCTCATTAATACACTAAGTCCTCGGCCCTCACACTTTGGTAGTTTTTAACCCCGATAAGTTACCTCTTCATTTTGACATTATCTCCCACTTAATTCCTTTAACTAAAACTGATATCTGGAGTATCAGTGTAGCTCAGTTTCCTGTAGTAGTACTAAAACAATCTATCTATCTTCCTCAAAACACCACTGTCTTTAACATTACTAAAGTAACTTTGCAGTGGTTAGCACTGGCGCCTCACAGCTAGAGGGTCGCAGGTTCAAATCCGGCTTGGGGCCTTTCTGTGTGGAGTTTGCGTGTTCTCCCCGTGTTAGCGTGGGTTTTCTCCGGGTACTACGGTTTCCTCCAACAGTCCAAAGACATGCAGGTTAGGTTAATTGTTGACTCTAAATTGCCCGTAGGTGTGAATGTGAGTGTGAATGGTTGTCTGTCTCTATGTGTCAGCCCTGTGATGGACTGGCGACCTGTCCAGGGTGTACCCCGCCTTCGCCCAATGTCGGCTGGGATCGGCTCCAGCCCCCCCGCAACCCCTAACGGGATAAGCGGTTGCAGATGGATGGATGGATGGATCTTAAAACATCACTGGTAAATATGACCTCTAGCCTATTTCTTCATTCATTTAATGACTTAAAGGGATAGTTTGGGTGTTTTGAAGTGTGGTTGTGTGAGGTACTTATCCATAGTCAGTGTATTACCTACAGTAGGCAGTCGGCACATCCGGTGCGGTAACTCCTGTCTGTTTCTCCAAACTGGGGGTGTGCCGACCGTCAACTACTGTAAGTAATACATCTATAATGGATAAGTACCTGACATAACACCACTTCAAAACACCCGAACTATCACTTTAAGGGCCATAACATCACCCGTTCTGCTGTTACTGATCTGCCTGAGCATCCCACCATACCCCCCGGGAGAGGGAGGGTAAAAAGAAGGAGAACTGAGAGAAAGAAACAGACCTATAAATCTGTTGTATACAAACATCCATATCCTTTTCCAACAGATACACCGGTCACGTTGTGAAGTGAATATTTCCTCGCTAAATGTTGCCACTAAAAATACTACGTTCGCCAACAAATCTGGAGGACAAATTGAGCCCTGTTACTTCTTGTAGCTTGGAAACAGAAAGAAGCATAAGGAAGTTGTTGCTAAAAATGGACCAGGACAAAAAAAACAAGGCAGCGGCAGAGTGAAGGAGCAGAATATCTGACAGATTGCAGCTTTGATAAGGCAAACAGCAGAGTCCTCTCGGGAGAAAGATATCCGTGTCTCCTTCAAACAGAATAGGCTAGGCTGTCTCCCGTGCACAGCCAAACACTTAACCGTCTGGTGGTTTTATAGGCCATTCATCCAAAAACCGCCCAAGATACGACTCGGCTGTGATCTTAAGTCTGCCCTGCTGAAATCAGGCACACAAATTAAGATGCTGAAGCATTTGTAATGTACTATTTGGCAACAGTACAAGATAAACACAGAGAGAGAAGGAGAGAGATTTTCACAACATACTGTACATTCATGAGAGCATTCTTTATAGTGCAGTGATTCACCGGTGGATCAGCATGTGAAAATGGGGGTTTGGGGCTACTTTGCCCAGAGACCAGAGTTTGTGGGCGAGCCGTCTGTCTCCACGCACAAAACTGACAAAGCCCCTATGATAATTTGGCCTTTCAGAACTGTGTGGTCCAAAAAACCCGTTCCCACATCTATGACTTGCCCGACCTATGGTTTAGCCTTCAGTGCGTCACCTAATCTGTCTCAAAAAGCAAGCTGCAACGAGCAGACAGCCAAGCCACTGATGGTGCACCATAGTTGGGAAGGGAAAAAAAAAAAAAAAGGACAAAAACAAAAAATGAAAGTTCTCCATTGTGGCCAAGAGGGCATCTCGGAGACAGGCGATATTGACTGGAGGCAGAGAAAGAGCCCAAAAGAGAAAGACTGTAGAGCAAGAAGAAATCGTGGCTTGGCAGCCGATTACACTTCGCGATGACACACTGCCTGCAGTGTTAGTCAATAAATGTGTGTGTGAAACGTTATGTTCTGTATAAAAGAAACTAAATGCCAATGTGTGGTCCAATGGCAGCATGCCCAGCTTGCCAAATGACATAACATGCCTGCTTCAAACAAAGCACTACACTGTAGTGTAGGCCTTTTCAACCTATCTTTACATTTAGCTGTCAGTCTCATGTGTAGCCCTCCTATATTATGTAAGCACTTACTTACTTACTAAGTTGACATTCAGCCTGTGTCCGAAATCATTCACTCATTCACTACACCCTGCTCACTATCCAGGGAGTTATATGTAGAGGACTATATAGTGAGCTCATCGGCAAAATGAAAAAACACTTTTGGACACAACTCGGGTCATTTTATCGCCGCTGTTAATGACATCATTGTTGTCACCAGGGTCTGAAATTAACTTTTGTCACTGCCTGCCACTGTGACAGGCAAGTATTTTTTTTTTGTTTGCCACTCAGAAATTTTATCTGCCACTTTTGAAATCTCTGCGCTAAATGAAGGAATAACATCTTAGATCTGATGTTATTCAATAGTCAATATATCTTACACAAAAAACATTATATACATGTTAAATTACAGTGTTCGAATTACACCATGGAGGGAGGGTACTGTACTTTGTAAATTTTACGAGATTACATTTGAACACATCATGATAACGTTGTAATTTACCTTTGCCCAATTGTCCTTTTTCCTGAGCAGACTTTGAACGCCTAATAATAATAACTGAATGGCACCTCCGTTAATGTTAGTAACTCCGCTATTTAACCAAGCAGGACTGTGCTGCCCACTGGCTGCTAACAGGTAACGTTACTAACTCTCCTCCTGTTGATTTCAACACAGATTTGTTGTTCACAGTGTCGCATTATCAGGGACAAAATAGGATGCGTCCCCTCAGGTTTAGTAGCGCCATGCTTTTGAGTGCTTTTTTTCTCTCCGCCTAGTCTCTGGTAAAAAAAACTGAAACATGATACGGCATGCGTATGCGTCATTGTGCATGCGTAACTGTCGGAAAGCATCGATAAGAGGAATCAATAGTCATGGAGGCAAAAGATGCCAAGAAAGCGGACAACTACGGTTCTCATCTCTAGCGTTTTCCCTGCCTGCCAAAGTGGCAGATTCCCTGATGATTTCACCCACCACTGCCAATGCTAATTTCCGACCCTGGTTATCACACAATTAAAACACGCCAGATTGTCTGCTGGTAGACCATCCATAGTAAATACTAATGTGTATTTTTATGATAATAACATATGTTAGCTATTTTGTTGAGTTAACTTTTTTCCAGCAACCCAAAATTCACAGAATTTTACCTCACAAATTAGTGGTATTACCTTTTTAATTTCTAAGGGACATGTAATGTTTTAATACTTCTCATTACACATTCAGACAGCACTACAACATGGCAAACTCACTATACAGTATTATAGTACAGTATTATAGAGTATTGAGTGATTTTGGACACAGCCTAAGTGTATCTGGAGCATTAGTATCTTTATAAGTACACATAAGTGAACCACAATCTATCAGAGGTGCTATAGCAGAAAGCTTAGTCAAACATTTCATCTCTTGACACAAATAAACCATAAATTAATGGATGTAAGGGAACAAGCAGCCCCTTCAAAGAAATACTGGCCAGTGGTGGAGGAGCTGCCTTGGCATGCACCTAGAGATAGAGAGAAAAGGACCTCCTCAGACATATAAGGAGAGGACCGGGCTCGAGGCCGCCTGTCCTCTTCTATACGGCAGCAGAGACTTCCCCACTGTACTGAGGGGAAAAATTTGAGCTGCCCTTTTCATAGCGGGCTGAGCGCCAGCAATTCCCCTCCGTCGAACATGCGCACAACACGCACTAATGTATGCACTGATTTTATCAGTAACATGCACGTTAAAGTGACTGAGATTTAATCATAAAAATGTACCGTCACTTCATTAAGTTATCAGGACAACTGTAGAATGCGGTGTAACAAAAAGCTCAAATCATAAAATCTTTGGACCTCCCACATCGTTACTCAAAAGCACAGAAGTCCTCAACCTGTGAGGCACAGACATAATGAATGTGCCTTATCCAGCCAAGAACATCACCACTATGTTGGGCTGCATCCGCTGTTTGTTTTATCAGACATCAAACTCAAAGACGCAGATCCCAGAGTTACTGAGAATTCATAAGAAACAAATATTACTGTACTCCAGCAACCGCTTTGAGGGAAGCCGTTCACGTCTTCCACAGAACAATGTCTTCGTTATGTCAACAAGCACTTCACTCGCCTCTGAAGATGGTTCGCCAAGGTGAAGGCTAAACAAAAGCGTGAATTGATTATCAAGACCTGCTTGTGCCGTTTTTTAATTGCTGCATCTCTTGACATTGTGCAGACATTTAATCTAGTTGTCATGGCAACTGAGGGCCTACAAACAGGCTTAATTTCACAAGTCAATGAAACTAGTGTTCTCGTCTGTGGTGGAAACCTGAAAGATTTGACATAAGAGGAATGTAGGAGTTGTTAGTGGACTACAGCTTTAAAGTAGAGCTATGAAACTAAACAGGCCGTAAACCGCCTCTGTCTTTTCCTTCCCTGTGTACTGCAATGTATTTGTTTTGTTTGAGCCTACAGCTGAAATCCTGTGATATTAAATCTGGCAAATGTGTCACAGAGTTCACAAAAAAGGAAACCGAAGACACGGGGGTTGCAGATAAAGTCAATACAATTCATTCCTGATTGTTAATGATCCCTGTGGTGAAATGAAAGTAATACATGTGTGCATCATCGCATTGTATTTGGTGACATATTAATGTTTTATTGGTATAATTAAGTCTAAACCATAAAAGAAAGTAGTACCGGAAATGTCATTATCACTAAAAGGAAAGGGAACGAGACGTTATCAAGACAACACAACGTCTAGATAGATTGAAGTGGAAACAAACTGCATGAAGGCAATTAGAAGAGGCATGAGTTTCCTGGTGGGTGGAACTAAATAAATCAACTGCTGGTGACAACTGTCAAAACATATAAAACATAAGTGATATATGCAGCTGAGAGAGAGAAGTGTTAAGAGGTTACGAAGTGTGAATCTTACCAATCTGTTCTCATCGAACACCTCGAAGAGTAGCCTGTGATTCTGCGGACACACCTGTGTGGCAACAAAATAACAGCGGAGATTATACAGCAGTCATACACTGGTTGTGTGGCATACAAAGCCAATGTACATGCTAGGGCTGTCAATCGACTAAATTAGCTAATCGCGATTAATCGCAAATTAATTGCACATTTTTTATCTGTTCAAAATGTACCTTAAAGGGAGATTTGTCAAGTATTTAATACGCTTATCAACATGGGAGTGGGCAAATATGCTTACTTTATTCAAATTATGTGTGTATGATTTAGCTCAGCAACTATGTCTGTGCTTTTCACTTCCCAGAAAGTCCCCACCCTCTTCCTGCACGATAAGGATCTCTACTCAACTGGGCCGGATTCAGTGAGGGACAGATTAGATGGGAAATACTTAAGACATCCCACAACGTTTGCATAATTTAGGTAGAAAAAATTCTCATTTCTTATACCCATGGCACTATTAAATGCCGCCTTCTTCTGTCTACACACAAGCTATGTGTTCAACTAAATGTCATATGAGCGAGAAGACCAACCCACTATTGGTTGCGATTGTTTACGATTCATTCTCAAATTAATTTCTTCATCATTAAAGACGACAAACTAGGGCTGTCAATCAATTAAAATATTTTGTCACGAGTAATAGCAAAGTAATCGCACATTTTTTATCTGTTCAATATGTACCTTAAAAGGAGATTTAATACATTTATCAATATGGGAGTGGGAAAATAAGCTGCTTTATGCAAATGTATGTATATATTCATTATTAGAAATCATTTAACAACACAAAACAATGACAAATATTGTCCAGAAACCTTCACAGGTACTGCATTTAGCATAAAAAATGTGCTCAAATCATAACATGGCAAACTCAAGCCCAACAGTCAACAACAGCTGTCAGTGTGTCAGTGTGCTGACTTGACTATGACTTGCCCGAAACTGCATGTGATTATCATAAAGTGGGCATGTCTGTAAAGGGGAGACTCGTGAGTACCCATTGAAATGGCCCTGCAAGTTTTTCCTCGCTTAAATTTAGCAAAAGTTTGGAGCCTTGTTTAGCCTCCTTTGCGACAAGCTAGTATGACATGGTTGATACTGATGGAATCCTCAGGTTTCTAGTTTCACATGATACCAGTATCTTCACTCTAGCTTTAAAACCTGAGCCTGCTACAACCTAAAAATCCCAAGATGCGTTAATGCGTTGAAGAAATTTGTGGCGTTAAAGCGAATTTGCGTTAACGCGTTATTATCACGTTAACTTTGACAGCCCTATTCAAACAAACAAATACAGTAATTAATGACCAGTGTGGCTGGAAGGTAACCAATCTTCCAATCGGTATGGCATACGGCTGGACTATAATTCTTTCATAATTAACCAGTGAGGAGTAAACATACGCATGTAGCTAAGCTTCTAAAGTCTGATATGATCTGTTTGATTACAGTGGTGGAAGAGGTGGGACTCAGTTAAACAGCAACCAAAGATTAACAACTCTGACACTACCACTCCAGAGTCAACAAGGGCAATAACAGGCCATCGTGGTGGGAAGACAGGGAATGTGACACATAATAAAAACACACAGAGAGTTCAAAATGTGAACTCACTCTGAAGTAGAATTCCTCGTTCCATTTTGGATTGAGGGTCTGAAAACAGAAAGTGGATGATGAATTAACAGTGAACGCCATCGTTAGTTTACACAGAAAACAGAGCAGATGTATGAAACCGATCCAACTGTGAGAGTGAGAGAAGAGAGCCCAAATGAGAAATTAGGCTCAATCTTTGTGCGTCAATGATCCTCTTACGTTGTTAGAGGAAGTTTGTAGCTGACAACATGTCCCAGTGATTGGCATTAGTCCCTAGATTAAAGGATTTTCGTCCACGTTCTGCTCAGTATGTGGACGCGTCGCACACAGACTCCCTCCTTCTGCCTCACACATTTGATATTTTATTAGACTGAGAGCTATGTGACACATCTCATTAAAATTCCTCCGGTGATTGAAATGTCTTAAACGTTAGAATGTCAATGAATCCTTAAGTTCACAAGTCGCTCCCATTAATAAACACTTTACGACGTTTTACGGCAGCGATAAAATAACATCTCTGTTAAAGCAACTGCTGAGATAGCAGAATCACAAGTGAACCCACTGCACTTTGACAAAAAAAAAAGCCAATTTAACTCTAAAAACATGTCAAATTCTTCTTGATGAAATAATTAAAATTGATAGAAAAGTATGCCAAATATCAATGTTCGGTACAGGCTGGTTAGTCTCAGACTTGTCATCATTTTTCATGCCATCTCGCCACAAGCCATAATCTTAGCTTCAACGACAAATCCATCAGAGGTGTCCCACTTAAAGACACATAGAGCCCGTGGAAGAGCCGAGCAGTGATGCTTCATTTTCTGCTCCACATAGCAGTGCATTGTCAGCTATTTATATCCAGTAAGGCAACCACGGCCACTGGCAGCATATGTCTGCCTGCATGGAGGCCTGAGCTGCCCGACTCCAGCAGAGGGCTGCCTGGCAGCTACATGTAGCTAACCTGAAATTTACAAAGATATAAGAAGCTAAGTAAACAGTTAAGAAGTAAACAGATCCATCGAGGTTTCCCCCCCCTGCATATTATGTAATGCAGAAAAGCATGCACTGCATTACATGTGAACAACATGCAATGCAGAATCTAGTCTAGACTTCATTTAAAACCACATAGCCCAGAGCATTCCACAATGTGAGCAACAAATATGGTCATTTGGATCAAAATCACAGCCCACTTAAAACATTAAAATATCCTCTGAATGGAGTTCCTACTAATAACAAGTAATGGCTCCCCCTGCTGTGTATAGATTTCCTCCCCAAAATAGGTCACTGGGGGGAAAAGAGCTTGCCCAATGTCTCCCTCTACACTCTACGGAGCAGAAAAAGGAAGCGCTGCCTTCCTGTGGTTTCCATCTCTGATTGCCTTGATTTGAAGGAAAGGTGGTGGCATTGTTGGCGGTGGTTTTAGGAGGATCCGGTGACCTTAAAAAGGGGAGTGAACAAAGCCACATTTAAGTGGCTGTACGGTAAATGTGTGGTGCAGGTGTGGGAGGCGATTACTGCGGCAGGAGTGTCCAATCTGATACGGTACAAACACATTAGATTCCAATAGGTCTGAGCCAAAGGTCTGTGCAGGACACAGGAAGGAGCAGCAGTGACGCATGCATCAAAGCCACCTCTTACCTTAGGACTTACCTTTTTAATGGTTTTTGTTTGGACTAAGGCAAGTTCTTTGTTTTCGTCCGCGACATAAAGGGACAGTTTGACGTAAGGATCGCTGCAGAAAAAAAGCACAACAAGAAAAACTTTTTTAAAAATCAGTGGCGAAAAAGTGATCTCGAGCCTTTCACAGTTCTCACTTTGTAACAGCTCGAGCAAATTCACAGGTACAAATCTGCTCCCCGCAGTCGTATGAGTATTTTTACTAAATCATATTTCAAATATTTGCAGATAGCATTGCAGACGAGATAGATACATTTCAGTATCAATACCAAAAACAATATTTTTTCCCACTTAAGAAAATAAGACAAAATACTATGAACACAATCACGGTTTAAATCGGGCGATATCTTACTAAAAAGTAAAAATCTGACCAGGCATTAAGTTGCAAATTTAAGTAGTAATAATCTGTACTAACACACATTTAGGTCTTAAAGTGGAAAAAAAACATACAGCATCTGTGCAGCTAAACAACACTCTGACACACTGCTTGTTTCCAGACCTGAAACCTGAGTCTTCCACCAACAACCCAGCAGATAAAAACTGCTTGCATTTGAGCATTGTGAGATAAGGCTATAATGTCTTATTGACAAAGCAGAGAGTGCTAAAAATAGAAACTGCAAAACCCTTCTGAGGTGAGCGGCACAAATAGTAAGCAGAATATGTGACTGTGCGATTTAAAAATAGCCGATTGGTTTATTTGAAGGTGCTGACAGGGCAGAAAATCTCCAGTGAGTTCTGGATGGAGAGGCAAAGCGGCACTATTCACCAGGTGGACCAATTACTATACCGATCTGAGTCCCAACAGGCAACACTGGGTACAGTGTCGGGTTATAACTTTTCCAAAACATCCCTGAGAAGAAAAACTTCTCACAAGTCTTTGTGTGCTAAGACATGAAAGTTCCTACATGAAATATTTCACATTAAACACTTATATGTATTCTTGTTGTCTGTATTCTGTTAGTAATAATGCCATTTCTTGAGTATATTAGATAAAGCAGGTAGTATGTGGGGAGGTGGCACTGTCAACGCAAACAAACATGGTGGCTTTTACACATGTACAGGATGTGTTGTACTTCCTTTCAAAGTAGGCAACAAAAAAAATAACTACCACTATAGTGACTGATGTGAAAAGATATAGGAGAGATGACTGCTGAGGACAGATTGTACTTTAGTAGAGCCAACAGGATGTTAAACTCCAAAGGCCTGTACTACGAAGTGAGTTCAACATAACCAAGGTATCTTCTTGTTATCTGGCTTAACTAACCGTAACAACCTCAATCCCGCTAAGCGGTTCTACAAAGGTGGTTATCCACTCAGTAAAGGGTTTCTCAATCTGGCTCTAAGCAAGTTCACATGAAAGGGGCAGTATTTGCAGCATTTGACTAATTTGGGATGCACTGATACCGATACCAGATCGGATATCGGGCCGATACTGACTCAAATAGCTGGATCGGATATTGGTGACAATGGGGCGATCTATTCTCTTCAGTTTTATGTTTATATACCATAAAAATTATATATTGGAATTTTAATTCCTGTTTAAGTTTTGACCAATTTGTTGCTGCATTAAAACAGGTTTACACTTGAATTGTAATTCCTGTTAATTTTGTAAAAAAAATAAAAAAATGACCAAGTTGCTGGTGCACGATTTATTATTTTAATAATAAATAACAATCCAATAAATTAGTATCTATGTATTTATTTGTTACATTTATATATATATATATATATATATATATATATATATATATATATATATAAAATAATAATAAATCAATATATAATATATACATATAAATATAAATATCCTTTTTTAATTATGTATTTATTTTCTTGTTTTCTAAGAGTGTTCCGGTTGTGTCTTTTGACATTATGTTTGTTTATATGTTCATATGGAAAAGATGCATGGCAATACTATGTTTTGCTATCTTGGAAAAGTGATGCTTCACAAAACACTTGACACATTAACACAACATCCAAATTCAGAATCAAACACAATACCTGACTTTAGAGTAGGGCCTCAACTAATGATGATTTGAATCATCAATTTATTCTGCCAATTACTTTTTCGATGTGTAGATTAATCGCCAGAAAACAGTGAAAAAGGAACCCAACATAGCAACATCAAATGTCTTGTTTTGATTGACAGTCCAAAACCTTACTTAAATTATTAATCAGTTATCCCAAAGAGTTGCTTGTTCATTTTCTCAACTAATCAATTAATTGACTTATCAATCATCTACTTCAGAGGGGTTAAAGTTTCCAATAAAGCTTCCATTTCTCTGCCCTTTTCTGATGTAACACATCTGTTACATTATATGCATATACATTGATAAAGGTTATTTCAGGACACACATCAACTGGTGTGTTTCTCCAATGTGGAAGTAAAACGGTAAGCTGCAAGCTACGTGAAACCAACACTTTACACCAACATAATATCTTGCTTTCAATCGTTCCAGATGACACCAAGGAAATTAAAAATCACACTTTTTCCCATGCTCTGGGTCAGAAGTTGGTCTTACGTGTTGCATTTCCTGTGTAATAAATGCCTTTTTGATCGCAGTGGTTAAACTTAACACACAAAATTCAATTTGAGTCACATTTCAAACCATCTATGAATGTGTTTTAAATCTGATTTGCCATAATCGGTTTCCATGGGATTTACGTGCCAACCAGACTTGATATAAGCAGCAATCTAATTCCAGTATGGATATATCCAAAATTAGATTTGGCCAGCAAGTTTGAACGCAGACTCACATTGATTCTAAGGAAGCTGCTGAGAGGGAGCAAAAAGGAAAAGGGCAGGAGGGATGGGAAATATTTAAAAAATGAGCTGCGAATGTCCCCAAAGCAAAACTGCCGTTGGTTGATTGTTAATTAACGTCTCCAGGAACCCCACAGCCTCTAATTGTGTGTTTGTGTGGTACGGGGATGTGCTGTGACTAAACTAAAACAATGGGCCTACTGTATCTTGACTGCACTGAGACTCCTTCTTGTCTCCTTCCCCCTAAGAACAAAAATCCTGCTGAGGGAGACGGGCTACTTCAGGTCAACGGCGGGAGATGAAAGCTAGCACGGATTCAAATGGCAGCTCGGTCCACTTGTTGTTTGATTGCATGCGAGTTCTTCAAGTTTCTATCAACACCTCGCTTGAACAAAAACAAAACCTTCACTTAGTCTGAAATAACAGAGCAAGAGGGACACAATAGATCAAAGTATTACAGAATACAGCAGCAACAGGAATGGGGTTTGGAGCAAAGAGGAGGAAAAGAACAAGCCAGCACTGTTTGAGCATCTTATGAGGTGACAGACTGCCAAGTCAGCACTGTCTCCTGTGGTAGGCTCGCCACACATCCAGACCTCATTCAGGGTTTCTTCATTACAGTTCAGATTTCTCCTGAGCCAGGCAGAGCTGTCCTGCCCTGACAGCAGGGCATCAGGATGCCAACACATGCTGCACTCTGGCATGTGAGTGGCGCTCACACAGTGCGCTAAACATGCCAGGCTCTTTCTTTCTCCGACAATGTGCGCTCTCTCATAGCTCCGATACAATGCATGACTGTAAACAACAGTAGGGACAGTATTCAAATTTAGATGAGGTACACACTTGTCATACGATGATTTCAGCCAGATGCAAAGTGCATCACAAAAAATGCAGTTGTCTTATCTACACCAGTCTTCAACTTTCTCGTGCTTGCTGTTTACCAGCAGAAGTTACTGATGAGCACGCAGTTAAAGAATGATAATATGTGATCTTCAGTGAGATAGCATTACTGCCGTACTGCTACATGTATTTCATGTACAAACCTGTTCACTATTTAAGTAGGGCTGCACAATTAATCAAACTTTTATCGAAAACGCAATACAACCTACTGCAGTTTTCAAATTGCAGATCTGAAATCTGTTAAAGGTGAAATGTGTGTCAAAATACCATTTCAAATGAAATAATATTCTACAGACTTAAAAAAAACATCTTTGTTTGGTACAGATCCCAGCAATAATCACACCATAATCATTTTTAGGGCTGTGCCAAGAAATATTCGAAGCTTCGGGACAGTGCTGCTACCGCACTACTGTACACACACGCACCTCTACACATAACAAACAGCAACATCTGTCTGAGAATAACTAATAATAATGAATGCTAAATATGAATAATGAATAATGTTGTGGGATTATTCCTCATTCATGGTCTATTTGGGGATTTACACATTATAATACATACTTCAAAGCATTCGGTTCAGCCCTGATCATTTTAATATGTTTTTCAGTGAAAATGAGAACAATGATGTAAAGATGATCATTCCCTCTAAAAATCGCAAATCATATCGCAACTGCAATATCAGTTAAAATAATCGCAATTAGATATTTTTTCAAAATCGTGCAGCCCTATATTTAAGTGGACCTTTGTCGGCCAAAGAGCTGACTCTTGAGCAGAAATCTCATTCCAGCCATTTGAGAATTTGCTTTTAAAATGGAGCATTTTGTCGAGAATGGGAAAAAAGCTGCATAACTGCAGACACTGAATTGCATGAGATATGTGTAAAATCCTGCAGATGCCATTAGGAGCATCGGAGGACACATCGAGGTTTTCTTTTCAGATTACCTGTCTCATGCACAACTGTCAGGATAATACGACCGTTTTATAAAAATACCTTTTTTTTTAAAAATCATATTTGCTTAAATTCTACGCCCTGCAGCTGTAATCTATACCCATTAAAAAGAAAGAGATTTTTATCCTTAAAGTTAGGACCAAGCCTGGACTAAGAGCACATAAATAGCACATAAATAAAATGATATTTGATTTAGTGGTCACTCTGTGTACTATTAATTAATAACGGCATTCTACCACCTTAAATACAGTTAAGAGGGCAGAAGTCACAGCGCTTAGCCATGCAAAAAAACAGACTTAAAATACACCTCCACAGTGGGATATTATGTAACGTTGCATAAAAGTTGTGATAACAGTGGGCTACACTTCATCACAGGAGGAGAGAGGAGATCTGACGGCATTAGAAAAAGGCCCCTTGATGAACAGAACATTTCTAAGACCCGCAAGAGTTTAAAGTTTAACATCTGCGTCTTCCTACGTCTGAGAAAGTATGTGGGTATGTATAATTATTAGTCAAACGCTTTTATCTTGAAAAACTGTAATAGAGGTTTGGTTATGAGTAGGATAGGAGAGGCAGGTAGGTAATCATTGATTAACACTTGGAGTTCAAGGTCTTTGTAAGGACGAGGAGTGTCTACAGGCCCTGTACCGGCTCTTATGTTTGGCTTTTCTCATAGAAATATTGTATTTTACAAAACAGCTATAAAAATGACAATACATATGTGATCTTAAGAGAGCCGGACACTGGTCAACATTACAAAATATAAGACTAGTTTGGCTTGGACTGAAGCTGTGACCTGGCCTACACTTTGATCACACATTAAAGTTGCATAAAAACTGGAACTATTGAGAAACCTCTGATGAAAACAGGATCCTGTGTTGCTCACCTGGCTCCAATGATGTCTTTCTTCGCCAGATCCATTCCTGCAATGACCTTAACCCGCAGCACTCTCGTTTCATTCTGCAGAAGAAAGAGATGATGGACCAAAACATTAAATAATGGAAAAATGATCTCATAATCTCACCATCATGGAGCCACTTCAAACATTTCGTATCTGAAAAGCTTTCAGTCCTGAATGACTCCAACATTAAGAACCTGGCGGATGACATAACATAAGCTTTACTGAAATATTGCAGAGAAAAACATAAAGTTAAACCGCCTCACACCATTCTTGGTTTACAGCTTTAGATACGCTTTTCTCTACTTGACCGCAACTTGAAATGGGGTCTAAAGTAAATTCACTGACACACAGACCAGCTGTTACCTTATGCCATGGCCTTGTTCAGAGGGTGTAGCATTTCTGAATGTTTGCCTCACAGTCACAGGAAGTGCAGTGTCTCGTGGAATGTTAGACCCACAAATCCAATTGTCTTAAAACCATTACTTGCGGAGATTAAATGATGTGGTTTAACGCCTGCAATCTGGTGAACGTTAACCAAAAACTAGCCAACCCTTTCTGTGTTGGCAGTGTGTGGAATTTGTTTTATTGGCTTGCTTCCCCTCCTGTAATAACTGACAGACAGGGCACCACAAGGCTATGAAAGTGAAAAGAGTAACCTCATCAAGAAAGCGGCGCAAACACAAACACTGGCTGAGTTAGACTGCTCATTGCCCAAGAAATAAAGTTCACACATCAAATAAATCATTACCTGTTCTGATCTTGATAAAAAAAACGTTGAATGTCAGCCGCACAAATTTAATGGGTTTTGGAATATCTGTCCAGGTATCGGTCAGTTTAATGTTCAGTGTATCAACCAAAACTAGGAATGTCAAAGTTGACACGATAATAACGCGTTAACGCAAATTTGTTTCAACGCCACTAATTCTTTTAACGCATTAACACAACTTGCGATTTTTAATCCATTGGTACCAACCCATGACATACTAGCTTGTCACGAAGGAGGCTAAATAACGCTCCAAATTTAGGCGTGGAAAAACTAGCATGGCCATATTCAAAGGGGTCCCTTGACCTCTGACCTCAAGATATGTGAATGTCAATGGTTTCTATGGGTACCCAACGAGTCTCCCCTTTACAGACATGCCCACTTTATAATAATCACTTGCAGTTTGGGGTAAGTCATAGTCAAGTCATTGTTTTGTGTTGTTAATTAATTTCCAATAATAAATATATACATACATTTCCATAAAGAAAGCATGTTTACCCTCTCCCATGTTGATAAGAGTATTAAATACTTGACAAATTTCCCTTTAAAAATACATTTTGGACAAAATGTGCGATTCATTTGCGAGTAATCGCGATTACCAAGGGACAATCATGCATTTTATAGCGGTTAAATATTTTAATAGATTGACAGCCCTAACCTGAAACGTACTGTATGTCCACTAAATTGGCATAAAAAGACCAGATGATGCAAATCTCACCTGCATCATGGTAAAAGAGTGAAAGTTTGGCCTACTACTCAACAATCAGAGTCACGCCCCTATTTTCCTTTTAAGAATAAATATGAAAGAATTATTTAGTCATCCATCTGGATCATCAAAAATACTACTATTACTATTTCTGGCCGCATTAGTAATATCTGTTGGCTGATATGACAGCAGATCGGTTAGCAAAGTGTTTTGTTTGTGACACATTAGAGTCACAGTAGACATTAAATATCAATAGTTTTATTGATTTTTATTTGTTTGAGGAAGACCTACACCCACTGGAGCTTAGGTGTCCCACATTAACTCACCCTTAGCATAGAGAAGTAGCCCATTCAATAAAAAATAAATCCATAAAAACAGACTAGAAAAATTATTAAAAATGAGTGGTATAAAAAATATTACAGTGACACAATAAATGTGCATTATTGTTATTGTTTCCTGGGTCGTGGCCAAGATTTTTTTTCATATATAATGTTCTTATTTTTTATTGATTGATTGATTGTTGGATTGGACTACATGTGCCAATATGTGAATTCATTATTAAAGCGTGCAGACATGATAAAATTACATGTAGGTCTACATTTTCTCTATTTAAAAATAATGATTTCAGCCAATAAACTATATGTATGTTTTGTAATTGTAGACGGCAACTATATATGGTTGTTGTTGTTGTTGTCTTGGTGGTTAATATTACAACTCATTGGTCCTGTGAACAGTTCCTATTCACAGTCGGTCTCCTCTTGCACAATTTTGTTAATTCATCTAAAAGAAAACTCGTTCTTTATATAGTTTTAGCAATACTTAGGCTATTATATGTGATGATGCCTTTTGTCATTCATTCAGCAGTGTCCTCATGTTTGACTCTTGACTCTCGTACTACCATGTAAAACACCGTTTGCATCCCCGCATTTCTTTACATTATTGATGCATATCAAAGGCGACACAGAGTTCACCACTAAAGTCAATTACGACCTCAGTTGACAGAGCAAAATGTACATGCCTTTTGCTTCAAACTCGTTTAGCGGTCAGCTCAATGAGTTACTGACAGAGGGCGGTCAGACTGAGTGGTTAGATTGACATCCAGCTCCTTCACTCAAGAGATATCTCCTCTGCACATCTGGGATTCAAAACAGCACTTTGGAGCTACAAGTCGTTCATACATCATTCAAAATAGAGGATATAGCGAGGCTGTTATGCTCGAACTGGACGGTTTAATGTCAATACCTGCCTTTTTATAAAACAAAACATGGCCAGTATTCCCTCAGATATCTTGGTATACAAATATGGAACACCAAAATACATGTTCTCAAGAGCTCGTTATCCTTAGAACATTTTAAAAGGAAATTATCATCACATTTAATTCATGATGTCCAATTATCTTTGTTTAGATACATTTTCTTTTTTTTCTGTACTGTTTTTTGTATGTATTTCATTGTTTTTATTGGGTTGTTTTCCACTGTTTGGTTAGTTTTTTTCTGCACATTTTGTGTACTTCTTGTTGTTTAACTTTTGTGGTATTTTTTAAAATTATGTTTAATTTAGATCTTTCTTCCTTTTTTGTTATTGTTTATTTTTCTCCTGGGGTTGGGGGGGAGGGCCTTTGTATAATCCTGTGGCTTCTTGACCTCTCCTGCTACATTTCTTGTTTTGTTTTTTTCATTGACTGGATTTTGTGCAGTTGTATATATAAGAAAAGATCATATGAGGATCATATCAGTCCAGTTCTGAGGTCTCTACACTGGCTCCCTGTCTCTCAGAGAATTGATTTCAAAATACTGCTACTGGTTTACAAAGCACTAAATGGTTTAGGGCCAAAATACATTTCTGATCTTCTGCTATGTTATGAACCACCCAGACCTCTCTGGTCATGTGGATCAGGTCTGCATAGCGTCCCCAGAGTCAGAACTAAACATGCAGAAGCAACGTTCAGTTTTTATGCACCAAATATTTGGAACAAGCTCCCAGAAAACTGCAGGACCAGCTCCAACTCTGAGTTCTTTTAAACCAAAGCTTAAAACGTTCCTGTTTGCTGCTGCCTTTTATTAAACCAGATAATGATCTTATACTGCAATAGAGCTTTTTTCTTGTGTTATATTCTATTTTAGCTTCTATCCTAGCTTTTATTTTTATTTTCTAATCTTTAATGTTGTTATGTTTTTAAAACTGTTATTATGTCTTAATGATCTTTTGCACTTTGTCGCAATGTTCTTGAATGTTTATGTAAAGCACTTCGAATTGCCCTGTGCTGAAATGTGCTATACAAATAAAGCTGCCTTGCCTTTATATATGTGCAAATAAATAAATATGTTTAGATATATTTTCTTTTTTTCTGTACTTTTTTTTGTATGTATTTCATTGTTTTTATTGGATTGTTTTCCACTGTTTGGTTAGGGTTTTTCTGCACATTTTGTGTACTTCTTGTTGTTGTTTAACTTTTGTTGTATTTTTAAAATTATGTTAGTTTAGATCTTTCTTCCTTTTTTGTTATTGTTTTTTGTTTTCAGAAAAAAAAGAAAATTTATCTGAACATATCAAAAGATAATTAGACATCATGAATGAATGATAATTTCCTTTTAAAATGTTCTAAGGATAACGAGCTCTTGATAACATGTATTTTGGTGTTCCATATTTGTACACCATGATATCTGAGGGGAGTACTGGCCATGTTTTGTTTTGTAAAAAAGGCAGGTGAAGATGATAAACTTGTCTAGCACCCAAGAGATATCTCCTCTGCACATCTGGGATTCAAAACAGCACTTTGGGAGCTACAAGTCATTCATACAAGGTTGTTGTACCCAGGCTGTTATGCTCGAACTGGACGGTTTAATGTCAATACCTGCCTTTTTACAAAACAAAACATGTTCTCAAGAGCTCGTTATCCTTAGAACATTTTAAAAGGGAAATTATCATCACATTTAATTCATGATGTCTAATTATCTTTTGATATGTTTATATACATTTTCTTTTTTCTGTACTGCTTTTTGTATGTATTTAATGGTTTTTTATTGGATTGTTTTCTACTGTTTGGTTAGGGTTTTCTGCACATTTTGTGTACTTCTTATTGTTGCTTAACTTTTGTTGTATTTTTTAAAATGTTAGTTCAGATCTTTCTTCCTTTTTTGTTTAGATCTTTCTTCCTTTTTTTCTTGACCTCTAGCGACACATTTATTGTTGTTGTTTTTTTCATTGACTGGATTTTGTGCAGTTTTATATATATGTGCAAATAAATAAAATAAAAAGAATACCCTGAAGGCAAAGTGGTGCATGTGTCACTGTAATACAGGTGAGTAAACTAGTGAAAAAGAAAATGTATAATGTATTTCTTGTTGTTGTTTAACTTGTGTTGTATTTTTTTAAATTATGTTAGTTTAGATCTTTCTTCCTTTTTCATTATTGTTTTTTTTCTCCTTTGGTTCCTGGGGCTTCTTCACCTCTCCTGACACATTTCTTGTTTTTTTTCATTGACTGGATTTTGTGCAGTTTTATATATGTGCAAATAAAATAATAATAAAATCCTCTGAAGGCAACGTGGTGCATGTGTCAGTGTAATACAGGTGAGTAAACTAGTGGACGTGCAGGAAGCTGACAGCTGACCCATCGTTACTATGGAATGTGGCTGTGGGTGTTAGCATGGTAACGTCTAGCATTGATGCTAGATATTCACAGCTTGAACAGACAGAGACAGATGACTGATGTCTACATAACATGTTGAAATGAAAGCTTACCTCATCTTCTGATAGTCCATATATCGGCTCGTAATTCGCAGCCATAAAGCCCTGCGGTCCACCGTTATACACACACACAAAAAACAAGCCGCTTTGGCAAAGCTAGCTAGCTAGCCTCGAACAATAAAGTCCCACTTTGCTGTCTCTATCTCTCTCTGTGGTAGTGGTGGTGTAAATCCACGGTGAGACAAGGTCCTTCACACGTTTGGTTCAAGCCGTAATCCTCGCCGACGTGTGGTCTGTCCAGGAACACAACCTGTGAATTAAAACAGTGTCTAAAAATGTTTAAACTGAGATCGCTTTTGTCAACTCTGAGCTTATCTATCGAACCGTTTTGACACTTGACTTCCTTCTTTAACAGCTCAGCCAATTGGGTGCCGAGTACACGTGATTGACGTCAACATCAACCAATCATGAAGCTCTTCCATGGCCAATGAAATATGCAGAGGGCGTGGATCTGGGGGTGTGATTTTGTGTGTTTTTACCCTTTTTTAAGGGTGTGTGAGGCTCTGTCTCGCAGAGCAACACAGTTTAACATTGTATTGTTATTTTTTTATAAGTATCTATATGATATATATCATTATTTCCAGGTAACTAGTCTCCTGAAAGGTGGTTACTCGCTTTGGTCCGTTATCATTCATGTAAGAGGCGGGGCTTGTGTAATAAAACAGCCAATCACAGGCGAGATGGAGAGAAAGAGCCAGATTAGATGAAACTAAGTGTATAGTGGTCAATATTCAGCCAGCAACATTAATTATTTATTAATATTTATTCATGTAAATGTGTGTCCAGTGTTGTGATATATATATAATAAAATAAGATAAGATAAGATAAGATAAGATAAGATAAGATAAGATAAGATAAGATAAGATAAGATATTCCTTTATTAGTCCCGCAGTGGTGGAAATTTGCAGTGTACAGCAGCAAAGGGGATAGTGCAAAAAACAAGATGCATCAGCTAACACAGTAAAAAAAGAGCTAAACAAAGTATAACAAAATATGAACCATTTAAATAGAAGGAAGTATAAAAATAGGAGCAGTATATACAGTATTGACAATAAACAGACTATTAACAAAATTGCACAAGTGGAGAATGATATTGCACAGTGAGAATTAATGAATAAATGAAATTCCGCCTAAAATATCAGGTTATAGTGGTATGGTGGTTCCCAAACTGGGTTTGATTACCACATGCGCCAATATGTGAATTAATTATTAATGTGTGCAATTTCATATGACATGATAAAATTCGGCTACATGTAGGGAGAGGTTTTTCTATTTGCCAATCATGGACTTCATAGACGTCATACACAAACCACTGAAATGTTGCAGACAGGAAGGCTGTTTCACAACAAGAGGGCATTTAGAGCTCAAGTTTGCCTCTATTATAACTTTGATAGCAGAGGTGAAATTACTAAATAACATAAGTACATTTACTCAACAAGTACTGTACTTAAGTACAAATTTGTAGTATTTGTATTTTACTTGAGTATTTCCGTTTGATGCCACTTAACAGTTTACTTCCACTCCAATTCAGAGGGAAATATTGTACTTTTGACTCCACATCATTTATTTGACATCTATAGTTACTTTACAGATTAAGATTGTACACACAAAACATATAATGATCCTATAAAATATAATTGTTACAGATTACACCAATAGAAAATACAAATGTAGATTAACATAGAGAAGTATCCCACCTAATACAAAATAAATTCATAAAAACAGACTAGAAAACTGAAAAATTAGTGATATAAAAATATTACCGTGACACGGTAGATGCAACACAATAAATGTGTATTATTGTTATTGTTTCCAGGGTCGTGGCCAAGATTTTTTTTCATGTGTAATGTTCTTATTTGTTTGTTTTTTATTGATTGATTGACTGATTGATTGTTGGATTGGTTCAATTATCACATGTGCCAATATGTGAATTAATTATTAATCTGTGCAGACATGATACAATTACATGTAGGCTTACATTTTCTCTGTTCTTAAAATAATCATTTCAGCCAATAAACTATATGTAAGTTTTTAATTGTAGACGGCAACTATATAGTTGTTGTTGTTGTTGTTGTGTTGGTGGTTAATAATACAACACATTGGTCCTGTGAACAGGACCTGTCGGTCTCCTCTTGCATAATTGTGTTAATTAATTTAAAAGAAAACTCCTTGTTTATATAGTTTTAGCAATACTTAGGCTATTATATGTGATGATGCCTTTTGTCATTCATTTATCATTCATTCACAGCTCGCGAACAAATCAAGAGACAAGTGAATGTAATGTTGTTTGTTTCTTAAATCACTTTCATGAGCAACACTGGTCCTATACTGCCCCCTAGACACTCACTGCACTAATGCAACTCTACCAGACTACATAAACACAGATGGTTATTTATTATCTTATAAAGAATTTCTTAATAAATTCAAAATGCCTGTAAAACCAAAGGAGTATGCTGTTGTTTTCAGTGCTATATTAGAAAGTGGCCTTACACGTCTACGAAACCCTTGTACTGTTGATCAACCTTTTAATTTGGAAGATTGTGTGAAAAATATTTATATTTGAGGTACTAATGTACTGAAAGAGAAGTGATTTAACAAAAATATTAGGCACACACTCAGTTATGTTTCTGTCCCTTCATCTAGATGTTTTTGGTCGTCCTTATTTGAGGATGTACAGTGGGAGAAAGCTTTCGAAAATTTGTGATGAATACTGTATCATCAACAAACTTAAGAAAGTGTCTTTCAAGATATTCCAAAGAATTTTACCCGGTAGAACTTGTGTTAGAAATATTCAAGCTGGATATTAAGAGAGTATATATAAGTATTGTATATACACACTCTGTTATATTATATACAAAAGAAACTTAAGATGAATGTTCAAATAAATATGTTTGATGTAATAGTCAAGATAAGATTGGAAATAACATGCTATAATTAATACAATTATTTATTATTTTTTTCGAAAATTTCATATTCATAAAAAGGAACCAAGCCATCTCACCCAATGTTAAAAATAAAAAAACATTAAGACCTTTACATTATTGAATTAATAAAATATGATGTACATAACATAAACTCTGGCACTTTGAATTTTATGTGTAATTCTTTTTTCTTTTCTTTGTTTATGTATCTGTTTGTACCTCTGTTAATGAGCATGCGTCCAATAAATAAAGCATTACAAATTTTTTTTTTAAAAATAGCAGTTCACAAAAGCGTCACTAGATGTGACTACAGAGTCATGTTTGGCCCCGAAGCCTGATAGCAGATGTTCAGTGATTGAGTGAGCATAATGTCACATGGACACAAAGTGCAGTCACACGCTGTGTGAACTGTTCTATTGAGGAAGAGGTCAGTCCTTAATCTCTGACTGCAACTCGTGCCTCATTCCTCTTCTTTCGCACCAGCATCAAAAAGTAAAACCAAAATATATGACACATATTCTGCTACGCACACAGAACACGATAATTGTGAATGACAGATAAATTATTATTATTTTCTTTATTTCTGCATCCAGCACATCCTGGTTCAAATGTTGACTGGCATCCATCACCATGTCTATGTGGCATAATGGGACATTTTTAAATCAACGTGAAGAGCAGATGGTCATATTATATAACATTATTGCTCTTAAGTAGAGCTGGAGAGGGGAGGACCGGAGATTTCCCCAAGCCACTCCTGATTCAATCAGTCACTCCGTCTAAATGCTTTGCTCTGAATGTTTCTATGTTTACTCACAAATAGCCACACTGTAAACAATTGCTGTTAATTTACAGCAGAATTTCAACAGTATTAACCTGTTATTGCTAAAAACAGTGCTTTACTGTTAATACAAAAGAAAATCTGTTAAATTATGCTCATAGGCCGTTTTTTAACTGAACTATAATGTATTCTTAAAAAACAGCACTTTACTGCTGATCAACTGTCTAAAGTATCATGAATAACAGTTTGATGCAGTATTTTTTTAATTCTGGGAAGAGCAATTTCACCTGATCTGCACATGTGAGGCTGGATCCGTTCTTTTCTTCATCCATTCCCATCTTACTAATTATTTGGTAAGTAGTAATTTTATTTAATTAATAAATCTGTGCAAAGGTTATCAGTGATGTTTCCAGTTAGTTTGCATTACAGAATATGTGCATGTCATGATAGAGGGATTCAACAGCTAGCTAGAATTTCACAGATGATTGCATATTAATCGGACAACACAAGGAGCTCATTTTAATATCTATGTATTCAAGTTAATATCTAAGTTAATGTGCTGACACATGTATTTTGCCAGTGAATTCATGCATAACGACGGTGTATACATTTTACAGTCTATGGAAGTCCCTTCAACATTTGAAGTAACATTAAGACTTCAGTGCATGTTGGTTATTGGGTGGTAATTCAGCAGAGAAGATACAAAATTGAAGGCAAGGTTATTTACTAGCTAACTAGTGTTTTTGAATGATATCTGAAAACCACATGTTCTATAGATCAGATGGTCAGAATATTCATAATTGATCAAAAAACGGTTTCTCAACCAGTAATGCACACCACTCAACACAATTCATTTAAAACATTGACTAAAAATCCATGAAGTTGACTGAGGAAAATTCTTTCTAAGTTTCAGGTGAAACAGCAGGAAGCTATTGGCGCTGGATGGTCAGCCTTGAGTGCCACTTCATATGTGAGGGGATCCAGTCCACCTTCTCGATGGGGCTTGCTGCATTATTTTCCACCTTCTACACCTGCACGCTCAAATTAATCTCAAGGTTAGATACTTTCAGTAAAACCTGTATTTTTATTGTGGCATTAATCTAAGTGATTCACACAACTTGATTTTTACACAGTACCTGAAGAAACACTATCATTTTTCAGGTGCACCGTAGGAATAAACCCTGAGAGAGGCACCAAGGATGGACAGGGCAAAGTCTTCTCAAAGAAAACTGGCAAATTCACGAGCTACAAGACAAGACTACAACCGTATATCCACATGTATCCACTCTGCTGATGGGACTCATGGACTTGAGTGGGACTTCATTTAAAATGGTGAGTTTACATTACATACATGATAAGAGGAAATGAGGGGTACACACGCTGATTTTGTATGTGAGAAGTTACAATGAAAGTTGTGTTGGAACTCATATATCTCTCTCTCACACAGTCAGCGGGCTACCAAGGCTGGATTGAGAGAACTGGTGTCTTTGAGTGGGCCATAAGTCATTCACTAACTCACTCCACGACCATCGCCCAATACTTGGACTTCCACACTTATCCATGTGCCTTGTTAGAGACTGAATATTCATACTTGGACATGATGTCACATGTCTGGTGGTGTTGGTGCTCATTATGATATAAGGCAAAATATTATTTGAGAGTTTTGTTTTAACTCTATGATATAGCTCAACTGTCTGTAACTGTTCCACAAAGTAAGGTTAGTAAGATTGACAGATGTCTTCAGAAATGCTATTTCTTCTGAAATTTGGTTTGTTATCTGTGTCAGGTTTTTGTTGGCGCTGTGTTGAACTTCATATGAAAATAAAAAGTAAAGTGCAATAAGATAAGCTGTAGATTTTCTTTTCTCACACATTGTACATGATTGTAAAAGCAGTGAATTAGCTCTGTTCTTCACTCACATGTTTTTATGGTTTGCATTCTGTGCTTGTAGCCAGCTATAGACAGACATTTTGGGCATCATAGCCTTAATTATAGCCTTTTTCTTAACAAGTGCCTTTAATTGTATTTAGTGTGACTATTCCTTTGTCTGTAACCTGCTAAGTCTATTCATATAGGCAAAAAATAATGTTTATTAAAATGTATGTAAAAAATACAACCTAAATAGTGCATTAAAACAAATCAGTAAGATAATGTAAAAGAAAGGGGAAAAACAGCTATATAATGTATCTTTAAACAGTAAATTAACTATAAAATACTGTGAAATTAATCAAAAAACCTGTATATACTGTATTTTTCATTAACAGTACAAAGCTGTAAATTTCAGCGACAGTATAATAATGTTAATTTTACAGTAGAATAATGGCAACCCTGCTTCCAGCTCTTTACTGTTATTTTACTGGGAAATTCTTAACAGTGCACGTTTTCAGTTTATTTGCATGTACACATGTACACACATGTGCACAGTACATGTACATACAACCATGCATACATTTTAAAACCACACTAACACATGAAAAAGAAAAACACACAAACAATCAGAACAAACTTCACAAACTTCAGCTATCCATCTTTTGTTGCTTTCAATTATAGGCAGTAATGTGCATATGCAACAAGGCTTATCAATAAGCCAGCCCAAAACAAATAAGATAAATAAAATAATAAATAGTAAATATAAATATAAATCTATAAATATAGATATAAATAAAAGCAAATGTAATTAATGAATACATATATAGCATATCCCGGATAAGCGGCTGAAGATGGATGGATGGATATATAACATAACATTAATTTAGTGAATTTATTAATTTTTTATTAAAATAATAAATCATACACCAACAAGATTGGGGGGAAAAATCTTAAAAATTATCAGGAATTACAACTCAGGTGTAAACCGTTTTAATGCAGCAACAAATTGGGCAAAACTAAAATTCCAGTCTATAATGTATATAGTATATAAACATAAAATGTAATTGAATAGATCGGCCCCATTGTCACCGATATCCAATCCAGGTATTTGAGTCTGTCTGTAAAAACAAAAAAATTATTAAGACCTTTAAATTATTAAATGAATATAATATGATGTATATACATGGAAACAGGCACATCTGGCTGTAGATGTTTTGAATGTTGATGAATGTTTTTTGATACCTTATGATTCTGTAATTTGCTCTTTGTCTTCGTTTTCAATCGTTTTCAACAACATAAACTCTGGCATTACAAAATGTATATGTAATTATTTAGTTTTGTCTTCTTTTTTGTATATGTATCAATGAGCATGTGCTCCCCAGGCAGTGGGCGGGGTTTACATGGAGAGGGGCGGGGTTTAGCTCATCTAGCCCCGCCCCTCTTCAGCATCACAGAGACTCGGTCAGTGGATGTTGAGATCTCCTCGCTGGCGGACGGAGGGACGTGCTGAGCTGCCGGTGATGCATGTGCCCTTGTCTGCTGCTCAAGTCTGTAAATCCGTTCGTCTGGGAGTCACCACGGCTACGGCACCGAGGGAGAGAGCACACACTCGTCTCAGCTGCTGGTAAGAGATGCATTTAACTCTCAGTCAGTAGTACAGATTGTATCATCAGGACCAGGAGTGATGCACCCAGAGTTCACTGCGCTCATTGATGGTGGGGGAGCATGTTCAGTCCCCCATCAGGGTCATGTTTGTACCACTTAAAAAACAGCACTTTAATGCATTTAATATCTCATTTTGAACGTTACACGTGATGCTACAAAGTCATAATCTGCTCATTAGCTGTTGCAAGCTGCTTAAGGGTGCAGGTAACAGCAGGCAGCCTAATTTGTTGGCCTGTTGCTTGAGTGTGTGTGTATATACTATATGTATATATCAAATAATAATATTTCATTGTGATTATTTTTGACTGATATGATTTGAGATATTAGAGGGAATGATCATTTTGACATCATTACTCTCATTTTCATTGAAAAACATATTATAGCGTGATTTTTTTTTTTGCGGGGATGTGTCCCAATCAAATATGTTTTCTTAAAGCTTCAGTACATTTTTTGGCATTATTTGGGCAAAAAAAATCCCATAATTGTAATTCAAGTGTTCTGAGAGAAAACTAGACTTCTGCACCTCCTCATGGCTCTGTTTTCAGGCATTAGAAAATCTTGCTGACGGGAGACTTTGACCAATCACAAATCATTTCAGAGAGAGAGAGAGAGCGTTCCTATGGGCTGTGCTCCGGCTGATGGTGGGCGGTGCTTGGTATTTCCTCAACATGGCTGCCGGGGTCACAAAGTTTCTAATTTTACAGCTAAACAGTACACTACAAGATGTTTCTGAAAACATTTGAGGAGAGAAATAAGGCATTACAGTAACAGAATATTGATTGATGAGAGTTTCATTTGACTTAGAATTTCTTTGGTGGAGCCCTATACTCTGGATGAAGATATTCCCTGGTTGACAGCTGATTGATTGGCTGGTTGGTTATTTCCTTCAGCGTGGGAGGATGATGCTGGGGTGTCAGCAGTGTTAATGGGATTTCCAGGGTCATGATCTGGTCCTGCTCTGCAGAGTTGAAAGGGTCCATTGGCCATTATAACACTAAGCTGATCAACTCAATACTGGATTACAATTTGAGGTGCCTGCAGCTTACTGACTCTTTCCACTGTTTAGTCCTGCACCAGGGCTTTATATAGTCGATGTCGCCTGCTAGCTGCAGCTGTAATTATCAGGTCACACAGCATAAAATCCATCTAGGACTGCCTTTAAAGCAGTGCATTGCTTGTGCCTTTGTTTTGCTCACGAATTAGAATGAATTATTCACATTTAAAGGATAAAGTGAGTTTGATTCACCAGATCAGAAAGGTCGTGCTGACTTTGACCTTTTGTTAGACGCTGAAAACGCACACAACAACATTTGATAAAAGAGAAAGTTTACTGTAATATGAGTATCCTCTGTACAGGTGAGGCCTTGTCCATATCATATCATATGACACATATATCCTATCTTTGTTAGCATTGGCTGGAATAGAACCTGCAAGCTTCATTGACTTTATTTTAATGTAGTGGTTGGTGCTGTTGCTGTGACACGCGGTAATTGACAAAAACGGTGGCTCATGATAATAATAAATTCTCTTCACAATCTTATGAGTATACTTTTCTTTTGTATGGCAGTTCGTCTTTATTGTCCCTCGAGGGGAAATTTGGTTTATGGTAGACGGCAAAAACACAACATACAAGAGGACATGGGACGTTAATCACAACAGTTACAACAAAAGTAAAAAGAGATGTATTTGCCCGTTAAAGTGTCAAACCATTGAAATAGTAGCCGTGATAAAGTGCTGCTGAGCATAGCAGTCAAGTCAAGGTACTACGGGTGTAAGAAAATATTGAAAAAAATGGAATATCGCGATATATTATGTTTTGTGATACTGTATCGATTCTCAAAAAAACACTGTCGATTTTTAATTAATAGTTTACATGCAAAGATGAACTCTGTCTATACTTTATTTCATTTGCAAAGAGATGCAACCTCTCGGTGTATCTGCCCTCTCAATGTACTGCTATGATGTTGGATGTTACAGTGACTGTGATAAATGTAAAAACAGATCCCAGTTTTCCTAAAATTAGATAACAAAATCACAATATATCGCCTTACTTACAGTATCGCAATATATTGAATCGTAACCCCTGTATCATGATACACATCGTATCGCCAGATTCTTGCCAATATACAGTGCAAAATTTAAACCTATTGCTTCTTACCCTGGGGGACCTGTATATCCGCCCAGAAGGGTCACACACACAGCCCGGCTATCTCACTCAGTGTTTCCATTAAGTACAAGCCAGATGGATGTGAGCAGCACATGCCTGCAGCTGCAATTAATTCCTGGCAGAGCCACCTACAACAAATCTATCCTTCACACCCCAGATGTGTCGGGAGAAATCCCATGTTCAATTATTTCACCTTTAACAACATGCACCAGGCGCGTAGTAGTGGCCCACTATAAACACAGATGTCCTACTAGTTGTTTCCTTAATCTCACTAACCTGTTTCTGAACTGCAATACGACCGAATATCAGTGGGATCGTTATTGCTGCAGGCAGTGAAAGTTGTGTTGTCTGATATCCTCGAAGTTACACGTTCACATCAACAATGAAGTGTTGCCGTTACTGCAGCTGGAACAGTGCTGTAATAGGCGACACATGATTTGTGTTTTTTTATATGTAGTTGACATAATTGTACTCAGGTGGCTCAGTTTAAAGCTTCAGTAGGCAACACGTTTTTGGCATCATTGGGCAAAAATTCCATAATAACCTCTCAGCATATTGTAATTCCAGTGATCTGAGAGAAAATTAGACTTTTGCACCTCCTCATGGCTCTGTTTTCAGGCTTTAAAAAATCAAACCCGTGACGGGAGACTTTGACCAATCACAGGTCATTTCAGAGAAAGAGCGTTCCAATTGAACGTTCCTATTGGCTGTGCTCTGGCTTTGGGGGCGGTGCTTTGTTATTTCCTCAACTGATCTCAGCATGGCTGCCGGGTCACAAACGTTCTCATTTTAGAGCTAATCAGTACACTACAAGATGTTTCTGAAAGCGAGAAATAGGCATTAATGTAACAGAATATTGATTCATATTTGATCATCGCTGCCTAGTTTGACTGTTTGATCGGAGTTCACGAGTGATTGACAGCCGGCTCATAGACGGAAGCTGGACGGCAGACTCCAGATCAGCTCTGATTGGTTGTTTTCCACCGGTCTGTGAAATCTTGTAGATGCCATTAGGAGCACCGGAGGACACAGGGGCACATGATTTTTTTCAGATTACCGGTCTCATGCACTGCTGTTTTATAAAAATATAATCATGTTTGCTCCACTTCTACCAACTGCAGCTTCAATCATGAATGCAGAAACATGCACATGGCTGTTTGTGTGTAAGTAAGTGCCACCATACATGTGCACTGCCTACATGTTATAGTTGTAACTGTATGAGATTTTCACGGTACGATAACCGACTCGAAAAATATCACGGTATACACTGTTATTTTTTATTATTATGATTTCTATTATTATCAGTTACAATGTCCCTTAAAGGAATGAGAACAGTTTTATAAACCTGATAAAAAAATAGCGTGTAACTATTTATAAATGGTAGACAGACACAGTAAAGATGTCTTAAAGATATCAACCATGTCTATGCAACACATTCTCTTTCCAACTTGTCACATACTTATGCTTTGTCAGACCTCTCGGCGTCACTTTCTTTGTCGCACTAAATACAAGCTTAACGTTGTGAATTCAAACAAAAACACTTACTTAGGTTCAGGCAACAAAAACACTATAGTTAGGTTTAGGAAAAAGCAACATGGTTGGGCTTAAAATGACTATGTTTTTACAATGAAAATGGGACTTGACGTCGTGAACACGGGACATGAACGAACAGCTGATTGTATAGTGAAAGTAAAACTTAACGCACGGGACGTGAACAGCGGTCTCCTGGAGGAAAGCCCTGTGTTTGTTGGACCCCTCCACCTCCCCTCTCGCCTACCCCGTGGGTCTTTTCGCTCTTTAAACTACGTTACCACCACACTTTCCCTGTGCGTTTACGGTTGCCATGGATGGGTTTACATTGTAGTTAATGGAGAGCTCGGTGCGTCTCATACCGCTGCTAAAGGATGTCTCATGCGTCGGTATTTGACGCCCTGGGAATGAGAACGGGCAGGTTTATGGGGTGTGAAATTGTATTTAACGAAGCAAAAGTTGGAGATTTATGAATGTCAGAGAACTATACCTGAATATATTGACTGATATATTGTTATCATACTTCTACTCCTTGCTTGCGCCAGACAGTCGACACTATCCACTAGGGCTGCACCGTTATGGCCAAAATGACAATCACGATTATTTATCTTGAATATTCATTGATTTTAGCGACAACATATTTTTATTGCACTTTCAAATTAAAATAAACAGAGCTTTGCTTTCACTTCCATACTGTGCTACATTCCTGCTTAATGTACAAATTAGGGCTGCAGGATGTTGGGAAAAAACTGACATTGTAATATTGTTTTTTTTCTGCAATATGAAAAAATACAGGAATGTTCACCCTATCCCTTTGCTAGCTACATTTTAAAGTTAAATGCATCAATCTGGTGCACTTTGAGAGCAAAATTAGCAACATTAAGATTAAGGCTTGATCAACAATTGTATGCGCTCTTTATTCCCAAAAGTGAAGCCGAAACATCTCAATCGCCGGCTGGTGGCTGGCTGTTAGTCTAGGAAGTGCTTGATTTTTATATGCAGCAGCGTTTTCTATGAGGCGATCATGTTCATTTAACTGTTGGAAGCCCAAATCATGATCGCGATTAATATTCGATTAATCGTGCAGCCCTACTATCCACCAGTAGTATGACTAAAGCCCGAGCCACACAGCGCGCATCATGCTCGCGTGACGGCAACGTCGCGTGTTGTTTTTTATTTCGGCGTCCATGTTAACAGGTTAGAGTGGACACACTGCCCGCATGAGACGCACGTCAGACGGGCGTCAGACGCACGTCTGACGTGCGTCTATTTTATAGAATAGAAGGCTCGCCTATTTTTCACGCTTGCCGCTTACCTCTCGGCTGCGTCTCCCAGCAGCAACAGACAGTGAAGGTGATCTATTGACAGTATATGAGCAAGATTACTACAGTTTCCATGTCTAGACATCTGTAGAATATGTCACTGACCATCAATATTTTACACTTCCTATCTAGATTTCAAAATAAAAGTCCTCTAGCCTTTTTAGTGCACAGAATCATTCATTCATTAACACAATGCTTTTATTCTGAAATACTCTAAATAAAGCAGTTGTCTGCTTGCAGCTTTCCATCAAGTTAATATAGTACAGGCTTTTAATTATGTAAACACTGTAGTAGTCATAGCAGAAACCCTACATATGCTATACATATAATAGACTGGGTTAATAGGTTATAAGAACATCAGGTGATAGTTGGCAGTACTTTTCCGATGCGCTCTCTCTCTCGCTCTCTCTCGCTCTCTCTCTCTCTCTCTCTCTCTCTCTCTCTCTCTCTCTCTCTCTCTCTCTCTCTCTCTCTCTCTCTCTCTCTCTCTCTCTCTCTCTCTCTCTCTCTCTCTCTCAACAAACACCACGTAACTTTATTGTTCTTTCTTTTAGAGGTGTTATTTAATTTTTTTAAAGATATTTAATAATAATTTTCGTTTTCTGAAGGTTAACAAATAACGAAACTGTTTATTTTGCTTTGTTTTATAATAATAATAAAAAAAACACTTTACTTATATTTATCATTCTGAAATACTTCAGGTGTTTTTCTCCATCAAGGCGCAGTTCAGCAACAAGGTGGTGAAAAGCTCCAAGTTGCCTGAGATGTCGGAACATCAGCATTTATAATGTAAATTGCTGTCCCGCCCCAGATGTAAATTAAGTCGTTTTCGATAAAAGCCGCAACCTGGAATGCTGTAGAACAGGAACCCGAAACCCCCTGGAAATGTTGTTTAAAACTGTGCCAGTCAAAGTGAAGAGGGATTGCTGTAGGCTCTCTCTTACTACTAATGTATTTATTTATTTTTTTGTATTAATATATAGCCCACAGAAATCCCTCTTCACTGTCAATGAAGAGGGATTTATATATATATATATATATATATATATATATATATATAGCCCATAGAAATCCCTCCTCATTGTATATATATAAATCCCTCTTCACTGACAGAAAAGAGGGATTTATATGGGCTATATATTAATATTTATGTATGAATTTATTTGCTTGTTTTTAATAATATTTACAAATTACCACACAGTTCTTACCCTTTTTTGTCTTAAATAAATATAAATCACATTTATTATGAAGTTAAATGGCCATTAAATGCAAACTCTATGTAGAAAGAAAGGGCTGTCAGCAACAGCAAAAACACAGCTGACAGGTAGCTCCGGGACGCTCCCGAGACGTGGGTAACTGGCGTCTAGTGTGAACACCCTAGGTGGGCATGACGCGGCCACGACGTGACGCTGCCGTCACGCGAGCATGATGCGCGCTGTGTGGCCCCAGCGTAAGAGTTTGTCATGAGGTTGACTGTAGCTCAAAAGCCATGGGGTCATTAAAATCAAGTGTTCATGTCCTTGGAATTTACTCAGCAACTTCAAGTTTTATGTCTTGTTCTCTGTTGCTCTCTAATGCCCCCATAACAAAATAAAGTTCCTAGAAAGGTGTTGATGATCAAACCGGTTTCCTTTTGTTTTGTTTTTACTGTACCGGGAAGTATTGAGTCTGCTTGGTGTGAGCAGGAGTACAGGTTCTGATATGAAAGCACTGTGTGTGATTCCTGGTATCTGTTTTGACATATTCCTTCAATTCACGGCCAACTTTACAAATTGTATTGTACACTATCTGTATTTTCTGATAAGAGGACGGATTAGTAAGTCGAGCTGCAACATTTGTCAACTAAATTAAATGAATCGCCAACTATTTTGATAATCGATTAATCGGTTATTTTTTTTCATTTAATTTTTCTTTTCTTTTTTTAAGAAAAAAGAGTCAAAATTCTCCAATTCCATCTTCTTAAATGTAAATATTTTCTGGTTTCTTTGCTCCTCTTTGGACAAAACAAGACATTTGAATATGTCATCTTGGGCTTTGGGAAACACTGATTGACATTTTTCATTTTCTGATATTTCATAGACCAAACAAGTAATCGATTAATCGAGAAAATAATCAACAGATTAATCGACAATAAAAATGAATCGTTAGTTGCAGCCCTATTAGTAAGTGTCGCTCGAGGAATTGTTACATCAACAAAAAACTAATTTTTATCGTGCCAAACCCGCTGATCTACTGTGTGTGAATTCACTGAGGAGTTCCTGATAGACTGTTTATGTCTATATACTGAAGCTTTGGCTGCCTGTGATGATCATAAATGCAGAGGCCGGATATACAGTATAAGACAAGGTGCACCCTGAGGTGAGAATGAGAAAAGTCCAGAGCATTATTATCTGTGAGGGAGGAGCATCTCGCTGTTGGCCAGCGCTCTGTCAGCTTAGCAGCTTATTCAGTTTGGGCTACTGGTTACGTAAGAGGGCTATATGCAGCAGGAGGCTAATCCACTGCCTTGACCTTAATGCCAATTATCAGATCATGGTGACGTTATTGAAATTAAGGCACCATAAAGAAGAGTTGGTAACTTGCCCAAAGTCTTTATGATATTAAGGAGGTGTAAATGGTCTTAGAACAAGCTGCCTGCAAAGCTACGGTAATGTACTGTACTGTACTGTTAATTAGGGCTGCACGATTATGGCCAAAATGATAATCCCGATAATTAATTGATTTTAGCGACAACATATTTGTATTGCACTTTCACATTAAAATAAACTGAGCACTGTTTTCACTTCCATGCTGTGCTACATTCCTGCTGATGTAAAAATTAGGGCTGCATGATGTTCGATGGAAAAACATTGCAATATTTTTTTCTGCTATATATTTATATATACTGCAATATAAGAAAAAATCCAGGACTATTTACCCTACACCCTACATTTTAAAAGTTAAATGATTCAATCTGGTACACTTTGAGAGCAAAATTAGCAACAATAAGAGCCAGGTAAAAATGTTATGCAGCATCTGTTTTTCTTGTCATTTGCATATAATAATATATATATAAACTAAACTTTATTTAATTTTGAAACTGACTATTCTGAGATTAGATTAGATATTTCTTTTGTTTTGGGAGATTTTTTTTCATAGTCACAATACAACACAGAAACAAACAGATATATTGTAGACAGTAGAGCTGCAACGAGTAACCGATTATTTGTCAACTATTAAATTAATCGCCAGCTATCTTGATAATCAATTAATCAGTTTGAGTCATTTTAAGAAATAAAAGTCAAAATTCTTTGATTCCAGCTTCGTAAAGGACCAGTGTGTAACATTTAGGGGGATCTATTGTATAATCACCTGATAAAAAGAATCGCCAAAAACACACTGCCATGTTTCAACAGTAGCCCAGAACAGACAAACCAAAAACTGTTTCCTGCTTGGGCTGGAGTCGATAACGTTACTCGCTCCCGTCACCGCCACCGCTCTCTCTCTCTCTTGCTTCATCACTCACTTCCCACGTACACATACACACACACTCTACGCACTCTCCTCTTACAACAACAGGCTCTGGAGAGGGCCATTCTCGTTTTCGTGTCGGCCACCGTAGTTCGCCTACAAACGCTTTGCACACGGGAGAAGCTTCAGTTGGTTGCTATCTGCAACCTCAACGCTAGATACCACCAGATCCTACACACTGCTCCTTCAAATGTGAATATTTTCTGGTTTCTTTACCATGACAGTAAAACTGAATATTTACCAGCATTTTTAAGACGAAACAACTAAATCGATTAATCGACAAAATAATCAACAATGAAAATAATCGTTAATTGCAGCCCTAATAAAAAAATGGGGTTCATATCTGATAGACTGGGTGTGGGAAGGCTTTAGCTTTTTCCTGGCCTTGATGGAGTAGAGCAAGACAATTCAATATGTCAAGAAGGATAGAGAGCATGTGAGGGATGAAGTGCTTTCTACCAACTTTCAGGTTTCACTAATGCAGCATCAGCTCTCCCATATATCTCCCTCCCGCCCTGCCCGCCCCATGGCTTCAGTAATAACTCAAACATCTGCACATGGCTAGCGAGGGAATCGCAGATTTCCAAGTCATGCGAGGCAAACCAGCCTCCCGCTCTGTCGATGAGGCAAAAGCCTGAACTCGGATTACGCAATCAGTCACGCTGCATGTGCCAGCTGGTAGAGGTAGACAGAAACAGAGATGATGTTTTTTGTAATCCTTAGAGAAACCCGCAGACATTCTCTGTACAAGATTTTCCTTCAGTTCATCACGTTTACTGCTGTGAAGTCATTTTAATATAATTATCTGGTCGGTTTAAAGCGTGGATGTTCTGTAGATTACGTTGAATGACAGGATTCAGTAATGGTGTCAAACAAATTGCATTTTTAATCATATTCTGTATCACAGCTGAACTGTTTTCTAAGCGTAAATGATCTCAGCAGTAATGTTTCTAGTATTCTGGATGACATCCTGCTACGTCATCTCCTCCTAATGATGTCTTCAGGGGCTTTAAGGCCAGACACTACAGGCAAAAACATTGTTTTTTCATGCACATCAATTTGTGAGATTTTGGGCTATTTTGCTTCCATATCATGTCTTCTTTCAGTCTAGTGGAAATAAGAAGCATATATTTTACTACTTTGTCTATATGCATCTGTAGATTTCTCCTAAATTCACCCAATGCGAGCATTAGGTGAATTGTAGTGAATTTTACAATACATATCTTTAAAGGCCGCTTTCTCAAATTGAGTTTTTTCTCATACTCTGAGCCAGAAATCTCCACTTCAGTAGCACTTACATACACTAAACATTCCAATTTCATTCCTATCTATATTCTGAAGGGTTTTTACAGAGGGGTTTGTTCATACAGTATATCATTCATAGCCTGATTTTATAGGAAATTTTATTCCTAAAAACATGGCGATAATGGTCTTCTTTTAATGGCTGTTGACAATATTTACTGATTCATAGAGTGATAACAAGAGATAACCCCAAAAAAAATCCTATTTGTAAAACATTTGACTCCAATATGTCAACAAAATGAAGCAAGAATTTTGAATCTTGCTTTATCTGACGTTCAGATTTCTGTTCCGGAAATGTATGCAAATTAGCACATATTTGATAAGATAATGCCTTATTTTGCATATTTAAACATACATTTTCAGAAAACGTGTAATACAAAAAATATTTGTCTTAATATAAGTAATCAGCTAGGGAAGTTTCATGGTGATATCTATTAGTTGAAATGTTTTACCCTATTCACCTGGGGTGTCTCCCCTTAAATGAATTGTAGTATTGCACGTATGACTTTCCTTCTCAGGCAGGGTGCATGACAATAAGAAAACAGGCAGTTTTGCTTTGTTATGCAAGCGTGTTGTGACTCAATACAAGACGTGCTGTTCTTTTGCTTTTGTGGCGGACAGCAAACATTGTGGATCACATGATTTGTCAACTGATCAGACAGTTCCCTCATACTCACCTGTCTTTGTTTATTTCTTTTTTTCTCCATCCAACAGCCAAGGCTCTGTTGTGCCAAGATGAGGAACGTCGTGGAAGTCATCCTGCTGTTGTTGCTGGTGTTCTTCGCGGCTCATGCAAAGGGAAAACGTGAGTGTTTGGATGTAGCCAGACTTGAAAAATTGAGATTTTTAAGTATTGCGATTCTATATTACAATTTATTGCGATTTTTGTTAACTTTTTTAATACTAGACCATGGGAAAAAGTTGAATCATACACTTTTACTTTGGACAATATTTAAATTAATACAGATTTTCAGCATGTACAGTAGGTAGTCAGAGATGTCCTGAAGTCAAATATATCAGTCATTGTCAGGAATTATTTATTAATTAAACATTTCCCTCACAAGTTAGTGGTATTTTCTTTTTAATTTATAAGGGACATGTAATGTTTTATACTTCTGGTGAATATAATCCAATCAATCGTATTTCCATATATGTATTTTGTATTTACACTTCACTTTTGTGATATATTACACATCATTCTCAATTCACATCTGTTCGTTCTCTATTTTTTTGTTACATAATACACATTGTTTAGTATGTAATCTAGTATTATCCTGTCTGTCTTTAGTCTACAGCCCGCCAGGGAAGCCTGCGCTGACCAGATGTCGTTCTCCTGAAAAAGAGACCTTCACCTGCTGGTGGGAGCCCGGCTCTGATGGGGGGCTGTCCACTACCCACGCTCTGTACTACCGCAAAGAGAGGTGAGTGGCTTCCAGTTTCAGAAGTGACTTCATTTTTGTTTCATTCTGATTGGTGCGCACAGTGAGAAACTGAAAAAGTGACAAAGATGGAATGTTCCTCATCAAGAGAGTCTAATGTTGGATGCAGCAGCTGGTCTGACGGGCTCTGAAGCGTAAGTCAGCAAAAATGGGGACGTTACATCAGCATAGAAGAATAATAGAGCTTAACGTCAGTATAGCGATAGCGGTAAACACTATTCCCCCGGCTTTCTAAACATAGACACTCACAGTTGTGTTAATTAAAGCACACAAGTCTACTGGGATTCTGTGGCGGAGGCCGAGTGCTCCTACACCACACATCAGCTGAGTCATTTTCCATGTTCTCTTGAAAACGGTTGTGTAGGAGCTTCTGACAGTGAGCTGAAAAAGGTGGAACTAGGGCCGCAGCTAACGATTATTTTTTAGAGCTGCAACGATTAACAGATTAATTGTCAACTATTAAATTAATCGCTAACTATTTTGATAATCGGTTTGAGTCATTATTTAAAAATAATTAAAAATTAAAAATTCTCTGAATCCAGCTTCTTAAATGTGAATATTTCTCTGGTTTCTTTACTCCTCTATGACAGTAAACTGAATATCTTTGAGTTGTGGACAAAACAAGACATTTGAAGACGTCATCTTGGGCTGTGGGAAACACTGATTGACATTTTATAGACCAAACAACTAATCGATTAATCAAGAAAATAATTGACAGATTAATCAACAGTGAAACTAATTGTTAGTTGCAGCCCTACTTACATTTAGAATAACATTTATTTTTACAATCAACACTTGACATGATGAAGGCACTTGCAAATGACAAGGTAGTACAAAATGAAAACCATACTTTGGTGTTTCATTTTTACCTCTTTACTTAAGATCACATTAATTATTTTTTTTTTTTTATATAAACCAAAACACTGCGGAGGAACATCTTCGGTAGATAACAGTGAGAACAAATATGAACTCAAAGATATTCAGTTTACCGTCATAGAGGAGGAAAAAAACCAGAAAATATTCACATTTAAGAAACTGGGATCAGAAAATTGTGACTTTTTTTTCTTAAAAAATTACTCAAACCGATTAATCGATTATCAAAATAGTTGGCGATTAATTTAATAGTTGACAACTAATCAATTAATCGTTGCAGCTCTAGATTGAACCCAATGAGACATGAGGAGCAGGTGTAATAGGACAGCATAAAACGAGAACAGAAAACAAAAACATGGCCCCCCATTTATATTGCATCACCCTCTCTTCCTGTCTGTCTCATCTTGTCCCACACACACACACACACACACACACACACACACACACACACACACACACACACACACACACACACACACACACACACACACACACACACACAGTTTCAAGCAGTGCTACATGAAGAATGCATGCTGTTAGGAATGGGATGACATGCTGTTCCCCTGCCTTTCTTGCAGCTCAGAGATGGTGTACGAGTGTCCCGACTACCACACAGCCGGAGAGAACTCCTGCTTCTTTAACAAGAACGACACGTCCATCTGGGTCAACTACAACATCACCGTGGTGGCCACCAACGCGCTGGGCAGCGCCTTCTCTGACCCCGTGGACATAGATGTGGTATATATTGGTGAGGAAATGTGTGCTTTATTTTTTGGGTGGGGGGTTGTATTTGTTCTTGTGATGTTCGAGGCACAATTTCCCCTTGAGGATTAAAAAAAGTGTATTTATTGCACACTCACACAGCTGCTCAGTGGCACACTGGGTTACACGGGGCTAATGCTCTCTGAGTGTACTAACCCTCCCTCCAGCTGTAACTGCACACTGAAGGTCACCATTTTAAAGCTGTGAAATTGTTTTGTCAGCCTGCTGAATAAATGTTGAACATGATCAAACCAAGTTTATCAAAAATTAAAGGATATCTCTGTTGATATTTTATATTCAAACCATGGAGTGAACTGATCCTACAAACAAATATTGCTATCCCAATTCTAATGTAGCTTATTGCTCTGTGCCACAGGCCTCCATTGTTGTTCAAAAGCTATTATTACACGACTGTGTTGAATACTCGATTCTGATTGGTCAATCACTGTATTCTGTGGTCTATAATTTCTCTATGACGGATCGTTGCTATGTATAACAGACTGTTGCTATGGGCGCAGCTCTGATGTCGGACTCTGGCGGACCGTTTTTTTCCAAATATCGATTTCTTCAGTAAGTAGTTGTGTAATAAGCGGGATAATGTACAACTAGAGGGTCATTGTTGTGAAAGAATCCCCTTCAGGGTGATGAGAGAGACCAACAATGACCGGCTCGCTGTACATTATCCCTTATTTAAAAACCAGTGGGCAACCTCTGGGTCTAAAAAAGTGAAGCCAATGTTGAAATTCCTTAAACTTGCATTCTCTCTAATAACCAGCAGGGGGCAACTCTGGTTGCAAAAAGAAGTCCGATTGTATAGAAGTCTATGAGAAAATGAGCCTACTTCTCACTTTATTACCTCAGTAAACATTGTAAACATGAGTTTATGGTCTCAATCGCTAGTTTCAAGTCTTCTTCGATACAGCATGATGTTCATTTAGTAAATTATGTCGAAAATGTCAAAAAATGGGTGACTTCACCTGTGATTACGTCCACTTGTTATATACAGTCTATGTTAAAAACACATAAAAGTGCCACACTGTTACACCGACATGTTGCTTATGTCGTTTATTTTGAGTCAATCCCACGCACACCGTTCTGCTGACGAAAATACTCACCAGAGTACCAAATACGTATTAATCCATGGCTGAAAATAGTCCCCGACAACTGCACTATTTTCTCCTCTTTGAGCGATGTACTTTAAACCTACAGTGGCCCGCTATTTTAGGAAATTACTTAGCCCCCTTTTTAAAAAAAAAAAAAAAAAAGTAATTATCTTTGTGACCCATTTTAAAAGTAGGAGCAAATGGGGCTTGGGGATGAAAGCCACAGACAGAGTAGGGAAGTTTTGTTTTGTCTAAACAAAAATACTGGGCAGATCTACTTCATATTATGTAACAAAATATAAATATTGTATGAGGTGTGGAATTAGTCCCATCGTGCCATGTTGCTGAATACAAAATCATGTTGTTTTGTTCATGAAATATCCAAAAGGGAGAATTAAAAGACCTAAAGTATCCTCCTCGCCCTTGAGGCTGCTTATCTGAAAGTGCTCCTCTTCCTCTCTAATAGTTTGGTTATCAGTCCTTAGCTTGCTTTGTCTTATGTCATGGTCTTCAAGAAGATAACTCAAAGCCTAAACATTAATATGTATCTCAACCACGTCGCCACACACAAATGTTTGGAAAGTCACTCCTGATACGACCGCGTTCATCTGCTGGAGGTGTGCATTGGTTTACTATTACATAGAGGAAGAGACATGGACACACTCACTGGAAACTCACACAGTCACAGCTCCTATTGTCTTATGAACATTATTATCCCCTTAAATTCTCTTCCTCCCTCTCAACACATCCTCTGTCATTCACATTTTCTCTTTCCCTCCCTCTCCAGTCAAGCCTAATCCTCCAGAGAAGGTAACGGTGACCGTGATGGAGGACAAGGGCTGGCCTTTCCTCCGGGTGTCATGGGAACCGCCACATAATTCTGACACACGTTCCGGTTGGATCACTCTCATCTACGAGCTCCGCGTCAAGTTGGAGGAGGAAACTGACTGGGAGGTACGTAACTTGTTGTCCAGGGAGTGGACCGCTGGTTAAAATGTTCAAACTAAAGTTAGTGAACTAGTCCCGAGTGTAGACGCTATATGTCGGAAAAATCCAAATCAAGCTTAAATCAAAGGGCCACTGATGCATCTTGGGTTAATTCTTATTTTTTAACTGTAATTTGAATCTATATTTTGACAATTTGAAGGACTGGCTTGACTGTGCATAATTGCTCACGTTGTGTCAACTGTGTGTGTGTTGTATTTCCAGATACACCTTGCAGGCCAGCAGAAGATGTTCAACGTTTTCAGCCTGCGGTCAGGTGGTAAATACCTGGTTGAGGTGCGCTGTAAACCCGATCACGGCTTTTGGAGTGAATGGAGCTCCACTTCCTATATCAAAGTTCCCGACTGTAAGAAATCTACCGACGACTCTGTACAGTACTCTACACAGTATACACACTCTTTAATAAGATATAATGCATTTATTAAAGGAATAGTGCAAGTTTTTTTGGGAAATGCACTTGCTCGCTTTCTTGCCGAGAGTCAGATGAGAAGATCAATACCGCTCTCCGTATTTCCCAAAATGTGAGATATTGCTTTGATTAATGGTAATGGGATGAAAGCATGATGATTATGTGATTGTGCATTATTTGTATTTATTTATTTATTTAACCAGGAAGTTCCTTGAGATTAAAATCTCATTTTCGAGGGAGACCTGGCCAAGATAGCACGCCATTACAATGTTACAAACATTATAAAATAAAGCATGTCACAAACAGACAAAGGCAATTAAAAATATAACATGTTACAAACAGACAAGGGACAACAGACACATAATACAAAATCCAGTCTAATATCCTTTAATGTTAATCACTATAGGAAGAACTAGTCAATACGACACTGACGTTGTTGTGTTGTGTTTTACAGATTTCCATCGAGAGAAGTCGGTGTGGATCCTCATCACGGTCTTTTCTGCCTTCATCTTCCTCATCCTCACATGGTTGCTACACATGAACAGCCACAGGTAAAACAATGACCATGAATTCCTGATGCAATGTGTTTTTAAAGTAGGATTAAAGTAGGATCGAAACCTCATTATTTAACCTTTTTCTTCTTATTGTTGTTATTTGCATATTAATGGAAACTAAATGATCATTTTGTTATTGCAAGATAATGAAAAACTTACACAGCAAGATTTTTATTATCTCATATTTGTTGATTTTCATCTGCTGCTCACAAGTCCTTGACACTGATGTCTTTTTTTTCTCCATGTGTGAAGTCTGAAGCACTGTATTCTGCCACCAGTCCCTGGTCCTAAAATTAAAGGATTTGATAAGCAGCTTCTCAAGGTAAAGCAGCAACACATGGAACAATGTTTTCATTTATACAATAACTCTACTGTAACTACTGTACTGTAACCGAATTGTCCTCTTTGTGTGTAGAATGGCAATTCCGACGAGGTCTTCAGTGCCCTGGTGGTGCCTGGTTTCCCTCCGACCACATCTTCTAACTACGAGGACTTGCTGGTGGAGTACTTAGAGGTGCATGTCCCCGAGGAGCAGGAGCTGATGCTGGAGGAAAGCAAGGATATACATGACGGCTGCCTCAAATCTGAGAGCTCCACGTCCGACAGCGACTCTGGCCGGGGCAGCTGCGACAGCCACACTCTGCTGATGGATAAGTGCGGGGAGGCGAAAGAAAAAGAGAGGCAAACGGACCGGGAGTTGCTGACGGAGGGACAGAGGCGCCAGAAGGGCTGGGAGGAGGATGCGTTGACCTATGCTCACGGAGACATGGTTAGCCCTGACATGTCCAGTGGGAGGGTGAAGACCTGGCCCTCTGTGTTTTCTCCTCTGCCCCAGTACAGCTCAAGCCCTCTGGATCAACGGAGCTCACTTGAGATGGCCAAACAGCATTCCCTCTCCACGTCCTCCTACCTCACTCAACCTAACCACGGTACCAAGGAGGCTCTCGGACCGAGCTACTGGGACTTCTGCTTGAGCAACAAGCAACCTCACCTGCTCCATCCCGAGACGCAGGTGCGCCGGCAACTCCAGGCCCACAGCGAGGCCAACATCTCCTGCATCGGGCGCAAACAGGCACCCGCTGGTCTGCGGTCGCCCGCTCTCCGGGCCACCGAGTACGTTGAAGTCCAGAGGGTCAACGAGGAGGATATGGTGCTTCTCCAGCCCGTCGTGTCGGGCTGTGGCCGCATCAGAGGTCCCCTTCAGGGGGAGGACTACAGCAAGGTGAAGGGGGTGGACAGTGACAACATGCTGCTGCTCCAGAAAGAGGTGATTGGAGAAGATAGGTGCCTCTGTGTAGACCAGGAGACGAACGGCAGCTGTTACACATCGTCCACAGTTAGCGCTACGCAGAAACCTGCACCCTGCATTCACACTGCCATGCCGGTACAGGACAAAACGGCCATGGCAGTGAATGGTTATGTTGACACTGCCACCATGTGCACAATGCCCACCTGCTAGGTGCCCCATAAGCCCAACTGGCAGGTTTTGGGACATTATAAGACCTGTTTTAGGCAAAAAAACACCAAAACACTGGATGACAATATTTTGCTGTTACCTTTAGTTATTTATTCTTCTCATATAAGAGACGTCTTTTCTGTCATTACACTGCAGTGTGACACATTTGGAGAATCCAAAAGACTATAGAATAATATTCATTCAACTTTATAAAGACTAAGATTGATTGTATAAATGATGTGTTACCTTATGCTGTCATTATGATTAATCATTATGTCATGAATCTTTTTTCCTCAAAAAGGCACGTTTCATTCACTTTTTTTAATGTCTTTCATATAATATATTGATTTATGATGTTGCAATGTAAATAGCCCATCTGTTAATATTATTTGTGTAAAATTTCAGAAAGCGCAAACATAAAATGTTTTTGTTTTGTTTCAATTTCTGTTTGTGTGTATCTTCTCTGCTCCCTGAGCACTACATGTTCAAGACATTATGCGGTACTGCAGCGCCCCCTGCTGGTCAGAGCGAAACACATTGGGAATATAATTTTACTTTTTTAAATAAATAATCTCTGATAAAAAACATTTTTTTACAGTTTCTGTTCGAGTACTTGTAGATTCATTATTCAGTTATTATTCAGTAAGGAGAACTGATTTAATTTCCTACATGAATGCACGCCTTCTTCTCAGCTAAAAGCTGTGAGGAGCTGCTAAACATAACTGGCCATGAGCAAATAGTGTCATGATACTTTACATTAATCTTAAGTGACTTAGTCTCTGCTGTTTACAGTGGTAAATTCCTGCGTTTTACCCTTTTTTTCCCTCTTTTGCGTGTATATGTATAGCTTTATAAACAGTCAGCTGTAATGTGACCCAGCGAATAAGTAGGACACACAGGACTTCTTCTATTTTATATGATTATTTTTAATGAAAAATGCATGATTTTGTTTTTGAATAACTCCCAGTGCCATATTCATTCATTCTCACAAATAGCATTGAAAGCTAATTATGAGAAGTTGGTAATTGAAGTGTCAAAAAGAGGTCAATATTCAGCCAGTAACATTTCATTTCAAAAATTATTTCGAAAATGTAGAATACAAAAAAAATTAAAGAAAAAATAAAGAAAAAGAATGATCATACCAACAAGTGGACAGTCAGAAACAAGTAGTATTTACATACAATGAAAAGCGTAAGAAAAATTGTCAACACTTGATGCCTTGATTTACATATTTGAAAAGAAGTGAGAAACTTATTTAATCCCACCCCTTTTCCATAAATCAATTATTAATTATTAACCAGCTTCCTTATTGAGCCTTACATAATTCTAATTTGTTATTAATATTTATTCATATTAATGTGTGTCCAGTGTTGTGATATATTTTGGTATTCAATTTGAGTCGCTGGGACACGTTACATGGAAGTTATTTAGACGAAAAAAAATAAAAAATTCCATGAATAAAAAATATTTACCTAAATGACACTTTGTTTACACATGTAAGGTGCGCACGCACCCTGTGACGCAGCAGAGAGTCAGAAGAGTGAGGTTCATCCTGCTGGGGGTCAGTCAGACAGTGAAGGGAGTAGCAGGAGAAAAGCTGTGCTCACTCTGAACCCGTTCAACATGTATAAAGTTGTCTCCTCTCTAAGGGGCCGTTGTGCAGTTTTAACAGGACAGTCCTGCTGTCGATTCCAATTGGCAGGTGGTGAGTTAGTCGGTTCTTCTGGTCTGTTAATGCTGCTGCTTTATACTTAACTTGAACTTAAACGGTGTTATGTCGCAGTTTGAATAGTGTTTCCATCTGTTTTAAAGTTTTTAGCTAATAATTCTTTAAATTAGCAAAACCCCGACTGGTTTAATGCAACTTGATGCAACAAATGGCTCAGTTTTTTAGGTGTTTTTATTATTTTGTCCAACCCAGACTCTCGCAGTTTGTGGGTTACCTTATAGACACGACCCCCTTTTCAAAGCAGACATTTTTCACATGTCATTGCAAGGTAAAACACACATTCAAGTCACGCCGGTTATACAGGTACAATCGTGTGAAATGCTTTTTGCTGGGAAGCTCCATTAAAATAATAATAAGTTATATTACAATTATAAAAGGAAATACTTTTAAGTTATATAAAAATTACAATTAGTTATATTACAATTACAATTAAAAATACTTTAAGTTATATTACAATTATAAAAGGAAATACTTTGTACAAGGGCATATTAAGAATATATACAGGCATATTAAGAACATGTATATTAACAACAGTATATACAGTATAAGATATATTTTTGTGTGAGAAGGTGTCATATGAATTATCTATTTAAAAGTCTGATCACCTGGGGAAAAAAACTGTTCCTCAGTCTGCTTAGTACATGTGTTATTAAAAACATTAATTATGGCCCTGGCACACTGGAATGGCTGTGGCAAACTAAGTAAAATGGGGCCATAATTACATTTGATCAATTACACCTGTTATTACTCTGCTATGGCTGCTGTGAAAAGGACCTAAACCAGGGGTCAGCGACCTGCGGCTCTTCATCACCTCTCCAGTGGCTCCCTGTGGATTTCTAAAAATGGAAATGAATAACTGTTTTTTGTTTACATTTTCATTTTTATTTATCATTGTTGTAGGTCTATGGTACGACGGTAAGACGGAGTATTAGGGCCACATTGAGGAAAATAAAATAAATCTGAGATTTCGAGAATAAAGTCTTAATATTACGAGAAAAAAGTCATAATATTATAAAGTAGTAATTTTACATGTTAATTTCTTTTTTTCTTTAAAGTTATGACTTTATTCTTGTAATGTTCCGACTTTTTTCTCGTAATATTACAACTTTTTTTCTCGTAAAGTTATGACTTTATTCTCGTAATGTTACGACTTTATTCTGGAAATCTCAGATTTTTTTATTGCAGGACTGTGTGTATTCAGACAACAAAAGTCTAAATAGCATGGGCGAAACTATTCCCTCTTCCTATGCAGCCTCAATTTAACCAGTCCTGGTGTCATAATATGACTGGTGACTGACTCTCTAGGGCTGCACGATTATGATTTTTATCCTGTGTTGCACAATGTGAGGTCTAAAGGGAACTGCCAGTGTCAGCCAGGTTTCACAAAACTGTACATCTGTCTCTCCGTAGATAATAAGGGGAAAGAAATATGAGAGTTGAAAGACTTCTGGGTAAAATGTCACACAAATGACTCCCAAATGTTGCACAAAATGTCATCGTAAAGCTTTGATCAGCCTCAGACAAGTCAGCTCATGTGGTTCCTCAATGATAAAATGTCTCTTTTACCTCAATGTCTGATCTTCAATCAATTATTTCACAGGTGCATTATGTCAGAAATCAACCTTCAGACACCCTCCCGCAGACGTCCCAGATATGCCCCCATGCAATTTCAAACCGGAGGAATACACGGTAAGAAAGAGCAATGTCCTCCAGGAATACAGTGTCTCTATCTGGCACAGTTGGACCTTGTATTCTGTAATCACCTAATATAAAATGTAGATATAGACACGCTGGTATTGACATTGACTGTAACTCCTGCCCTGTGTATTTGTCTCCGTCCAGGGTATGTCCAAGGAGCGGATGATGGAGATCCGCAGGCAGAACTGCAACCCCATGATCATGAAGGTTACCTCCTATAAGAGACCAGTGTTCATCCACCAGGGACACATGCAGTGGCTGTGGGATGTGGACGGGAGGCGATATCTGGATGCATTTGCTGGTGTGGCGACTGTCAGTGTGGGACACTGCCACCCGTAAGGTCCTTTTTGTTTACTATGATGGTATGTTTTATTATATATACAGTTCCTAATAAAAATAATTCCTGTCATCTGTGGGTATAGGAAGGTGACAGCAGCCGCAGAGCAGCAGTTGAAGAGACTGTGGCATACTACAAACATCTACGTCTTTCCTCCTATCCATGAGTATTGTGAGAAACTAGCTTCCTACTTCCCAGATCCTCTTAAGGTAACATGGTGGATTTCTTATCAGATCAGGAGCCCGGATAAATACGTGGGCTGTAATTTAAATGTCTGTTGGTCTTTGTTTCTCTGTCCAGGTGATATATCTGACCAACAGCGGCTCAGAAGCCAACGACCTGGCCATGTTGATGGCTCGGCTTCACACTGGCAACTTTGACATCATCACTCTCAGGTACAAGTCTTGGAACATCATTATGTGCTTCTTAATTACGTAAAAATTAAATGAAAATACAGAAATGTTTTTTTGTTAATCTAATAGTAATGATTAAAAAATCACATTATGTAAAAGTAAGTAACATGCCTTTTTTATAAGGCAAAAAAGGCAGGGTTTACATTTATTTCCCAGCCTGGTAATAGATTTTTAATCAGTTTTGCAGTAGTTTGTCCTTTTCAAGAAAAGTGCTCTGTAATCTAAATGTCCAAAATGTTTCTGATTTATTTTTCTCTGGCAGAGGATCATACCACGGTGGCAGCCCACAGACCATTGGTCTTACCTCCAACGCAGCGTATAAATACCCCATCGCCAATGGCTTAGGCTGCTCAAATGTACGTATGCATTAATATATGACATTGCAACTTATGATGCACATTATAATTTCTGTTTTAATGAAGGTGAATACATACAGTATTCACTGAAAGAGTCCACGTTATTTGTACGGTATAAAAGTAGTTTTATTTGGATGGCTAGAGGATTCAGGGAAGATTGGGTGGGGGTCATGTACGGTGGGATTGAGGGGTCGAGGAGAGGGAAGGAAAGGAGAGGGGGTTGATTGCATGGGGATGAACAAGGCAGAGCGGTGTTGTGGTGTGGTTGGAACATCTGGTCAAGACTCAGGGCGGAGGCACGCCTTGATGAGCTTCATGGTCCCCCACAGGGGTATAAATCCAGGACCTCCTTGTTGTTGCTCATGCAGCATGTGCCTGAAAAATAGCTGCCGTTCTAAGCAGCTTGAAAAGCGTTGGAGCTAATTAACATTTTTCATGTTCTTACTGCCTCTTAGTGCTTACATTCTGCACATTAATGAACTCATTAAATTTCACAGCGTTTTGGTTTAACCTTTTCTGCCCCTCTCCTCTTTTTCATAGACCCATATTTGTATTTTTTAGAGGAGTACAGGGGGTCTTTAGGGGGAGAGAGCAGGTCAACAGTAGATGTCACATAGAAGTGGTGTTCATCATCTGATAGCTGGAAACCTGAAAAAAAAGATTAATGATAAATGAATGAATTAAAGTAAGTTGTGAAAGCGTATCAGGGTTTAGAACATTATGATAGAAGTATATGATGGTCATTCCCATCCTTACTTACAGTATGTCTCATAAGTTGTTAAAGCAATTTTTGGCTTGATACCATTTGTTACACAGATTTGGTGCTAAATTTAACCATTTTTTACCACTTGAGAATTGATAAAAATTATCAATAATCCCTCTAAAATACCACATTAAGACACATAGACCTTGAGGAACACCATAGAAAAAGCCATGCTGTGATTTGGTGTCAGAAACTTTTGACATTTGGAGATTTCTGCAAGAATTGCATTTTTCGGCGATTGGATGGCGAGCACTTCTGTTCTGAAAATTGCTCAGAAACCCCCTTATTGTCAATCTAGCTAGGAAACCCATTCAACCTCTGAATGCTCTAGGTCTGTAATTTGTGGCTTTGTAGTTTCATGAGGCTGTGATTATCCTAGAGGTCACCACAGGTCATTTTATACAGTGAGGTCAAGTTTCAAAAAATGGTCTCACTACAATGAAATAGCTACTATTGGGACTAACAGAATCACGGGCACCGGCGCCCTCAAGTAGTGGTAGAGGTTAAAACAGCTTCTCGGCTTCCCTTTTGTTTTCTTGTAGATTCCATATCTGATAAACAAGAGAATAATGCTGTGTGGCAACATTCCAAATTTCACGTTCGTTATGAGTGACTGTTGCTGTCAGGTTGATCTAGCTGATTAAGTTTCTGCTCAAACAAACAGACCATGTGTCCTGATGTATTCAGAGGTCCATGGGGAGGAAGCCACTGCAGGGACTCTCCTGTGCAGACCATCAGAGAATGTAGCTGTGCCCAAGGTACACAAACACATGTCTCAACACACTGCTCTCATAAACAGGAAGAAACACGACCGTTGACTTGGAGATTAAGCATTACAACTCCTTTTGCAACATTCCTACAAAACATTAACCTTACTGTCTTTTAGTGTGTTGTGTTCATGCCGAGCTATCAACAATGGTTCATGCTGGAGGTTTTAATTTTGTTCCTTTTAACTGCATATGAATTTACATGCAGCACAACATCCACATTAAACTTTGTTAGAATGATTGCTTTACTTTCGAGAGTGTTTTGTCTCAATCCAAGATGAAAAAAACATTAGACGTTTTTCTATTTCTGTACAGATCTCTGTGACAGCTTAAATGGATGTGTATTTTATTGAATTTATGTAGAGTTGCAATTCACAAATTTGCTTTTATTTCTATACAATCTGCCTAAAAGTCATGAGGGTAAAATAGGTCAGCTGTAACACTGAAAATAAGACAAATGTACTGAATCGCCTGTGTAACGTTCAAAGTCTACTACTGTTGATAATTTACCTCTTTTACCTCTTTAACCTTTTACTATTTTCAGGAATTCTTGCTGTACAAAATAGTATGCCTTACCTGGAAATGATCAGCATGTTAGCATATCTACATGACTGTTTACACCAAACAAACAACCGGTCCGTTATGCTGCAATATGATATCAATATAAGTAAATAACAACTGCTGCTGTGCGTTAAATATAGTTGTTATAATGGTGGATAATTTGGTTAAAATTGATATCATGGCAATTATACCACCCTATGTCAATCCACAAAATACAATATAATTACAAAAATATTCAAAATACCATGCAAAGAGTCAAATGTCTCAACAACGAAAACATGTTTCATAGTAGTTTAGGTATTTAGGATCTGACACTGTGACTGCTTTTGATCAGCTTTAACTTTCCTTCATCCATTAACTGTGAACCATGAAATAGTATCATGAGAAAATTCTCATACCACCACATGGTTCACAGTTAATGGATGATCAAAAGTTAAAACTCACCAAAATCAGTCACAGTGTCAGATCTTAAATACTTAAAAATGAATAAACGGGCGCCTGGGTTAGCTCAGTTGGTAGAGCGGGCGTCCATGTATTAAGGCTTGGTCCTGACCGCGGCGGCCCGGGTTCAAATCCGGCCTGTGGCCCTTTCCGCATCCACTCTCTCTCTCCCCCCTTTCACGACTCTATCCACTGTCCTGTCATAAAAATGGAAAATGCCCCCAAAAAAATAACTTTAAAAAAAAAAAAAATGAATAAACAATATGTTGCTCAACCCGTAGCTTTTGTATAAAGATTAGCATTACATTTGTACTTATTACTGGAAATCAATTAACAACTCAAAACAATGACAAATATTGTCCAGAAACCCTCACAGGTATTTCATCAAATCATTACATGGCAAACCCAGGCCCAACAGGCAACAACAGCTGTCAGTGTGTCAGTGTGTTGACTTGACTATGACTTGCCCCAAACTACATGTGATTATCATAAAGTGGGCATGTCTGTAAAGGGGAGACTCGTGGATACCCATAGAACCCATTTACATTCACATATCTTGAGGTCAGAGTTCAAGGGACCCCTTTGAAAATGTCCGTGCCAGTTTTTCCTAGCCGAAATTTTGCGTAATTCCGTAGTGTTATTTAACCTCCTTCACCAACCAATGGTACCAATGGATTCCTTAGGTTTTCTAGCTTCATATGACACCAGTATCATCACTCTAGCTTTAAAATGAGCCCGCTACATCCTAAAAATCGTAAGTTGCGTCAATTCGTTAAAGAAATTAGTGGTGTTTAAACGAATTTGCATCAACGCATTATTAGCGTGTTAACTTTAACAGCCCAGTACGTTTCCATTTGTATACACATGCTAATGACTGTATTAGTTTAAAATAAATGACTCCACTTTGTTTGATCCCACAGGTCACTGCATGGCAAATGATCAATACATTGGACAGCTCAAAGAGACATTTGCTACTAGTGTCCCAAGTCGAATTGCTGCTTTCTTTGGAGAGCCGATTCAGGTACTAAATTCTGAAATTCTTAATGTTGCAAATGGTTTTGTTTGTCTGATCCGTTGCTCTTGCCACATTGAATATTAACATTATCGACTATATGTCTTTACAGTAATATTAGCAAGTAAGTGATGAGTCAACCTCGGAACCCATCCGCTATCGGTCTGACGACGATTTAGCCTCTGGGGGCAACGGCCAATATTTTGGGGGTTCCAGTGTAGCCAGTAGGGATGGGCCGATCTACAGTATACTGTAGTATCTATACTTTGATACTCACAAGCTACTCATTTGGTATCGATTCCTTGGAAAAAAATATCAATAATAACATCATATAAATACAAACGTGGCTGCAACACTTCCAAATGTTTACGCTACTTTTGTGTAATATTTGTGCCAAAATAGCCCTGACATATTTAGCCAGCCCATGTCACATGACTGTGGAAACCAAGTGACATCTGAACCTAGCGCACAGCGGCGTACAGTCGCACACTTCCACATCAAACATGTGAGAGAACGTCAGAAAGGAAACATAGCGTGGAGTAGTGCTAATTGTCACAATTTGGACCAATAAAGATCCACGCACAGCAACATGAGTAACCCCTTCAAACATTTAAAAACAACACACTTTGAAAGTTGAAAGGAGGATTATTATTTAATCACATTTCTGTAAAATACTGGATTTTTTTTACACTTATGGCACAAACATTTTTATTTAATTGTACTCATATTTGCTTTTGTAATACATTTTGAAAAATGACATACCCATTTAAGAAATGATCAGTTCAGTATCGGTATCATTAAAATTGTAACAAAAAGTATCTGTATTGTACTGTATTGAATTAAAAATGTTTGGTAACGCCCATCCCTAGTAGCCAGCGGATATCTGAATAATGAATATCCGGGTGGAGACTGCGCTGGTCATTGTTTACAGTCCGATAAGCAACTTGAGATGCGAAAATGGATTGGTTAATACTACTCGGACTACAAGCGGAAACCAGAACGTTTCCAATACCAAAATGTTGTCTCGTTGCCTACAGAATCTACATTCATATGCAGATATGTTTATGTATATTAATGATGAGTTTACTGAGTAAATTCAACCAACATTAGAAAAGTCTGCTTGTATTAACTAATGTGTTTTGTTTGTACAGGGAGTCGGAGGAGCTGTGCAGTACCCTAAAAACTACCTCAAGGATGCTTACAAACTTGTACGAGAGAGAGGAGGGATCTGCATTGCTGATGAGGTTAGATACACATTTTATATGTTTTAAATCTTTTTAGATGTATTTACTATTTACAATTTAAATAATATTAATTTGTACAAAAAAATGTATTATCATTGATTTGGAGATTTGTTTCTGGCCACCTGGCGAATGTAAATCCAATATTCACTCGACTGTACTTCCTGCGTAGTTTTCTAGTATCTTAATAAGTATTTCTGTACATGAGAGCTTACAGTTCCATGATAAAGTTACTATATTATGCCCAAGAGAACGTCATAATACACTAATGGACTGCCATGGTGTCTTTCAGTATGTTTACATCTCTTTAGCTCTTCTGAATAAATAAGCTTCTTCATCTATTTTGCACCCGACAGGTGCAGACTGGATTTGGGCGAACAGGAAGCCACCTCTGGGGTTTCCAAGGTCATGATGTCATTCCTGATATGGTAACGATGGCGAAGGGCATTGGTAATGGATTCCCAATGGGGGCTGTTGTTACAACACCAGGTGAGATGATACTGTAAAACAGTGGTTCACACACTTTTTCCTTACGGGATCCCTTTTCTATCATTGAGTACACTAATGACCCCTGACTAAGTGACATATTTTATGGATATTTCATATTATATTCAATGTATAACAATAACAGTACAGAACTGTACAATTAACCCAAATAGTGAATGCAAGAACTGCAGGAAGTTTGTTTAAAACAAGCAGATTATTTCCTGTGAATAGTGTATCAGAGATAAGTTTTCCTATTTTTAGGAACTTTCAATACAATACTTTGTCTGTATGTAAATTACTGAACATGTTTTTTTAAATTGTTAACAATCATACATACTTAATAGACATTTTTTTTACAATTTTAGTGTTTTCTCCTCCCTAATGCTTGGCCATTGTTCCATTAGCTCTTGTTGTTTTAACTGCGTGCTTTTCTAATGCAGGCTGTTTAACAGAGAGGGAAGGCTCTATGAATAAAGCCTTTGTTCAGGTTTCAGTTATATTATTATTCAGTTTAATTATTAAGAGAGTGTGCAAAGTGTATTGTTCATTATTTCCACTAATAAATTGGAAGAGATAAAACAACAGTTTCCTAGATAAGGATGTTTCACACAGATTTATTTTGTGAGTTGAGAGCTTGGACTCATTCCACTAAACAAGCTCAAAACAGCGCGATAGTTTGAAGCAGCATTGAGTGAGGTGTTTATTCATGTGTTTACCCAGAAATTGCGGCCTCATTTACCAAGGGGGTTCACTTCAACACCTTTGGAGGAAATCCTGTTGCTTGTGCCATTGCTTCATCAGTGCTCGATGTACGTAAGAATTCATCTTTTCTTTGTACAATAAGTCCTTTTTTTCTGTGTATTTCTGCGTATTGTTATTGTAGCTGCATCTGAAAACTAATACAAACATGACTAACGTATTTCTACCCATCAGACTATCCAAGAAGACGGCACACAGCAGAACAGTCTTAACGTGGGCACCTATCTGATGACAGAACTGGCAAAACTCAGAGACAAGTATGAGATTATCGGTGATGTCCGTGGAAAAGGCCTGCAGATCGGTGTGGAAATGGTCAAAGACAAGGTATTTGTTTTGTAACAGAAGTGACACTCACCTCTCGTCCTCACGTGCTTGAACAACGTGCCGGGCCTCCCGGGGCATGGTGGCCCAGTTAACCATTAGCCGGAGCAGCAGTAATTGTGAAGAAAACAATCTCAGCTGCAGTAAATGTAATCTGTTGATACTGGCAGATATTATATTTGAAAGGAGTCAGCAAAGGGAAGAGTTAGTAAAGAAACTTCTAATAAAATAAAACATTTGCCCGGGAGTAGAATTGTGTAATGTTCAGTTTTGTAGACTTGCAACACAAATATCCTGCTGTGTCATTGTTGGGTTGAATTGTAACCCATGTTCCTCTTTGCTGGTATAGTTTTCCTTTGTTTGGCATATGTCATCATGTTTTAAGAGACTTTCCATTTGCTACATTGCATACTTTTTCAGTATTTGTGACTATTATGCCAGCAATTGAGATTGATTCTGGATTAGAGGTAGACGGCGCAGAAAGGATGTTTTACAAACTATCGTTATCGGCGGAACTGAGATCTGATAGTGGCCGATGGCTGCACAGCCACCACCAGTCACGCGGGGACGTATACATCATTTTGCACGGAGGCTCGATACTCATATTCGAGGTAGAGGGCGAGAAAAAGTTATCTCTTGAATATATAATGCTACACTATCAGCTCTTTGTCCCAGATACAAAACAGGCAGACAGGAAGAAAAACAAATCATTCACTGTTAACTTGTTTACTGAACCAATCTGGTGTTCTCTCTGAAATGGTATCACACCACAATGATTTCTCTGCACTTAGATAAATGTATAACCAGTGACACCTTGTAACTAGATTTCCACTACATGCTCACTGATTGGATTTAGAAAGGAGGCATTAATGGTTTGCAAGAGTGGCTTTTAACAATATACGAGACGCGCAACAGAAGTAATCCTGGCCAGTCATACTGTAAGCCACAGAACAGCGCGCCGCTCATGGCAAATAAATTGAACATATTCCAGGATGTAATCCACCAAATCACACTTCAAGATATTCTCTTACGAATTATTAAATTCAGAGTGACAAAAAAAACAGCCATTTAGGCTGCTGCAGAAGTAAAGAAGATATCGGCCAATTATTCGGCTATCGGCTTTTTCCTGCTCCAAACTATCATTATTATATCAGCCTTTAAAAGTCCACTATCACTCGACCTATATTCTGGATTCTGGCCTCTCTACCTCCATTTGTTTTACATTGACACACTTTACAAGATGTGTTAGTGTGTCAGCAGTAAACAACCCAAAATGATGTAAAGTAGCCAGAAGAATGATCTGTGAAATTGTCATAATTAGCAAATGAATTCTTGAGTTATGGCCAAAAACGTGTTTTGTGAGGTCACAGTGACCTTGAACTTTGAGCCACCAAAATCTAATCAGTTCATCCTTGAGTCCAAGTGGATGTTTGTGTCAAATTTGAAGAAATTCATTCCAGGCTTTCCTGAGATATCGCTTTCATGAGAATGTGACAGATGTGAGGTCACAGTGACCTTTGACGACCAAAATCTAATCAGTTCATCCTTGAGTCCCCAGTGGCTGTTAGGTAAGACCTTGAATCTCTAGAAGACAAGCAGCCAAGCCGCGCGTGAGACGCGTGCCACACACAGGCAGTGTGGCTGCTCTAACCTGATAACATGTACGCCGAAATAAAAAAAAACAACAGGTTCCGCAGCCGCCACGCACTGCTCATGCGTTCGGTGTGGACAAGCTGTAACGCATCCAGCCTCATTCATCCTTTCACCTTTTCTCATCCACAGGCAAGCAGGGACCCGCTGCCTCCTGAGGACATTGGTGAGCTCTTTGAGGACATGAAGGACATGGGAGTCCTGATTGGAAAAGGAGGAATCTACGGACAGGTAGCAGCACTCTCAGTTTATTTTTTGCTGAGTCAGCATGTGGTACTGTATAAGCACAGCTGGCCCCGACATCACCAAAGCTGCTTGTTTTGTGAACACAAAGCTAAAAAAAGTTAGATTATAAGTAGGGCTTTTTCACCCTGCATCATCACGATTACGAGAAATACATACAAATTGATTTAGTGATATATATACGAATTACAGTGCATTACTTTCTGTAGGTATAGCTACCAACGGTGTATGAGAACAGCCTGTTTTGGTAGTGGCTTGACAAAAGTATTCACTGATAATACATTTCAATATGGATTAACATTATGAATATTGCAGTGTCTGCTGCTTAACAATATATTCCAGAAATGTCTGAAGTGCTTGCTCTGCCTTTACTGTGTGACACAGAGTAAAGCACCTGACCTGGTTACACGTTTTCCCGGTAATCCATCCATAATCTCCCCTTTTGTTTTCTGTTTTTCCTCACTACTTCAGACCTTCCGTATCAAACCACCAATGTGCATCACGATGGCAGACGCAGATTTCTTGCTGGCAGTTTTTAACAAGTCCATCCACAACTACATGGAAAGAAGATGAACGTCAGTTAAAGGTCAGCTGGATTGCTCAATGCCAAGGACCAAACCCGGAAACCCTCTCAGCAGTGGATTGCATTTTGTACATCCTTTTTAAAATGTTAAAAAATGTTAGTATTAATCCTGTTTACCTTCTGAGGAAGACTACCTCTGCTATTGCCATTGCATAGCAATTGTAAAAGGGAAACTTTTTTTAACTATGTTGTAATATGATGACTTAATTCACTTAAAGAAGATATAATATGCAAGAATTTTCTAAAAAAAATAAATAAAAAAAAGGTGTAGACTGATGCAAAAATAATCCCTCTCAATCATCACAGATCTGCTGAATCATGCTTGAATGTAACGTTTTATGATTGTAATTCCTGAACACATGCTTTGTTGCTGATTATAGGTGTGCAAAATAATCCCTGTCAATCATCATTTATGACCCACTAGAAGTGTGTGGTGGTGTCTGTATCTGCAGAAATCCTGCCCTCTGCCTGTATTTTCTCTCTTCTCATTATTTTGCTGTGTTTGGGACGTTTCTGGGCTTCAGAAAATAACTTTTTATTTCTTTGATTTAATGCTCTGTTCTCACTAACGCCGCCCCCTCTCTTCATTCACTCTATAGCTCGCTCGACTATCGCTCGAGGAGGGGGCCGACTTTGAATGTTTATAAACAGCAACTGACAACGGTTATATATTATACCTTTAACATACCTCAGTAGTGAAAATGAGAAAATAATCTGGCTCAGTGCCTTCCTAATAACTGACTTGAAGTTAATTTTGCTTGTCTTGGATTTGCTGAATCATGATTGAATGTAACGTTCTATGATTGTAATTCCTAAAAACATGCTTTGTTGATGATTATAGATGTGAATGTAATAATAATAAATCTGTGAGCTTGAGGAACAACCATTTGTACTACACATTGTTTACACCGCCCCTTACAGGTATTAATGTTATAGGTTCTACTGTCTTCCACTATTTGTGGTTTGGAAGCTGAAAAGAGCTGTGGTTTTTTAATCCTGCAATCTTTTTCTTCTTCTAACACCTAGCTTTGCAGTGCCCAAAGTGCCGTCAAGTTCATTATTGTCTGTGAAAACGACAGGGAAGGCCTAGCCTGAAGACACAGTCAAAGACTTTCAAGGTAATTCTGTGTGAAAAGACACCATAAACAGAAACCGCACACCACATATGATCAAATGCTTACTCGCTTCTGAAAAAACTAATCTTTACGTTTAGTCCTTGCTTATTCCTAGAGTACTTCCTTGCTGCTCTAGATGCACAAAAGAGGCTCACATTGTCCAAATAAAAGACTGATGTTGACAGTCCCCAAACAAACACTCCCAAGAGACATTGAAATGTGCTGGGTGCAATACATAACCCAAAGAACATGCAACTACCCACTACCTACTGTAATAACGGACTATAGTAACTCAGTTGAAAACATACGGAGCTCCAGCCAGGACGTCCAAGCACTCGGTTTATCTTTGCAGTCATCTGTCTAGTGCTTTGATTTCAGGTTCCTGGTATTGTGCATGCTTGCACACTGTCACTCTCACTTGGAGCACTTGAATATTATTATTATTTTTATCAATTACACTTTTGTTACCCTGCTATGACGTGGCCGCTGTTAAAATGGCCTATTGCATAAGGCAAAACAGGCAGAGCATAGAAAGCACTATCACACTTACCACACAACAAACTCCTCCTCACCTCAGAGCGAGGTTAGCGTCTTCTCCGGCCTCCAACAGGAATGAACTGGCACCACCCAACAACATATTTTGCCTCCTTTCTAAACCCAATCAGTGAGCATGTAGTGGAAATCTAGTGACAAGGTGACACTGGTTATACATTTATCTAAGTGCAGAGAAATCATTGTGGTTTGGTAGGATCTGGGTACCATTGGCTGCTCACTATCCACCCATCTTTGACTTTTTAGAAAAAGGAAGGCTGAAGTGAGTGAGTGTCAGACAGTGAAGGGAGTCAGATAGCTGTGTTGCCCTCTGCACCTGCTCAACATGTATAAAGTCGTTTCTTCTCTAAGTGGCCGCTGTGCCGTTTTAACAGGACAATCCTGCTATTCACCTGTTTCGGCCAAACTTCACCTGGGAAGTGGTGAGTTACCATGGAGATGAACAAATTTTGATGATCATGGTCTGTCTGTATAGGAGGTATTTTATGTTTGTTACAGTAACTTAAGAATATCAGGTGACATTTTTTATGTTAGCTCATGAACTAATTAGCTAATATAATTGTAAAACAGGATAATCTGTCAGGAATAAGAGGTAAACATTGGTTTTATTATAGGCTGCAGTAGAGATTGGTGCACTACACTAGGTAATATATTCACTGCTATTCATGCAAACAAGACTTGATATGGTGAAATAAGAATTAAGACAACTGCATCAAATTAAATAACTGACAGAAGATAAAATCTGCACACACTGCAGTGAAAGTCATCTCATTTGAAATTGGTTAAATGGAGGGTGCATATGAGAGTTAAGAATATGTTATTTAGATTTCAAATTAAATGTTTCTCCGGGGAGTAACAGCATCATGATTTATATATTAATATAAATTATATATAATGTATATTTGCCTGTCAGATCAGTTCTTAAAGTGGTTAAACCATCAACCAGGTTTTAATTTGATTAAATATTGACCAGAAAAACTTAATGAAATTTTTAAATCAGATGGTTTTTTTTCTGTAGATAAAGAGTAGCCTGGATCCAGATCTCTGAATCGTTGCCCACATCTACGATTCTTTTTAGCAATTCAATGGAAAATGTCAATTCGATCTGATTATCAGGCTACATTATAGGGTCTAGAGGATTAATGATGGACCTGTACTCCTCGTTTGTCTTCCTTTTTTCATCATCTTCTTCTTCTTCCTCCTCAAAATGCTCGGCCACGACTCACAGCTGCGCAGCATTTATATTATTATTTATTTATAGTATATTTTTGTTGTTTTTACCTTTGTGTTTTGCCTTATAAAGTTGTCATTTTTTACAGTTTTCCCATCCACAGAATCATCACAACCTTCAGCTAGACGTCTATACACTATAATGGGGCATATTAGCCCATAAAAAAAAAAAGAACTTGAATTTTTAATTTTGTTTTATTCAAAACTGCGTTGCAAACCATAATATTGAAACAAAAAACTCAATGTAGAAAAGCGATTTGAAGCTTCTAGCTTCTGTTTATGAGTTATGCCCATTCTTTTGGGCACAGTACATGGCCATTTTTTTTTTTTTTTTGCTAGGAATTGTCTTTTTTTCCCCTGCCAATGCATATCCCTGAGCAAAAGTGCCCTCTTGGATGCCCCATTCTTCCTTCACGGTAGGTACCACACGCTCCAAAGCCCAGGCCACTCAGGTGTGTGAAAAGGGCTGGGCTGGTGTAGTAGTTATCACAGTATATATGGTAACCAGAACCCAGGTAATCCTTTTTCACCAGTGACATCACAGCATCAAAAGAGAGTCCTTTTCCACTCTCGAACTTTCTCTTCCCAGTATAAATTTTGAAGTCAACGGTGTATCCATTTGTGTCGGCCAAAACAAAGAGCTTGATACCCCACTTGGTCAGCTTGAGCTTCAAGTGCTGTTTCAGTCCGATTTTGGCCTTTGTTGCAACCATCCTTTCATCCACTGACAAGCTTTGATAAGGGTGGTACACGGATTTGCAGGCATTTCGAATCGAGTCACACAGAGGGTTGACTCTGTGCAAGTGATCGTACTCCTCTGTGCCCTTTTTACTGTCATTTACCACATCCTCTGCTGGGTCACTTGTGCAAATTCCATAAAATGACCATGAATCTGTTCCTTGCCATCACTGTACGTGGAAATGGGACATGAAAGATGCTTTTCACCCTCCACATGTCTCTCAGTTTCGGCAGGTTGAGGATTCCCATGTATACCAGCAGTCCCAGGAATTTGAAAAACTCTATCGGAGTGAGGTTCGTCCATTCAAATTTCTTCCCACTTGCAGAGTTGTTCGCGGCGTTCTTGTCTGTGTTGTTGGCGATGACCTTTACGGTCCCGTCGTCGAAGAAGTTTTTGAATATCTCCAGGGGGCTTGGTTTGTTGACTGGAAGTAGTGGTGGCTGCACGCCGGGCTCGCGCTTCGGAATGAACCTTGGCAGATCAGGCGTATTGTCGGCATCTATCTCGGTCTTCCATGCAGAACTGTGGGGAGAGAGGTTCCCCTTCTTCCCATTCTCATCTGGACTCTCTCTGGTAGGAGTGGTGGGCAGTGGTGGAGGCCCCGGAGGGTACGTCTGTGAAGGAGAGTATATTTGTGGTTGTTCATAGAAAGACAGCCTTCGTCTTTTCCTCTTCTTTACACTCTGTTGGCGGCGGCCCACCTCGTCAGCATCCACACTGTAACATCTGAAAATAAATAAAACTACTTTTTCACTGGGTAATGATAATTATTCAAAGCCTTGTTCAAAACACACACACACACTTGTTACAAACAACACCCCCCGCCACCTCTCTTTGTTCTCCCACACAAAGGCAGACTTCTGTAGGGATTGAAAGCACAATAATATTTGGTTTATTTCCGATAGTATTCACTTCCCCCTATTCTACAGTTCGTTCTACAAACACACCGGCTCAATTCCAAACCACCCGCTACACCCTCTCCCTTACCACTTCCACTCCGTTTGCATGTTCTGCCCACATCTTCCTCCAGAAACATCAGATCCACAGGCTCCTCTGGACGGATTTTCCTCCATGCCATGTTTTTGTGTCTTTTTTCTGTCACTACAATCATCTCAGACCAACCTCTCCTCTCTGCTATGAGCTCACGTGTGCAGCTCCACGTCCTTCTTCTCTTTTTTCACCTTTTTAATCTTTTTATTGGACAGATTTCACATGTACAATTTCACATATTGACAATGCACACAGCAAAATTCATATAAATATACAAAATAAACTAAATTGAACATATAAAATAAAATATAAAAAAAGGAAATAAATAATAAAAAAAGAAAAGGGAATATTTAATTGTATATTTGCATACATACTTCACAGGCAATGCATGCCCTTACAGTTTTTATGGCCTTTTTGTTGGTGGAAAATGTCCTTGTTTTTTTGTACAGTTCAAAATCTTTGTAAAAAAACACAAAAAAAGGGGCTTTGGCTTTTGCATATAGAATTTGGCAAGAACAAATCAATAGATTTATGATATATACCCTTTCCTCAAATTTTCTGCCATAAAGAATACAAATGTAACACGTTTATAAAATAATGCAAAATCTTTGGACAAGACATCATTTAGAAACATCTTTTCTTTTTTCTGAATTTCCCTGGAAACCGTTTCACAGGTGCAGTATGTCAGAAATCAGCCCTCAAATCTCGTCCTGCAGATCTCCCAGAGATGCCCTCATGCAATTTCACACCAGAGGAATACAAGGTAGTGTTGTGGAATCCAGACAGTGTCTATCGTGCACTGTTGGGCTCAGTATTCTGTAATGGCTTTAGTAAAAAAACTAAAAAGTTAACTAAATATTCAACTTTACCTGGCAGGTGCTACAAGTGATATTACCTGTTATTACTAATTTAACTAGAGGATTCTTTTTAATTATCATCAATATTACACTACAATATTTTGATAGTGATTAAAGGAAGCCTGTGGAGCTTTTGACCACTAGTGGCGCTGTAGAGCAATGTTTTGTGTCGCGTGTTTTACTATCATAAAACGAGTGTTTCACTATCATAAAACGAGTGTTTCACTCCACTGATTGCCGCAATTCCACTGACATGAATTGCTTCTGCTGCAAATATTTGTCATTTTAAATGCCGGTGTGACCGAGCCTTAAGAGAAACCACTGACCTGCTAGTGGCGCTACAAGAAAAGTCAGGGGATCAATTAAATAATCAGTATTCCTCTCCTCTGGAGACCTTGAATGTCTGTACTAAATTTCATGGCAATCCATCATTTTCACTCAGAACCAAAAACACACACAACAACAAAAAAGGTCACTATATTCCTTTTATTTGTCTCCGTCCAGGGTATGTCCAAAGAGCGGATGATGGAGATCCGCAGGCAGAACTGCAACCCCGTGACCATGAAGATTACCTACTATAAGAAACCGATGTTCATCCACCAGGGACACATGCAGTGGCTGTGGGATGTGGACGGGAACAGATATCTGGACCTATTTGCTGGTGTGGCGACTGTCAGTTTGGGCCACTGCCACCCGTAAGGTCCTTTTTTTTCTTTGCTGTTATAGCATGTTTAATTCTGATATACAGTTTTCAGTCATAAATCACTGTTCTGACTCTGACATCTGTGGCACAGGAAGGTGACAGCAGATATAGAGAGGCAGTTGAAGAGACTGTGGCATACTACAAACATCTACGTCCATCCTACTCTGCATGAGTATTGTGAGAAACTAGCTTCCCACCTGCCGGATCCTCTGAAGGTAGACGGCGGTGGATTTGATCAGCTCAGATCAGGAGCCTGGATAAATACGTGGGCTGTAATTTAAATGTCTGCTGGTCTTTGTTTCTCTGTCCAGGTGATATATCTCACCAACAGCGGCTCAGAAGCCAACGACCTGGCCATGTTGATGGCTCGACTTCACACTGGCAACTTTGACCTCATCACTTTCAGGTACAAGTCTTATCCTCATGTGCTTCATAATTATATGAAAATTAAGACTTTTTTTAGCAATACTTGCTTTAAATCTTCAGCATGTTTCTGATTGTTATTTTTGTTTCTATCCTCCAGAGGATCATACCATGGTGGCACCCAACAGACCATGGGTCTAACCTCCAACTCAGCATATAAATACCCCATCGCCACTAGCTTAGGCTGCACACATGTATGTATACATCGCTGTATTGCAATGTCACACGCAGCAATACACAACATAAAACACATAAGGGGCTGCAACCAATGATTAATTTCATTGTTTTCATTTTCTTGATTAATTGATTAGTTGTTTGGTCTATAAAATGTCAGAAAATGGTGAAAATTTGACGATCAGTGTTTCTCAAAGCCCAAGATGAAGATATTCAGTTTACTGTCATAGAGAAGTAAAGAAACCAGAACATATTCACATTTAAGAAGCTGGAATCAGAGAATTTTGACTTGTTTTTTTCTTAAAAAATTACTCATCAACTCTCTTAAGAGTTCAGATTTTCTTAAATACAGGTTGGGGGGGCTTCAAGTAAAGTAGGCTGGGAACCACTGCTCTAGCTGACTATGATTCTGCCCAACAAACAGGTCATGAGTCCTGATGTGTTCAGAGGTCCGTGGGGAGGAAGCCACTGCAGGGACTCTCCTGTGCAGACCATCAGAGACTGTAGCTGTGCTCAAGGTAAAGAGGCTAACTGACCAGCATTGTCTGTGGGACTAAGCATTACAGTCCCTTCTGCAATATTCCTACAACAAAATAATGCAATACGTTTAACTACCACAGGAAATTATGATATGAGACTTTTGTATTGTATGGAAAGACATTATTGAATAATTGCTTAGCCCTTACTTAGGTGCAGTAAAGTGATAAAGAAGAAGTATTTTGGTATTTTGGTAATACTGCTTTTCTACATGCTAATTTGTCACCAAAAGAATTTTCTTTAATCCAACAGGTCATTGCATGGCAAATGACAAATACATTGGAGATCTCAAAGAGTCATTCGCTACTAGTCTCCCAAGTCGAATTGCTGGTTTCTTTGCAGAGCCGATTCAGGTACTGAATTATTTTTTGGAGTCTTGGAGTCTGAAAAAGTTAGAACTTTACTTTTATCATGCCATCCATTTTCATTATTTTCTTCATGTTCAGTACAGCTGCTTGTGTTGATTAAATGTGACTGTGAGATGTGAATGTGTTTTGTTTGTACAGGGAATGGGAGGAGCCGTGCAGTACCCTAAAAACTACCTCAAGGAGGCTTACAAACTTGTGAGAGAGAGAGGAGGAATCTGCATTTCCGATGAGGTTAGATACACATAAAGTTACGTTATGCTAAAAAATGAAGGACATGAAGCAAACACCATGTAACAAGGCTAAGATCAGGCACTAAGGCCTCCATCATGAGACTTTAAAGGTAAAAGTCAATGTGAGAACATACTTGGCAGAGCCTGGTTTCCATCTTTTTAGCACTAATGCTTGTATCTAATGTGAAATTTTGTTTTAAAAATGTAAAGAAACTAATCTGTTTGCACCTGACAGGTCCAGACTGGATTTGGGCGAACAGGAAACCACTTCTGGGGTTTCCAAGGTCATGACGTCATGCCCGATATGGTTACAATGGCGAAGGGCATTGGTAATGGATTCCCAATTGGAGCTGTTGTTACAACACCAGGTGAGATGATACTGTACGACATAAAAACCTTGTTTGAGGCAGCAGTGGGTGGAGATGTGAGCTTGTTTCTTCATGTGTTTCTCAGAAATTGCTGCCTCCTTCGGTAAGGCCTCCCACTTCAACACCTTTGGAGGAAGTCCTTTGGCTTGTGCTGTTGCTTCATCAGTGCTGGATGTAAGAATTCATCTTCTCTTTTTACATCAGTCCTCTTTATTAGCGCAATAGATTTGAATTTGATTAAAGTCCAGTCTTGTATTATTACTGTAGCTGAGGTTGAAAAGTCCATAATCACTCAAGCACACTGAATTATAACTCGTTTATAATGTTTGAGTGCTACGGCATACATATCCGCTCTGTAAATCAAAAACACTGACATTATTTTGACTGCAAAAAGAAAAGATTAAATGTGATCTCAGTTGGACTTAAACAATAGCTGATGGATTTTTACTCAACAGACTATCAAAGAAGACGGCACACAGCAGAACAGTCTGAATGTGGGCACCTATCTGATGACAGAATTGGCAAAACTCAGAGACAAGTATGAGATTATCGGTGATGTCCGTGGAAAAGGCCTGCAGATCGGTGTGGAAATGGTCAAAGACAAGGTATTTGTTTTGTAATAGAAGTGACACTCACCTCTACTCGCAGTAGATTTGTAGATGTAGTAGCCTGTCAGGCCATTTGGCATAAGTAGTTAGTTGCTTGGACACAGGCAGATGGATAGTGTTCATACTGTTAGTTACTTCAACATAGTATATAGAGCTACTTCCACCCTTTTTTAACCTCCTCTCTGATCATCCACAGGCCAGCAGAGACCCGTTGCCTACTCAGGCAATGAGTGAGATCTTTGAGGACATAAAGGACATGGGAGTCCTGATAGGGAAAGGAGGAGTCTACGGACAGGTAACAGCACTCACCCTGAAGTAGCCTGTCCCTCTGTTTATTTTGCAGGGTCACCAGCAGGTGGTATAAACACAAAAGAGTCTTAGGGCAACTCCGAGAGGGGGAAAAAACATTTCAAGCAGGGCCGGCTCTAGCACTTTTGGTGCCCTAGGTGAAATTCCAATCCAAACTCTAGCCCCGTAAACTGCAACACACATCAGACATCACAATGGTTTAAGACAAAAAATTAAGATATTTATTTTCATAAATAACTGTATTTATTATTATCTAAATAAACAATTGGTCCATGATATTGTTGGCTTCAAAGTGTTTAGTCAGTTTCACTACAATTTACACTTTTATTAACAATTAAGTGCAGCCGGGGAAAAGTGTGAGTGGGAAAGAGAGTTACAGGGTTTCTTTCTTTCTTTCTTTCTTTCTTTGTTCATCTGTTACCTCAATGCAGAAAATGAAGAAGGGCACCCACTGGCATTTTTTAAATTTCAAGAATAAGGCTTAGGTAAATAAAATACTGTAGGTATTATTGTTTATGTTGCGCAGTGATTATTATACTAGAAGAAAAATAGAAAAATACGGAGCAAATGCTTTTCCAGTCCATTAGTAATATTAGTCCATCCACCAAGTCCATTCACTGCAGAGACAAAAATGTCACCGCCACAACCCATCTTGATAATCGTAAAAAAAAAGGAAGAAACATCATCTTCTTCCGTCAAAATGACTTGCAATTATGGTGGTTTTCCATACATGATACGCATGACCTGACCTGGTTATAATCTCCTTCTTGTTCTCTCACAACTTCAGACCTTCCGCTTCCAACCCCCCATGTGCATCACGAAGGAGGATGTCGATTTCTTCCTGGCAGTTTTTAACAAGGCCGTCCACAACTACATGGACAGCAAATGAACGGGTCGGAGGAGTAACTCAATGCCAAGAACCAAACCAAACCAAACCTATAAACAACGAGCACTCAGCAGTCGACTGCATTTTTGTAAATCTTTTGAAATATTAAAAATTTAATTATTAATAATTTTTTTTGTCCTGATGTGGAAGATTGTTATTTCCTTCGTAACAGGGAACTTTAACACTTAACTATGATCTGCATGTTATAACTACGAAAGTCAGTCCTGCTTTCGAACATGTTTTTCTTTTACAGTGAGGGCTCATAATTATTCAGTACACTACGCAAACATCACTACATACAGTATGTCTTTCTAACTGACTTGGAATTAATTTTTGCTCTGTTAAGATCTAAATCAACATTGTTATGATTGTTAGGGAGGCTATATATCTGAATGTAACAAGTTTGATGTAACAAATATTTGTGCTTTGAAATATTTGCTTAAATATGCCATTTTGTTTATACTGTATTTGTCACCAATAAAACAGCATATAAAGGTACAGGTGCGTGTTTAGTACGGACATATAGTTTATTGTTGGACATGTTTACTAGAGGCATTAATGCAAATCATTCCAGAGATGTTGTATAAATACCAACGGGCAGAAGACTGAAAACCAGTTCCCATCCACATAATAATATAAAATAAAATGCCTCCTTAATAATAATAATAGTAATAATAATGAACAAATGCCTCTTCGATAATGAACAAATGCCTCTACTATAACAAACAATGATGGAAACTGAAATATTGTTTTCCTTTTTCCTTTTACCTTCCTTTAAAGTTTCCCTAAATAAAAAAGACCAAAGAAATGGGTATAAAGGGTTTCAGTGAAAATCAACAAATGACTAGAATAACAGAATAAAGCCTGCAGGCGCTAGGCTATTGTGAGGCAAGCCAGATCCTTGCACAAGTAGCACCTAAACGTCCTAGTGCAGGGAACCTAATTGAAGGGTATTCATTTTGTTTCCCCAACTAGGATGGACAACAGTCTCAATAAGCAAAACACAAAAGAGCATGTGCTCAAAAGGGCCTAAAAAAGATCAGTGTTTCTGGCTTGGCTGTTAACATATGTTGCATTTAGTGAAGGAAGGATCAGAATGACACTGGGTGTGCAGTTTTCCACCTGTTATTTATCATTGTTGTAGGTCTGTGGTACGACGGAGTATTAGGGCCACATTGAGGAAAATCTGAAATTACAAGAATAAAGTCATAATATTACGAGAAGAAAGTTGTAGTATTATGAGAATGAAGTCATAATATTGCGAGGATAAATTCATAATATAATGAAAATAAAGTCAGGTTTGCGAGAAAAAAGTCGTAGTATGATGAGAATGAAGTCATAACATTATAAAGTAGTAATTTTGTGTGTTATTTTCTTTTTTTTCTCGTAAAGTTATGACTTTATTCTTGTAATATTAAAACAGTTTTTTTTTCTCGTAAAGTTATGACCCTTTAAATTTCTGAATCTTACAAACAGTCCCTTTAAGGGCAACAGGAATAATGGAGAGAATTTAATTATTATTAGTAATATTATTTTATTTCGTTATTATTAATATTATTATTAATAATAATTATTCATTTTTATATTAATTTTTATTTTATTTTTTTCCTGCCAATCTATTGCTCCACACTCCAGTCCAGTATGTGGCGGTGATGCACCTATAAGCTGGTTTGCCAACCGCCAATAAACACCAAAGAAGAATAAGAGGGATCTGTTAATAGGGTGCATCCTCTGATTTTGTGCGTGGACGTGATGACGTACTGCGGTAAGTGTATTATGTCATTTCCGGTTGCCTGCGTGTCTGATATGTCGTGTTACTGGTAGTGGTACTGTAGCTGCTCCAGCACATCCAAGTCAATACAGTTATACTCTTCATTACAGCGGCTAATTACCCGCTACATTCATGCTTACACTAGTTCTGCTTAAGCACTCATTGCTCGCTCCTTTTGTAGAGACTTCTCGATAATCCCACAGTTGCTTGCAAGCTATTGAACTCCTAAACCAGGGGTCAGCAACCTGCGGCTCCGGAGCCACATGCGACTCTTTAGCCCTTCTCCAGTGGAGTATAGTATGTCGCAAAAAAGAGTAAAAAAAGTCATAGTGTCGAAAAAAGTCATAGTATAGTCTGAAGAAATAAAGTCACAGTCTAGTATGTCGAAAAAGTCATATTATAGTATGTCGAAAAAAAAGGAAAGTATAGTATGTCGAAAGTCATAGTATGTAAAAAAAAAAGCCATAGTATAGTAGGGGAGAGTGGGGTAAGATGAGCCAATTTTTACTTATGCTGTCCTCGAGGTTAGGAAAAATGAGACAGAAGCAGAATGAAAACTTGAACCTTAAATTCAGGATCTCTCCTATCAAATGAAATGATCAGCATGCATCCATCACAAAGCTGTCTGGAAAAAATGACCTTCCCAAAAAAAGTGCTCCTGTGGCTCAACTTGCCCCAGGTAAGGGGTAAGTTGATCCGAGTCAGTGGGTAAGTTGAGCCATCGTGGGGTAAACTGAACATCTGAGTTTTTAAGTTTAAACCTCAGCATAAGTGTGTTAACAAACAGTTTCACAGTTATGAACTTGTGAGAACAAACCACCTGTGAGTTTCAAGACCATTGAACAATCAAAATATCATTCAATATTCGACAATATTCCAGTCGTCAAGGTTGCAGTGAAATATGAACTGTTGCTCCCTCCTTGCAGTTCCTCCAGCCTTTTGAGGTTGAGGTAGCTTCTTCAGCACATCACTCAGTGGAAAAGATGCCTCATCCTTTTCCTTGAATACAAAGGTGGGCTTCTCACGTCAAGTGTTCCCCCGGATTCTTCTGAGAAATCTTGCACTCACTTCGTTGCCCTCCAGGCTCTCAACCAAGCCAATGTAATGGTAGCTTCTGCCTTTGGATACAAAGTTTACTATGACAAAGTCACCAACTGACAGATCTGAGATGTCTGATTCACTTCTCTCATCATTAGAACTCTCATGCTCAGAAGTGTCATCAAATGGGATGGCATCACACTCTCCTCAGAACTGCTGTACGCTGTGATTTTCGTCTTGGTCTTTGGTTTGACCTAGGCCTACCTGCTAAACCCTTCTCTTTCCAGTTGTTGGGGACAGGAAGGTTGTTCTTTCTGCCAATTCCAATGCCAGTTCACAGCATTTCTTTGGAGTAAGGCCGTGGAACTGTTCAGCCAGCTTCTTGATATGGTCTGCAAGCTCCTTCTCTACCTCCTCTGTGAGGACCCTCTTTGCCTCTGCTGTTCCACTGTAACCAACTGTTTTAACTTCCTTTATCTCCCTCTTCTATAAAGGTTAACACATAAAAAAAATCAAACCAAGTTGTGTAACACTCAACAGTAATACCATTTTATACATCAGAGAATTAATTTGGTTAATTTATGGTGGGGTAAGTTGAGCCAGTGGCTCGGAATAACAGTAGAATATTAGTGAGCCAGTGGCTCAACTTACCCCATAACCTTTGGCTCACTTTGCCCCATAGCTACCATTTTGGAAAAAATGGCCCAGTTTAGCAATTCAGGCTAATCTTTAGTGAAGGGATTAACATGGTGTTATATCTTTAGTAAATCACCAACATGTATAATATATTTTTTTAGACCTGGATAAATTTGCTTTGACCTAACATTCATTATTCCTGACATGCAGAAAATTTACTTTGACTGGGAAAAAACTGTTTTTGGTGTAAAAAAGTACTTACTACTTCTCCCATGTGCTTCACTTCATCACAGCAAGATAGAAATGATGGGTACTTCCTGAATTTATGGTCACATGACAAAACATAATCACAGTTGCCAAGATACAGGGGGTGGGTCAACTTACCCACTGGCTCATTTTACCCCTCTCCCCTATATAGTATAGTATGGCGAAAATAGTCATAAAAAAAGTCATAGTATAGTATTTCGATAATTTCATGAAAAGTCATAATATAGTATGTCAAAAATTTTATGCAAAAAGTCATAGTATAGTATGTCGCAAAAAAAGAGTAAAAAAAGTCAGTGTCGAAAAAAAGTCATAGTATAGTATGTTGATAATTTTATGAAAAAAAAGTCAAAAAGTCATAGTATAGTCCGCAAAAAAAAAAGAGTAAAAAAAAAGTCAGTGTCGAAATAAAGTCATAGTATAGTACATCGAAAAAATGTGATAGTATAGTAAGTCGAAAAAAAGTCATAGTATAGTATGTTTAAGAAAGAGTAAAAAAAAGTAATTGTATAGTATGTTGAAAATAGTAAAAAAAAAAAATAAATCGTAGGTTAGTATGTCGAAAAAAAGCCATAGTATATTATGTAAAAATTAAATATTACAGTATATCGAAGAAAGTCATAAAAAACTCACAATATAGAATGCTATAAAAAGGTCATATAAAAAGTCACAGGATAGTTTGCCATGAAAAATGTAATAAAAAAAATCTTAACATTGTATGCCAAGCATGTATTGATGGACAAACACAGAACATATACACAGGATATATTTTATTGGGCTAAAAAGAACACTACATTAACACCATCTCGTTACCATCTATACTTTAAAATTATTGAAATCAAAATGTCAAAAAAACATATTCAACAAATACAAAATATAATTTAAACAAATAAATAAATAAAATGTGCAAAATTCATGATATGGCATTAATGAAGGTCACATTGTAAACATAAGCAACAGTAAAAGAGATCAAGTTTTACTCAAAATAACTAGTAACTAAAATGGGACATCATAACCTTTCCTTCCCAAAATTCAACTACAAATACATTTTTTAATTTATGTCACAAGGATTTTTTTTTCAATGACACACTGCAACTCTCAAACTTTAAGACCTGATTAGTGCAAAATTAACATTGTGAACACCTACAGCTCACTGTCGCAATCTAGTGGACAACAAGTACCACTACAACCTTACAATCACCAGCAGCTCCACAAGAAAGCATAAACACACAAGAAAAATAGAAATTAATTGTTTTTTTATGGCTATTTGAGAATACTGTTATTAAGTTGAATATTTTCCAATTCAAAAAGATAAAAGCAGACTATTACAAAACCTCTTCAGAGTCCACCATCCCTTTTATACTTAAATCAATTGCATTCAAATAACTTTAAGTTCCTAAAACCCATTAAGTCCACTCTATTATCACATATTATGCATCATGTAAAATGTATTAAATAAGATTGTTAAAGGATTGTGTGTGATCAGTCTACATCTAAAACAGTGTAATGACTTCCTACCTCTAAATGTTTTGTGTCTTAGTGGATTATAATATTCATGTGATAAATAGTTTAAAAAAACAAACAGCCCATGTCCTTCTGTAAGTCATGGTTTCACCACTGAAAAGCCAACTGGAAATTTTAATATGTAGTATGTACTGATCGATAATTTAATTACAGTAGCATAACAAAAACAGCAGTGGACTAATATACAGCAAGTTAATGCAGCAATTACATCTTTTTTCCATTTTATATTTCTGTAAATATCAACAAGTTATATGAAGATATTACTAGCAATAGACACACTATTGAACAAATCATTCCCTTGAATGTTAAAAAATAACATTAAAAAATAAATACCCAGAATCTTTCCAGACCAGAGGCCTGTACTACGAAGCAGGATTTGGGGTTTATGTTCGAGATAAGAGATCAACTCGAATAAAAGCATCGCCTACTGACCAATCAAAGCATCGGTGTGCAGATCGTAAGATCATATTACACAAATACAAAGTCATAATCCAGGCTAATAGCAACACAGTTAAATTGCCAAATGAAAGAAGGAGAGCTGGCAAAAAATCGGCGACTTGGAAGCAAATACAATTTTTTATTATTAAATATGTCAGAGTCGTGCGTTTACAGTCCTGCAGACTGTATATATTGCCTTGCGTTACTTTGCTACCGGTAGTTTTATGTATGCTGTAGGCGATTACAATTTAAGATATGAAAGTAAGCCTGCTTACTGCTTTGAAATATGTTTTTAAATTATTTTTTTTATTTGCTCCCAAGTTTTTATTTCACACGGCTGTGGGTTGGAGCTGAAACGAGGCTGAAAGTGTCACACACACCACTATTTCCCCAAAGGGAATACTAAGTATCTTCTATGCTTCTATTCTATTCTGTAAGCAACATATTCATTTAACAGGATACGCAAAGTTATTGATTTACCGAGTTGATAGCCACCGTCGTAGGGCCGCTTAGTGGGATCGCTGTTGTTGGGGTCAGTTAAACCAGATAACGAGAAGATACCCTGGGTATGTTGAACTTGCGTCTAAGTACAGGCCTCTGGTCCCTTATCCTTTCTATGTTTGATATAAACTAGAGAGGTGACTTGGGACACCATACACGTATCATACTTACATTAAAGTACAAAATCATCCGTCATTTCATCCTCAGCAACAACGGAGCCAAATCTGTGAAAAATAATACTCCTGGACTTTCCTGTTTGAAACTGTCATCCTGGCCTTATGACTCTGTAGTTGAAACTGCATTTTTATGTGTTTTAAAGGTGCAGTGTGTAGGGATCTGGCGGCATCTAGCGGTGAGGTTGCAAGTTGCAACAAACTGAACTTCACCCGTGTGCGCCAAGCGTGTAGAACTACGGTGGCCGACGTGAAAACATGTATGGTCCTATCTAAAAATCTGTGTTTGGTTTGTCCGTTCTGGGCTACTGTAGAAACATAGCGGCCCGCTCCGTATGTAGATATAAACGGCTCATTGTAAGGTAATGAAAACACGATTTTCAGGTGATTATACACAAAAGGCTAAATGTTACACACTGTTCCTTTTAAATGTTTGTGTGTATGTTATCTGAAATACTGTGTGATTGTTTTGTGTTTTAAAGGTTTGTGTGTGTATCTTGTTTGAAACACTATTTCTGCTAAAATAAAGGCTTAATAAAAGAAAATGTAAAAATAAAAAACAGTAAGTTGTACAGCATCTTGAGCACAGTATCTCTTAAAAGTGGAATATTTCTCACTTCCAGGTTGATTCATGCAAACAGTATACCGGGCCTGTTCACCTTTTAACAGCCAACAGAACTTAAAATAAGGATGCGTTTTTCAGCTAAATTCAACATTGTCAATGCCAATGCCATGTCTAGATGCTACACATTTTAGAGGTTTGTAGCACCTAGACATGGCATTGAGCCACAAAATCCTGATCCATAACCACAGCTGACATGGTTGGCACTGAAACCTTTGATTTTGCAAAAAGTGGCTTCCATAGGAAAAGTGATTTTTGACTGGACAATAAGGCTCGTCCAAGCAGCAAAATGAGAGTCTGCTGAAGTGGCAGAGAGGTGACAGCTGGATAGTACAGGCATTAACCTAACAGCCAGAGATAATGTTTTGTGGTGATTAATGGTGGCTCGGTCATTGGAATGTGGTAGATCTAAAACATACTCTACGTTCAAATTTCACTACTGTGGTAAGATGAGCAATTTTAAATGCACAGTGGAATAAACAGTGGTAATATACTGTTGGATGCACTGAGGGTGACACTGGTAACAATATGTCAGTGTCATACAGCCTATGGATGACCTTTGGTTGGCTTTTCCTTGAGTGTTCCTTCTTAAGACGAGGACGGATAGGGATAGTTCAGGTGATGACTAGTTAAGAGTTCAGGGGGCCAAGAAATGTTATGAAGTCTCGGATCCGTTATCGGGGTTTGGGTAGATGAGCGATATGTCAAAGCTTTAAAGGGTCACTCCAACACTTAAGACAGTTACTGGAGAAAAGCAGCACTCTCCAGATAAGTGAGCAGGATTCTTAAACATTTCCTTAATCCAAAAAAAAAAAATCCATGATTGGCACTCATATTGGAACGTTCCTTTTTCAAACAGCTAAATTGTTATTTTACAGATGTCTCAATCCATGGAAACCAAAATTGTAGTTTTTTTTTCCTGTTTTCCATTATAGTGAGTTTCCTCATCCTTGTGGGGAAAAAAATATCCGATTCTTACATCGTTTCCTCCAGTAATTTCAAGTATCTTCAAGTTTGCTTCAAACAGCTTAGAACATTTTTGCCCAGAGGCGATCCATACCAGATCGGCATTAGACGTCGTCGGCGACTTCTATACATCGATGGCCACCCCGTGTTTGGTGGAGATCACGTCCCTGGTTCCCGTCAGATACATGAGCACCGAACACAGGTGAGGGAGCGTCGCCGTGGTGCTGATGTACAGCCAGTAGGGGAGCGGCGCCGTGTTGCCGAACGGGCACACCCACAGGCCGTGGCGCACGGCATCGCGGACGTGGTGCGTCGCCATGGATATGAAAAGCATCCACGGCAAGGAGCACCAAGCATCTTTGAGGCGTCCGATCCACATGAGGAAGCGGAGGGAGAGGCAGAGGATGGGGATGAGGGACGAACAGTGAAGAGGCGGACGCTGAGGGAGTGAGACGGCAGCCTGGAAGAAGGTGGGAGTTGTTTTTGTAAGATGTTCTTCAGCAAAATAATACCATTCCACAATCTACAAATAGTATTACAGTATGACTGAATAAAGCACCTGTGAGATATGACAAAAGTAGACCTCTGGAGTGAGGGTTAACATTGAGAGTGATCTGATTCCATATATCTGTCAAGTTCAGTACATAAAATATGTAGAAGAACCCTCAGTAAGGGTGCAGATCTTACCTTGAGTGACAGGGATCCGGCCATGTAGAAGTGGTCCAGGTCTATGATTGATGCCAGAAGACCAGCAAGCAGCACCTCATACAAATCACTCTTTTTCCTTAGTCCAATAACAACTGCCCATGACCACAGCCCCACCAATCCGTGCGTGGCGTTGTCCAAGGCAGCACGCAGCCACAGGTGGTTCTGGATGACGGAAAGCTGGAGGGCGTGGTCCGCCACCACACAGAACATACCGAGTCCTGCTGACGCCAGCAGAGAGGCGGAGCTGAATGTCTGTAGGAGGGCCTGAGCTTTCTCCGTCTCCACAGCCAGGCTGAGAGGCACGGGAGCACCTTCTCCCCCGAGGCCCACCCCCAATAACGGGGACGAGGCGGCGGAGGAGTCGAGCTTGGAGTAGAATCCTTGCATGTTGACAGATGGCTGTGGGGGCCAATCGCCACTGAAGGGTCAGCAAGAGTCAGGTAGACTGGAGAAGGATGGAAGGAGAGGGATTAATGAGGGAAAATGAAAGAGGAGAAGAAAAGTGGGGTATGGAAGCTGGAGGTAAGGCTGGGTTGCAAGAAACATCAGTAAAGACATGTGAGAGGGAGGCATCACATTAAAAAAAGACTATTGTATGCACTATATTAATACTCAAGCTGAGACATACATCATACATAAGTCACTTGCATTAAGTCATCCGAGAGCTCTTTGGGTTGATGTGTAAACACTCTGGCTGTCAAAGTTAACGTGATAATTACGCGTTAACACAAATTTGTTTTAACGCAACTTGTGATTTTTGATCTTTCGGAGGTTGTAGCAGGCTCAGTTTTAAAGCTAGAGTGAAGATAGACATCATATGAAACTAGAAAATAAAATAAGTGAGGATCCAAACGTGCATTAAATTTTGGCGAGGAAAAACTGGCATGGCCATTTTCAAAGGGGTCCCTTGACCTTTGACCTCAAGATATGTGAATGGAAATGGGTTCTATGGGTACCCACGAGTCTCCCCTTTACAGACATAATAAAGCAGCATATGTGCCCACTCCCATGTTGATAAGAGTATGAAATACTTCTCCTTTTAAGGTATATTTTGAAAAGATAAAACGTGTGATTAATCATGCGATTAATCGTAATTAAACATTGTAATCGATTGACAGCTCTTGTAAACACAAAACATGCATATACATTCTAAATAAATTGCTGTGAAAGGTGTGTACCTCTGCAAAATGGTTCTGTTTGGATCTAAGACTAGGTTTTGACAATGTGCCTTCGCGACAAGATTAGAAAAGAATAAAATGAAATATGTTATCTCACAAATAAAGACAGTGAACATGACACAATAAAGCACAATAATAAAACACAAGCTGGTATTTTACTGAAGCACTGCAATTTTGCAGCAACACTATTGGCAAAAGAAGCCACTAAATCTTGAATTATGCAAATTTAAAATACACAACAGCAAGTCCTCATCTAAAGGTTACCCCTTGCACCCCCATGCAGACTCCACTGCCTCATGAACAATGAAGGCAAAAAGCCTGAGACTACATTTCTACACTCTTGTTCCTCGGTTTTTGAATGCACTTAAATTGTGATTACTAATTGGCCTTTTATAATGCTCATAACAGTCTTTTACTCATGGATTTTATCTTGGTCTGTGGATATGTGTGATTTTGTTGTCTGCTCTGTTAACTTTGTTTTTATTCTGCCTATGTCTGTAAAGCACTTTGGTCAGCTCATGTTGTTTTAAATGTGCTATAGAAATAAATTTGACTTGACTTGACTTCCCATCCAAACACAGAGTGTTCATCTCAGAGACCACTGTTCATGTCTTGTCATTTTGAACCTAGAGGGGAAAATACAAACAGGTCTCTTGTCTCTCATGCAACTGAGTGAAATGTGGGACATACTGTACTCAACCTTCAGTCTATCTGAATGCATCTCATCGTTTTCCACTTGCTGATGTAGCAGCAGTTGTCTTGCTTTTGAGAAAAGAAGATCTTCTAACACTTCATACCCATACTCAAATGCATATGACAAATAAACTTGTAAATACACAAGCTGGATTTTTACTGAAGCATTGCAATTTTGCAGCAACACTATTGTCAAAAGAAGCCACTTAATCTCAAATTATGCAAATTTAAAACACAGCAGCAGCACTCCTCATCTAAAGGTTAAAGACTCCACTGCTTCATGAACAATGAAGAGACTGCATTTCTATGCTCTTGTTCCTCACTTCCCATCCAAACACAGTGTTCATCTCAGAGACCACTGTTCCTGTCTTGTCTTTTTGAACCCAGAGGGGAAAATAATACATGCAACTGAGTGAAATGTGGGACATACTGTACTCAACCTTCAGTCTATCTGAATGCATCTCATCGTTTTCCACTTGCTGATGTAACAGCAGTCTCTTGCTTTTGAGAAAAGAAGATCTTCTAACACTTCATACCCATACTCAAATGCATATGACAAATAAACTTGAAACTTGTAAATACACAAGCTGGATTTTTACTGAATTATTGCAATTTTGCAGCAACACTATTGGCAAAAGAAACATCTGTAATTATGCAAATTTAAAATGCACAGCAGCAGTCCTCAACCAAAGGTTTTACCCCTGCATGCTAATAAAATACTCCACTGCTTCATGAACAATGAAGGCAAAAAGACTACATTTCTATGCTCTTGTTCCTCACTTCCCATCCAAACATAGTGTTCATCTCAGAGACCACTCACTGTTCCTGTCTTGTCTTTTGAACCTAGAGGGGAAAATACAAACAGGTCTCTGTCTCTCATGCAACTGAGTGAAATGTGGGACATACTGTACTCAACCTTCAGTCTATCTGAATGCATCTCATCGTTTCCCACTTGCTGATGAAACAGCAGTCTCTTGCTTTTGTGCCTCTAGGTATGAAAGCTAGTTATTTCAGTCACCTGCTGTTATCTCCATGGTTACCTGTGGTTAACACCAGCAAGGTTTACTGAGGTCTATCTTTATCTGACAGTCACAAGTCAACATTAGAGCGTTTATAAAGAAAGACATAGTTAGATAACCTGATCTTAAGCGAGCTACAGTAACATCATTGTCGTGCTAGCTGGGAGCTAACAGGCTAGCAGTGAGCTGCTGCTTTGTGTAGGCGGTGCAGACAGTCACGATGAGCTCTGTTACAACTAGCTGCAGTCAGTTACACAACATGACACGCTTCTCCTGCTATTAAAACGTGTTTATCGGCTGACTCAAATGTTTTTAAGTCGTTTTTAATCAACCAATTGATGAATATATCGATGCTCACCACATTGCCATGCACAGGCTAGACTCTTCTTCTTCTTCTTCTGGTGTGTTTTTGTGGTAGTCTTGATGGTGGACGGCGCTCTGCTGCCACCCTACAGGTCAGAGGTGGAACAGCAGGATTATAACACTAAAGGAATATTAAGATAATTTCATGTAGCATGATACATTTAACATGAAAAAGAGGAGGGATGAGATATAAAATTGCCATATTGTTGGCATCATTGGGCAAATATTTCATAATAACCTTTCAGCATATTGTAATTCAAGTGTTCTGAGAGAAGACTAGACTTCTGCACCTCCTCATGGCTCTGTTTCAGGTTTTAAAAAAATCTACTTTGGTCAATTACAGTTTATTTTTTAATTTTTTATTTAACCTTTATTTAACCAGGTATTACACATTGAGATTAATAATCTCTTTTGCAAGAGTTCTGCTGCTAATCTACAGGTCATAGGTGGAACAGCCGGATAATAACACCAAAGCAATATTGCGAAATTTCATGTATTTCATCTTTATTATTATTCATATTATTGATATATATGTGTATGCATATATACTGTATTATATATATATTTTATACTCATTTATTTTCTTTTTGTTTTGTTTTTGTTCCCCCTATGCTCTAAACATAAAAGGAAGGATATCTGTATTTGTATGTGTAGATATGTGTGCATCTAGAGGGACGGAAAAGTAACACAAATATGTCAATATGGTCATTGATAGACCCACGTATCTGTTAATTAATGTACTAATGTTTGGTGATGTTTAGTCATTTGATCAAGGTATTTACAGAAGAGATCTAACTTTTAGTGGCTGTAGTTTCTCTAAGCACCACTAGAGGATGAAAGAGAGACAGAATGAACACAAACGACCAGGCACTAAACATGTTACTAACTCCATACTGTAGCTAAATACCATGGTGGAAGAAGTATTCAGATCCTTTACTCAAGTAAAAGTAGAAATACCACAGTCTGAAAACACTTCATTACAAGATTAAGTCCTGAATTCAAAATGTTGCTTCAGTAGAAGTACAGAAGTGTTTTCACCAAACATACTCAAAGTATCAAAAGTACTCATTATGTAGAATGGCTTTTTTTCACAGTGTTATATTATTATAAAATATTATATTATTCTGTCTATATCTCAAACAAATACATGTAAGAGCATTTTAACGATGCAGTTCCTCAACATGGAGACACTTTTAGATACTTTGTATACTACTAGGTCGATTAGCAGTATAGTATACTGCATCATATCACAGAAGTATATCATGTTTTATATGAGCCAAATAAATGTAGGTAATTAAAAAGTACAATATTTCCCTCTGAGATGTAATGGAGTAGAAGTATAAAGTAGAATAAGATGGAAATACTCAAGTGAAGTACAAGTATGTCAAAATAGCACTTAAGTACAGTATTTGACCTAATGTTACATTTCATTGTGTGTCATTAGTTTACACTGTTTCAGGATCCACAATATGCTTGAGACTGATATATTGAACAGTACAGTAGTATACCAAACCAACAGGTTGCCTTGCAATGTAAATGTTGCTTTTGGTTTTGTTAAAATAGTGTTTTTATTTTATGAATATGAGAGGTAGAATAATACCAATATTGAACCCTGGACTGGCGGATAATATCGGCTCCCGTGTTTCAAATTAGACAAACCTGTTAGTGGAGGGTTTTTAAATAGGTGTGTCAGTTCAGAGGAAATGAAACTTGGCATGCAATAAATTTAAATTTCAACCACTCACGTAAAATCCAATTTTAATAATCACTATTAAAGATCCGAGATCATATCTGTTTAATCCCTTTTAATGGGATGACTTTAATTAGCCTGGCTGTCTTTTATTCTAAATGACTTCCTCAGTAGGGATTCATTTAGAATTTCAAATTCAATCAGTGATTTGCTTTTTCTCCATTTAAGCTCTGTCTGCCCTTTAAAGGTGTATTTAGTGACCTCATTTATTTATTTATTTATTCATATTTCTGTGCCCACAGTTGCTTTGTGATTTGAAAGACATGTCTGCTTCTTGTTATCTGCTGCTAAAATGCCGATCCAATCCTGAAATGTTTTCTTATTTTCAGATTCAGACACAACATTATTCACCGAGCTTTCATATTTGGCAATTTGGTCCGTTCTTGGAAGAGACGAGACGAGATCAATGCAATCACGAGAATCACCACAATTTGGAGAATGAGGCTGCAGTTTGCATCGAGTAACATTTCGGAAACACCAATGTTCTGGCAGTAATTGTGGTGAATGGCATCATGACTCAGGACATGAACTCTCATTTTGTAGCACTAACTTACAATTCTAGTTCTTCATAGACGACAGCGCAGACAAGACAATGTTCTGCTGTGTTTGAGGCTGACAAGCAATTGGTGGAATAATCAGAATCAGGCCAGAATAAAAGAACATAATGACATGACACTAATGGTTACTAATGCAGTGTGACATACGTCTGCTCCACCCATCCCTTTTGCACATCAGCAAAGGGAACTGGCATCATGATGGTGGACTTAATTGATTTGCAGGTCATTATGAGGACAGAGGAGATATGAAATCAGAGTGGGATATACCATTCGTCTGAATTATTCAGCACCATGGAGAGAGGCACAGAGATAGAGACTGCGTTTGAATGTTTCAGCACCACAGACAGCGCACGGTGAAGGAGCTTCTCTGCTGCCCTCCTGTGGCCAAGTTCAGGATTTCTTTTCTCCAATAGTGCACAATGAATAATAATAAATCATTAAAGTAACACATTTTTTTAATTTGTCCGTTGAAAATTATGAAAAAAAGTTGATAGCTTAGAGTTCGACAAAGCTGCATGTATTTTATGACACCACTGCAAACTACCACTTCAATTATAGTTAAATGAATACCTCTCTGACAGTGTCAATCAAAACTGAGCATTATTATCTTTATAAAAGTAGATTAATGGGAGAAGTGTTGTGTTGGAATGCATTTTTACAGGTGTAATAAAGTGGCCACTGAGTGTATGTTAAAAATTCAAACAAAGGTAGCTTTGTATTGGAAGAATCAGAACACTTTCTTATTAGTATGGCACAAAAAAAATATATATATGTGAATGGACTTTGGGAAAAGTAAACAACACATCGCTGCCAAAAGCAAATACAAAAGTGTACATAACAGGCCACATGTTTTGATATATTAAAGGTGCACTCATCTCATTCCTAAGGGCGTCAAATACTGACGCTTTATCACGGCGATCGGTGTTCGATGCCGACTCACGAGGCACTCTTTAGCGTTAGTTTGAGATGCGCCGGGCTTTCCATTAACTACAATGTAAACCCATCCACGGCAATAGTAAACACACTCAGGGAAAGTTCTTTGTTGACGTAGTTTGAAGCGCAAAAGAGACAAACAGGGCGGGTGGGAGGGGAAACGTTCAGTGTAATTTTCACTGCCTAATCCTAAGCAAGTGTTCTTGTTTAATTCACAACATTAAGCACGTGTTTACTTCGACTGAAAAGTGACACCAAGGGATCCAACAAAGCGTCGGTCGGGATGAGAACACGTTGAAATATGGCTTCAAAACTGTATGAAGTTAATGCCCAGAATAAAGGAAGAATCATAAGATGAAGTTTGTGAGGAAAAAAGGTTCAGAAACAGACAGGAATTGTAAAACAGAGAGATAAAGGAAGCCGTGGAGCAAAAGATAGAGAGGCAGCGAGTTGAGTGTTTAAAGAGAGGAGAGAGCCAGAAGCCGGGGCTGAATTGAGTGGGAAGGAGAGATCGTGTCATTCATCCAGTTATCAGTGAAAGGTCAAGCTAGTCATTAGAGCAGAGCAAGGCTGTTGGAACTGACAGGCACACGCACACGCACACGCACACGCGCACACACGCACACACACACTCTTTCCTATATAGAGGTTAATGTGGATCACATTGTGGCTGCAGACGGAGGGAGCATGGCTGGACATTTCAATTGCATTTAATTAAAGTTTGGTTGAAATATCAGGTGAAAGGTTATATATGATGCTATTTATTAACCATAAGAGCAAAAAAAAAAACTTTCTCTGACTACTCGCAACACAAAGAACAACGAGAACAATACATAAGACTTGTCCTCATCACCCTTCTCCTGTCGAGGTCTCTTTACCCTCCTCGTTCACTTCACGCCCTGTCATTGTAAAATATTAATTGGGTTCTCATCGACACCCCCGTTTTAAAAACAATAAGGACGGGCGAGTATGAGGTGTAAAGAGTAATGAATGCAATACCGACGGCAGCAGATACACTCTGCACACACAGAGGACTCCAGCTGACAGCTGTTAGATGGTGTATTGATTTGTCCTCGGTCTCCACGTCGGCCTGCCAGAACTTGTCAGAATATTGAAAGAAAGAGAGCTTGAGAGAGAGAGGGAAGAGAGACAGTGAGACAGATTAAAGAGAGAGAGAGAGAGAGAGAGGGAGGCACGGAGAGTGAGAGCTAAAGGTCAAGAAGAGAGTTATGACCAATCTCCTTTCTTCTTATTTTCTCGCTGAATGCATCAGGCTGAGTGTTGATATTGTATTCATCTGAGAAAGTTAACTGAATGTGGTGATGTCAGATGGGGTTACAAAAACAGGCAGTTAGATGATCACAAGTTTTTAAACGAAACCCCACTTTAGCCAAACTTATTTGGTGCAATTACTAGCAAAACAGTCTGTTGCAAACACTCACAGTTTACAGGCATTGTAAACTTTAACCAGCTAAACATCAGCATGTTATGCTATGGTATGCATGCTGATGTTATTGAGTGGGAAACTAACTTTAAATGCACTTCTCGAAGTTGCTCAAATCGGCATCTTTCTCAGTACGCATCTGTATGCTGTGCACTACATGAGACATATTTAATGTCAAATGATGAAATCAATTAAAAAAGAATGGACACAAATCCCCTGCATTGACACACCAACTGAGGATGGATTTTAAGTGTCAAGAAAAAAAAAATGGAAGTGAAGAGAGGGTGATGCATCGTACCAAAACAGTACTATATTTCAATGCAATGCCAATATAACTCATCTGAATCTGTAAATATATTTCTCCCATCGAGCCAAACTGAGAAAAACACTCTCTGCAAGGTCTCAAGTATTAGTTTGGAAAACCTGAAATGAAGCAGATGGCAGAATGTGGGAATAAGTAATGCATTATCAACTGTTATTCCATTGAAAAGTTACATGTGTCTTTATGCCAGTTTAAAAAATGAATGCATTTTTTTTGCCATCTTCATTGACAAGTCTCCTTCATCATTGTTTTATCAGGAGGAAGCAGTCTGGATGACCCGGTCAGAGCGGGAAGAATAACGGCCTTGACATGTCGTGTTATCAGTTCACAAAGGCAAAATGAGTATGAGGCCAGGGTGTCATCATTCATTGTGAAATGGTCACATTTAATGGTTGAAACCTGTCATTGTATATACATCTATAAAAAAGACCCCAGGTACAGGTTACGACATTCTACTGCTAATACATACATTATTATTATTATTAAATAATAAACTTTTTGTTCAATGTTAAAGTTACATATCATAGTTTACAAAATAGGATCAAGGAGAATTAAGCCATTATGAATGTCTGAAAAAAAACAAAAAAAAAAACTAAAATCCTATAGGTGTGTTTGTATTATCTGTCCATAAGATAAAAAAATACAATAAAACACATCAATATTCCTTTGAATAACATAATATTAACTGGTGATATTGGCTATTGAAATGTAAACTGCAAAAAAGACATTGTTTTGTATGTTTGTAAAGGCGTCAGAATTTGGAAAGCAAACTGTTTTTATGTATTTTACAGCACAGAGCAGAATGGAAAACCAACGTAGCTCGTATCGATAACCAACTTTTGTCGTTGTCGAACCAAAACAAATGGGTGGGCAAAGAATTGTTCAGTCTCAAATCCACTTTATTTTTATTTTTTTTCTTACAATCCAGGTCCTCTTTGCCAGTTGCTGAAAGCAGAGTGTAAAGCTAATTGTCTAAATAAGCCAGACTACCATTACTGACTTTTTCCAAGTGTTAGTCCTCATATCGAAAAAAAACAACTCGCTCCGTCAGTTTGATTCAGTCGTCGGGAGTTGGCAGATTCAGAGTCTGATGGAGTATTTGTGTGGCTTCTTTGTTAAATGGTGGGTTTACACAAACAGGAGCTGCAGGGTTCCTCAGACTCGTCCCAAGTTTCACTCGTGTACTGTTTTGATTCGGCATCAATCAGGGTGCTGTGCACACACATACACACGCGCGCACACATACAACTTTCTAGGGTATTTAAACCCACGACGAAGGCAGACACGGGCTTCAGGAAGCTCAGTGAATTGTTTGGGAACCACTTTGTTGGGGCGGTGGAGGGGGGTGAAGTTGAGTCTTTGGCATGATGATTTAGCTGTATGGGGACTGCTACGGTAACTATACACACAAACACGCACGAATGCTCTATATATGTGTGTGTTTGTCTGTACGGTGCTGCAATTTCAGAAGAAAGTGAAAATGAATCAGTGATCAATAATAAAAAAGAACAAAAATGTAATGAGGAGATTTTTTTTGTTTTGTCATCTGAGGAGCTGATTTTTCTTGGAGGAGATTCCCAAACTGTCGTCTGCCAAACAAAGTCTGCTGTGGCCCATCAAAGCCACCAGGGGGTAATATAAGACTGTTTATGCTGATATCACTGCTGTTGTTGTTGTTGTTGCTGCTCCTGTTGCTGCTGCTGCTGCTGCTGTTGATGAAGCCGCTTTTCAAAAGTTCCTCTGAAGAATTTCTTTGTCACCATTAATCAAAAATGCGGAACCCGCATTATCATCGTCTGGTTTCATGTCTAAGTAATCTCGGTGAGTAACTGTGTGATGGACAGAAATGAGCAATGCACTGTATCCTTGAAACATGTGCAAAATAGAAAAAAGACCAGCCTCCTCCTCCTCCTCCTCCTCCTCCTCCTCCTCTTCTTCCTCCTACTCCCTTCAGGAATAAGACATTTACATCTGGAAGGGAAAAGAGACAAATTGGGCATCACAAGCTGCACCGCATCAAACAACGGAATCGTCTATTTGGTTGATCTTGTTTTAGGCGTATCACTTGGGATTTGCCTTTTTTTAGTAGTTAGTGCTTATACTGGTTGTATATGTTTGTAGCTTTCCATCTATCAGTCCGTCGATAACTTTTAAAGAGGGTTTAAAGGGTGATGTGTTGGAACATTTTACCTCTTTGGGCCTCAAACAGTTATTTAAAGATATTTTTTTTGTTCTTCTTCCCTTTCCTTTAATGCTATATCATTTTTGTGCATGTCCTGAACTGCCTCAAAAAACGCCTCGCTTGAAGTTCCGCTCGTGGTGATGTCACCAAGTAACACGTTTGCATAATACCTGCTTAGCGACTAGTTTGGCACGCCCTCAAACAAAGCTAGTTAAAGCGGAGCTAGAGCGGAGTCCGAAGAGTTTGGTTCAATTGACCAATCACAATAGAGTGGACCAGCTGACCAATCAGAGCAGACTGGGGTTTTCAGGAGGGCGGGGCTCCTGCTGCAGTACAGCCGGTATGAGAAAAATAAAGCGTTTTTTGAACATTAAAGCGTGTAAACATGTTCTAGTAGAAACCCAAAATACCAGTATGCACTTGAAAATAAGCACAATAGGTCTCCTTTAAATTAAACCATTTAGGAACCACTTGTTTAATCTTTAACAATACATTGTATCTCATGAGCTTATCATATGTTTTTTTATGCTAAATCTGTAAAGTAAAGTAGATATTAAGTTTAGCTGTCAGATAAATCTAGCAGAGCAAAAAGAAGAATGTTTCCCTCCGAACTGCAGCGGAGTAGAAATAGAAGCTAGCATTGGCCTATATTACAAAACCAACGTGTCATTCATGATCTAAGAGATGATACAGTGCGTAAACAGCACATAACAGATTCCCAGTTGGACTCGCTGTAGTAGAGAGTATGGTAGGGACATTGGCATGAATGTGCCTTTAGCATATTCATCCAACTAAACCTGGCTCGCTTCGTCCTCAAGTGGTTAAACTGGGCTGCAGGTGTTCACTTGGAGATGCAGTCACGTTTAATGTCAATTAGTTAAAGTGTTGTTATCGGAGTGCTGTTTGGCAGTGTTTCTCTTTCGAGCAAATCAAAAACATCTTGTTTGCACACTTTTACAGCGAGCTTTGTCGTGAACTGTGACATTTAGCTTTTCAACATTCATTGTTCGACATCTACATCTTCGACAGGAGACGTACTATTACAGCGTGATTTATAGAGCAAAACCTGTAAAATTAATGAAACGGGACAGCTTCGGATTGGATTTCGCCCCAATCCCTCTAGGGGCTCTGCAGAAAAAATATGAAGAAAAACGCCCCGCTGGGTCATAAAACAAACTCGCCCAATCGTTGTTGCTCTTGTTTCTATTAAATGAGCTCTTGCCGTCAATAGACATGCATCGACTTGCCAATATGTGACTGAATGACGGAGTTCATAATCAACTCAAAGATGAGGGTTGTAGACTCATTACAAGAAGTGTGTGTGTGTGTGTGTGTGTGTGTGTTTGTGTTGCTCACCACATTAACAGCAGCAGCATTCCTAACAGCAAAGGGGAGAAAAATGTGAGGAGCCTGGCAGCTCTGCCCACTGGAGGTTCGGCCTTTTGTGGTGCGTTGGAGGACGGTATCGGGGAGGTCTTAGTCTCTGCAAAAACAATCAGAAAACACAATAACTGAGCATATTCCTCTAAATCCTTACTCTCATTTTTCCTTCAGTTTTCTTTTTTTGTTTTGTGGTTATACAGTACAGTGTTACACAATCGTTTTTGTTCCAAAGGGGGCAAAACACCCAAAACGTCATATTGATGAATGCTCACTGAAAAGCGCTCATCATACCTGGAAGAAGCAAACAGAAAGGGAAATACAGTGCAGAGTGGAATCAATTCTAATCTGGACGCCCAATCAATATGGGACTTGTCAAGACAGTTATGAAGTGAACTGGACAAAAAAAAAATCTCATTCATACTAAAGCCAAGGGGGGAAACCGAGAGAGACGTAGCAAAATAGATAGACAGATACAATATGGAGACGGAAATACAAGAAAACGAAAGGGAGGATGAGGTAAAAACCCTGAGGTAAAGGAGAGAATAGAGCAGGAAAGTTAAAAAAGGGGGGAATGTGCATTGTAGCAGTTAATATACTACTGATAAGAGACGGTCTAATACACACTTTGAAAATCTACCCATTTGCACGCCCATAATATGCTGTATATTTTGATTTTACAGCACATAATCAGAGCTGTAGACCTACTCAAGTCCCAGTTAAAGGTAGGGTCTATAATGCTGAGAAACTAGCAAGAGTACACTAGATATTAAAAAATTATCTAACTGAAAACCCAGCACAGTGTTGCCAACTCTTTTCCAATGAAAGTAGATAGCAGCATTAGCTCCAAACGTTGCTAAATATATAGCAAGAAAGTTGTTAAGTCGGCAACACTGACAGGCTCCGGTGACGCGCAATGAAGGCACGGGTAGAGTGCACACAGGTAGACAGGCATGCAGGGTTTTCCTTTATTTTGTCAGAACATTTGATTTATTGATCGCTGTCGGGATGTAATGGGAATTTCAACAAATATAACAAAATATTTTTTTTTAACAGTTCTACTAACCCTACCTTTAAGTCACAAAATTGAGGACTTCAGACTTTTTTCTTCTTCATTTGACTGCACTGAGACTTGACTTCCTGATGACTTCACATGAATTGAGACTTTAAAGCAAAAACATTCATCTCCTGGTAAAATTTCACAACAATAAATCAATAATAAGATAATAAGAATAAGAAAGACCAGACCGGTTCCAGCCAATAGAGTGCTCCAGGGATGACATATTTTTGTAGGCCAACCAGAAAGTTAGCATCGCCCGGGTTCCCTTGACAAAAAGCCAATGGGATTTTTCCGTCTCGAGCGTCTCGAGATAACTTCTCTTATGATTTGACAACAAATTGAATTGAATTGAAATTGAATTTCCATTGGGTAAGCTAATAAGCTCTGCGGCAAACACACGTTTATGATACTTATAAGTTTTGTTCAGCAAGATTATCCTCACCAATGAACACCAGTTTTATGATTTTAAACACAACGAGGCTATAAAGGTGGACGAGTCGGCGTGATGACGTTTAGTAGTCTCAATTAGTCACTATAGCTTCTAAATTCATGAGTGGAATATTCACTCACTCAAAAATGCTAACTCAATTCTGGGTTTTAGGACTCACTCCTGCACCGCTCTATACAGTTATGTTAATGTGTATGGGGCTGGTACTTAAAAGTTGTGGCAAGCGATAAATATGCCGAAAAATGACTCTGTGCTTAAGCTGTTTTAGTGCTTCAGCTTGGTTTTACATGACTTGACAAATAAAAATATCACAGTTTAATGTTTTTATATAAACAGTGCTATTGCTACAGCTGCAGGCAGCACAGCAGATATTAACTCATGCCCACAGTTTGCAGCTCAGTCTAGAACCCAAAGCATTTTTGTTACTGAAGAGAGAATATGATTTCCCTATCCTTCTAATTAATGACTGTAGTCTATTACTGTGTTGGGAGTCGGGAAGAAGCAGCCAGGTGTGAAATAGCCAGAGAGAGAGAAGGAGCGAGAGAGAGCTAGGGCACATTTAACATGTTCAGCAGCTCAGTGAAATACTACCCTGCCCGCAGCAAAACATTTTGCTTTGGAGTGGTGGAGGAAATAAAAATTATGCAGACATAATGTGATGGCGACAAGGAGAGACAGTTATGGGGTGTACGCTGATGTTACAAGGTAGCTGGGGACAAGGAGACAAGACAACAATGTGAGGAGGAGAGACGATTGATGAACAGCAGTGGGGATAAGAAAAACAGGTATAAGAGGAAAGAGGGAGCGGAGAGTGAGGGGGAGATCTGAAAAATAAAGATTAAAACTAGAAGAATGGATAAAGAATGCACAAGAGAAAGAGAAGACGATGAGATTAAATTCCCTGAAGTGACTTCAACTCCAACTACCGCGCCTGTTTACGCTGATAACGTTGATGTCTGAGGCTTTAGGATATTCCAAAGAATGAAAATCAGCATCTGTGATCGTCCGTAATGTAGCTTCATGAAGTTTAGATTTAGGTTCTGCTTGTTGCCATCTTTGTCAGTCATTGGAGACATAGCGAAGCAGGAGAAGCAGATGTCTTTTCCCCCCCATTGTAAATTGTAAATCCTCACCACAGAAACACAAGACAGGAATCTGCTGGATAAACACTACTGTAGGTTTATCTTATTTATGGCCATAAGTTTTATTTATCTCAACTTCTTTTTGGAGAAATCATGTATTTTGAAGCTAGTTTGGTGTGGCAAATAGCTCTATTCCGCTTGCCCTTTCACACACCTAAAGTTTAGGATCAGTGATGGGATGTTTTGTATCCTTGGGAGTTGTAGTTAAAAACTCTGTCCTCATTTCTTGTACATTTGACTTTTGATTAAAAAATAGATATTTCCTAACTCAAAAACCAAATGTTTATAGGCTACTGCTGGGCAATTTTTGCGTCCATCCAAACCTTGGAAATGCTCCAACTATACCGGCTGTTCTCATACACCGTAGCTATACCTACGAAAAGTAATGCACAGTAATTCGTATACATCCCACAAAATCAATTTGTATGTAAGCCACGTAATCGTGAACCATGAAGTATAAAGAGCATAGGGAGGCAGTCGGGTGGATGGGTGGGTCAAAAAACGCCCAGGAGATCGGAGTTCGTACCTCGTGTCAAAACAGAAGTCAACGTTGATTTATTTGTCACGTAACTTCCGTACTTAAGTGACGCCACTTCCGGAGTTATTCTAACACGAACCACAATCTTTTCCTAAACTTAACTAAGTAGTTTTGTTACTTAAACCTAACCAAGTCTATCTTTTCCTGAACCTAAGTAGTTTTGTTGCCTAAACCTAACCAAGTCTATCTTTTCTAAACCTAACTAAGTAGTTTTGTTGCCTAAACCTAACCAAGTCTATCTTTTCCTAAACCTAACTAAGTAGTTTTGTTGCCTAAACCTAACCAAGTCTATCTTTTCTAAACCTAACTAAGTAGTTTTGTTGCCTAAACCAAACCGTCTATCTTTTCATAAACCTAAGTAGTTTTGTTGCCTAAACCTAACCAAGTCAATCTTTTCCTAAACCTAAGTAGTTTTGTTGCCTAAACCTAACCAAGTCTAGCTTTTCCTAAACTTAACTAAGTAGTTTTGTTGCCTAAACCTAACCAAGTCTATATTTTCCTAAGCCTAAGTGGTTTTGTTGCCTAAACCTAACTAAGTCTGTCTTTTCCTAAACCTAAGTAGCTTTGTTGCCTAAACCTAACCAAGTCTATCTTTTCGTAAACCTAACTAAGTAGTATTGTTGCCTAAACCTAACCAAGCTGTTTCCTTTGAAGACGGAAGTTAATTTTGAAAAGACTGCATGCATGTAATGAGTGGAAATTGACACATGTTGGTGGACAGTCGTTGGAAAACGAACAAAAAATGAGGAATAACTTTTCGTAATATATCATACAAACTTTTGTATGAGAATATGTTGAACTATGTCAATCACCTAACTTTGTCTATGGAGAAATTGAAAGACATTTTTACTTCTAGAACCCGAACGCCTGAAATTTTTGAATAAACAACAATAAGCGTTTTAATATTCTATGTCACATATCTGACATAATAAGTAGTGCATTTCCTATGAATTGGAGCCAGCATGCAGCAGAAGAGGACCTGAAGGCACCTCAGCATTTGCTTCAACATGTAGCTGTGGTGGTCTCTGCTTATTGAGCAGAAACTAAGCATTTATAAATAGATCCAGACATGAAGGATATAAGAAGTGATATCTAGTGTTGCCCGTTTGGTGCTAGACAGTGTCCAGTTTCTGTCTCACAGAGTGGGCGAGGCAGAAACTTAGATGGTTGCAACTTTTTAAAGCCTCGACCATATCTGCTTTTTACTTCCTGGAATGCGGTTGCCGAGCGATGGTCCGATCCCCGAGGATGGGATTTCTAAATGTCGTCTATCTGTCACTAGGCGACCCCTTTTGATGTGAAATGAGGCTGTTGATGCCAGGAAACAGAACAGGCACATAAGGGCAACTCTCCGTGAGGTACGGGTGACATGTTCTTGCTGATGCATGAACAGAGAACAGAAACAAACAAACAAAAAAAAAAAGGAGGAAGAGGAAATGTAGCAGAGGCAAGACGGGAGAAAGACAGAGAGGAAATGGAGAAAGTGCAGCCGTGTGTTCAGACTGCGAGCTACACAATCAATAAGTCACAGGAAGTCTGTTCATTTCCTATTCGACTAAGCAGCCAAGGAAATATTGGGCAGTGTGTGTGAATGTTAACAAGCTGGTCAGCTGGAAAAAAGTTGGCCCTGGCTGAACTTTGAACGTGTTTATCGGTCCAGTTGTGGACAGGAAATAAGATATCTTTCTTGTTTACCTACTAATGTGATTCTGAGAACAAGGGTGCTGTTACTTATCATTAATGCTCAGGTCCTTTTTGTAAAACAATTAGCGAACGGTTCGTCAGAACTTGTTTTATTTGTGAACAAATATAATTAACAAAACATTTTGAAGTTTTCTGAATTTGCTCTTTTGGGGCAAACATTTCCAGAAGAATTAAATGTTCAGATAAAGGCTGTGATATGTGTAAATAATATAATCATTAATTAACTATAAAAAGCTTTCTGGGTGTTATCTACGTATAGTAGTAATAATAATGGTCCAAAATGATGTAAAATTGCATTGTTTTCTTGGGGGAGGAACGCCAAACCCAATATCTCCTAATGTATTTTAGTTAAAATTCAGAATTGCTGTAATTGCTGATACCGGCCGATACATGTGAATAAGGGGAGTACTAGCACTTTTTTTTTTCCACTTCAAGCACTGGACCGGACGGACAAGAAAACATGGAGAAATAGGGCATCTATGTATGGGAATGACAACCAACCCTGAAGTCACTTTATTGACATTAACGAAGCAGACAACAGATGTAATCAGTCGTCCACAAAGTAACATCTGTAAAGAAGGTGCCAGAAGGCCAGAATAAGAGATAAGACAAAAAGGTAAGCGTAAGAGAAAGAGTGAGCGATCAATGGAGGAAAAGAGAAATAAAAAGAGAAAGAGAGACCTGGAAGAAAAAGAGAGAATGAGAAAGAATGAGAGAAGGGGACAAGGAGAGAGGGAAGGGAAGCAGAGAGGCTGCAGCTGGATCGAGAAGACGCATGAGGAGAATCCCAATAACCTCCTGTTCTTTCCTTGAGAACAAGAATAATACACTGTGTACTGAGTCAGTGTTTATGTGTGTGTGTGTGTAGAGTGTGGGTTATCAGGGGGAAGTACTGTGTGTGTGTGTAGCATTGCTTGTGTGTGTGTGTGTGTGTGTGTGTGTGTGTGTGTGAGGGGGTGTTAGAGCATGCTGCATGTTCTTTGTGTGCTGTTTAGCATGCGTTTGTGTGTTTCTAGGCGTGCATAAGCACATTCAGTGTTGACTGGGTGGTGATCAGCGTGCAGTGCTGCTCACGGCCAACAGGAGTCACTGTTGGACTGTAAAACTGCTGAGAAATGTCACTGGACGGGCAGCGAGAGGGAGAGAAAGATAGGTAGACAGAATGTTTTCTTAGAAAGACTTCAAATCGGGTCGGTGTTTTCAGTAAGTCACAGCTTTAGGATAGATCTTCCCTTTATATTAATCTGCTTGATATAAAAGTTTTTTTTTACTTTCAATAAGTTGATATGCAATGGTGTAGGTTTGCATTCAGGACTAAGGTGGGCACAGTGATGTCAGGGGTTCAACCAAAACGCTCCAATTATAGTAGAAAGCTACTGTATGTTAGTGTTCAGTGTTATTTATTCACAAATCACATTTAAAATAACACTTACACTTTGATAGATCTAATATTAGGGGAATAAATATCATTATTAAAAACATAGACAAGGTGTGCAAACTGTATGTGACCTTTGCAAGGTTCCTACACATTTCAAAGTTCCATACTTTAGCAGACTCAAATTTCCAGACTTCTCTGTAGATTTTTCAGACCATATTTGACTTTGTGACTTTGTGACTCAGGGTGCAGAGGAGGCTGTGTGACAAGACTACAGTGCTTTGGCGCCTCCCATACGGTGGAGATGTCAAACGCAAAGTTACACAAAGTCAAGCCAGCCCCTCTCTGCTCCTTGTTTGATCCACTTACTTTTAGAAATTCTGAATTTTATATTTTAGAAAACAGAATAAGGGCAATAGTCTGGAAGCAGAAATGTTTTTTTCATACTCTCTTTTCTTTTTTCCATACTTATCCAGACTTGGAAATTACTAAAATCAAATTCCATACTTTTCCATATTGCGTAGGAACCCTGCCTTTGATTGGTGTGAGCGACACAATGTGAATCTTTAGTGTAGCAGATACGCTTTGAGTGTGAAAAGTACAATGTAATTAAAGTTGGTGGTTAGATAGATCGGGCTGTAACCTATTGAATAAAAAAGGTTCTCCTCTGTGGTGGAAGTCATTTCTTTGAAAACTTGCTCAGAGGGTTTTATTGTTGGACATATTGATCCTGGAACTTCGCACATCGGTATTTGACCGATTTACGTGCTTTTTTAGCTTGCAAAGTATGTACTCCACCCAACAGCTGTATCAAATACAGTGACACATTAGTATTAACTTTAATAATAATCCAGATTTTTCTCCCTAAATTTGACCTCTGCAGGAAATTTAAAGAGCAATCACAGACCACTTGATGCTTTTAACCACACACAAAACACCAATATATGCCATATTTTGCCTGAAATAAACACTCCCTACTATTGCGAGATCACTGCAGGATCGCAATTCAAACCTTTATTAGTGGACATCAAAACCCTGTCGACTCATATTTAGTGTTTATCCATTCCAAATGTTTTCCTTTCCATTTGCTATTCCAGCGCGGTCGGAGAGGTGAGTACAAAAGAGTGTTCAGACCTGGAATGGATGTCTTGTTGTTCAGGGATCATCAGTGCGTTGAGAGATTTCGATTTGACAAGAGAGCCATCCTTGATCTCTGCCACACGCTGAAGGGCTGCCAACTAGATAATTCCCACAGATAATTTTGGTCCTTGTGTGTAAGCGAGTATGTGTGTGTGTGTCCAGGGACGCACAGAATATACTAATCTATAATGAATTTGATGTTAAATGATCATTTCTCATGCATAAATAAAGCCGAGAAAAAGTGTAGAGCTGTTATATTTTAAGTGAGCCATTCTGAAGACGTAGGAGGAGACGTGAGCAATTTTTTAAAAGACAGTGGCACAGTGTTTCCCCGAGGCCTTGTTCGGGCGCTCAGGTTGATGTGTGTCGATTTGTCTGAAGGGCTGCCGGATCTTGTGGCTTAAGCTGCGATAAAAAGTTCAAGGCTATCAAACGCTTGTAGTGTACTCAATTTAATGATAAAGAAAGTTATTAACCAAACTTTAATTTCATACCTAACTGGTTCGGGAAATTTACTGCGTGACAGCCGTGGGCACAGAGAACAATGTTAAAAACATTATAGGAATACTGTATTATCATCGTAATGATTTCTTCACCTGATGGATTACAAGACTGATAAAAACCAAACTGCGTTATAGAAATACGATTATAATATTTCTACATATAGTCACACTCAGTGTAAGCCCTTTGTCACTCTATCTCTATCTTTCTCTCTTTGAAGTGGTCAACTTGCATTTTTGGGTGAATTAATAAGTGTATCATTAACTATTCATGACGAGCCATCTCAACACATTACAGGCTACTGTTAGATACTTATTTGCATTTAGCCTTTGCTTATCTTTATTTCATCCTTCTAAACGTGAACCTTTTAGCCACATTAGAAGTCAGTAGCGGTCCACCACTTTTGTCCAGAGTGAAATATCTCAGCAACGATTGGATGGCTTGCCATTCAATTTTATACAACATTCATGGTACCCAGAGGATGAATCCTACTGACTTGGATGATTACTTTTCCTCTAATGCCACCAGCAAGGTCAACGTTTTCACTTGTCCGGTGAAATATGTTAACTATCGAGATGGATTGGCACGCAATTTTAGAAAAACATTCATGACAATATATCCTTATGATTTGGTAATCCTTTGACTTTGGTTTTAGTTTTGAGTGAAATGTCTCAACATCTATTGGATGAATTTCCATGAAATTTGGTGCAGACATTCATGTCCCTCAAAGGAGGAATTGTAAACACTTTGGTGATCCTCTGACTTTCCATCGAGCACCATCAGCAGGTCGATATTTTAATTTCTCAATACTTTGGTTTATGACCAAATACCTGCAAAGCTAATGAAATTCCCATCAGCCTTAGCTGTACTTTGTGTTTAGTGTTTGAATGCTAACATGCTAAACTAAGATCAAAGAACGTATATTACCAACAAAGTGAAAGTTAATTGTTCGTTCCATTGCAACATCAGCGCCCAGCAAAGCTACGCTTCCGCCCACTTTGGACTGAAAGCGACTACCAGACGCCAGCAGAGCGTCCGCCTAAAAAGTGACGTAAAAAAGTATTAAGTAACTATTGTTATATTCTACTGAAATGGCCTGTGTTGTACAATAAAATATTATAAATATAATAAGCGTTTTCAGTCCAAAATGTCGGCAGCAGCTGTTGTAAAAAAACAAACACAAAAAAAAAAACACTGGAGTTTCGTCTCTTTGCTTTAATGCTCTTTGCTAGGATGGTGAACATGGTTAACATTACACCTGCTTAGCATAGGCATTGTGAGCATGTTAGTATGCTGCAAGTACAGCCACACAGATTTGCTGTAGACTCTTGATCTTGTTTAATTATATTTCATTGCGTTCATGACATTTGTTTTTGGTATTTTATGTATTTGAGCATTTTCATTCATTGAAATCTGCTATATCAGTTTAGTCAGACATTTTATAAAATGTGTTTTTGACTGAAGGAGAGTGTTATACTATATACATTGGGAAACCTCAGTCACATAAATCTCAACACAAGAACAACTTTCAGTCTTGACGTTGTAGATTGTTGTCGTGTTTTCAGAAACCAAATGTTCAGCTCAGACAGTACAGTGCGAACACTAACTTTCAAAGGCCACAAACCTGTGTCGCTGACTTAAGTCACCAACTCTGAAAGTGACCCATAGGTTAAGAAAAAAAAAATACAGGCTTTAACTGAGGCTGTAACCTACCGGTAGGAAAGACCACATCAGTTGTGGAAGTGATTGGCAGAGGATCTTCAATCCAGGGTGTAGCATGGACGGCAACGCTCCAGTCACTCCATGTTCCAATCTCTGTGTCCTTGGCAGCCACCTGTTGAACACAAGCACAGTAGAAAGAAACCAGTAAATTAGAAGCATTCATTAATAAGCTTGGAAAATGCAGTCAGAATGTGCAAGAACAGGCTGTATATACGAAAAAACAAGAAGCAAAGACCAAAACCAATCTGCAGAAAAAGTGCTTTGAGAGAAAGAGAGATTTGGATTTATGTTTGTTTCCAAGTTTTGAGGCTGCAGCTTTGGATGAAACAATTGTTCCTGAATGCTGTTGTAGATAACACAGCATTCAATTGTTGATTGTGTCAGTCAGGTAGAGCGGCAAGACAGGAGATGTTACCTGGATGATGTATTCCTTCCCGGCATAGGCGTCGGTGATGATGTGGTTGGTGCTGTCAGATAGCTCCACCTAAACAGCCAACAGAAGAGAGCAGGTGGTCAGTTTGGATCAGGGAACAGCACCTTTGGGTAATGTTCAGTGAGTTGAAGTAACATCTATTTTATTCTGAAAAATATAATGATATAGTAGTTAACAAAACAATCTCATAACTAGGGATGTTCCGATACAATTTTTGTCCTTCTCGCTACCGATTCTGATACCTGAACTTGCAGTTTTGGCAGATACAGAGTACCGATCTGATACAAGCGTGATAAGAAAAAACAAGGGCTGTCAAAGTTAACGTGATAATAACACGTTAATTTGTTTAAACGCCACTAATTTCTTTAACGCAATCGATCTTCTGGAGATTGTACCGGGCTCAATTTTAAAGCTAGTGAAGATACTGGTATCGTACAAAACTAGAAAACCTAAGGAGTCCATTGGTACCAACCATGTCATGCTATAGCTTGTCGCAAATGAGGTTAAATAACACTCCAAACTTGCGCTAAATTTGGCGAGGAAAAACTGTCATGGCCATTTTCAAATGGGTCCCTTGACCTCTGACCTCAAGATATGTGAATGAAAATGGGTTCTTTGGGTACCCACCAGTCTCCCATTTACAGACATGCCCACTTTATGCTAATCACATGCAGTTTGGGGCAAGTCATAGTCAAGTCAGCACACTGACACACTGACAGCTGTTGTTGCCTGTTGGGCTGCAGTTTGCCATGTTATGATTTGAGCATATTCTTTATGCTAAATGCAGTACCTGTGAGGGTTTCTGGACAATATATGTAATTGTTTTGTGTTGCTAATTGATTTCCAATAATAAATATATACATACATTTGCATAAAGCAAGTATATTTGCCCACTCCCATGTTGATAAGAGTATTAAATACTGGAAAAATCTCCCTTTAAGGTACATTTTGAACAGATAAAAAAATGTGTGATTAATTTGTGATTAATTATGGACAATCATGCAATTAAATATTTAAATATATATATATATATACATATATATATACATATATACGTATATATACATATATACATATATATACGTATATATACATATATACATATATATACATATATATATATATATATATATATATACATATATATGTATATATGTATATATATGTAAATATATATATAAGGGTTCTATGGCCCTTAGGGGTAATACATGTTTAAACATGATGAATTATGAAAATTCTCAGCTACAAAAGGCAGTCATGAAGTTCTAAGTAACTTGCGCCGAGGGTCATACCCTTCTACCCGTATAGGTCTACCTATAAATTATGTGCTCAGTATAGCAATCCTAGCCTGAGCCTTTAATGTTTTATGGTGGGTGGATTCAGCCTTGCCATACAGTATACAATTTTTATTCAGTGCTTATTTATTTACAATGCACCTTTTTCTTTCATCATTATTCTGTGCATAGGTCAACTCTGCTGCTTTATCCTTGCGGTGTTTTACATTTCACCGTTGAATTGATTGAACCTCGATGCCCCCGCTGCCTCCACACTCACACACATACCGACACTCTGACACGCTTGCAAAATACCAGTGGCATAATTGATGATTATCCCAGAAAGCTTTGGCATCAATGCCACATAATTGTACGACACAATGTAATGCATGCCAGCATTTGAAAGCCTTTTGTGCACACTTTAATTTGCAGAGCGCAACGAAGAATGAACTGAATGTCTGAGTCACGGGAGTCGTGCATGAGAGAATGATTTGCTGCCTCTCTAATTTACGGTTAGTTTGGTGTGTGTGTGTGTGTTTGTTTGCCCTCGGCCTGTGTCTGAAAGACTGAAGGGAAAAACAGGGAGGAGGAGGAGGTTGCTGCCTTTTCTACTCCTAAAGTCGAATTAAATGATTTAGTGACATGCCTGTTGCCTTCTGCAGTCTAACAGTGCAACAAGACACACACACGCCTAAGTTATTCAGACTGACTAGGGCTGGAGGTTAATCTGAACAAGTAGTTTATTTGTTGAGTCGACTGGACAATATATAAAGGTACAGACAACTCAAATTTGTTAATAAGCAATAGATTTACTACATTTCACCGATGCTAACAAAACATTTCGGAAGAGTGGACATTTGATACTGAATGGCATCTTATCTCAAGAGAACAGCAGCAGAGTAAAGCTTCTTCTGGATAATAAACTGCTGATTGGTCGGGGTCATCTTGATAATCCTGAATTGTTAGTGCACGTCTAGCTATCTTCTCAACTTGTTTTTATGGTAATGTTTCTTCTGGTGTGAGTGCCAGTGATGGCGAATACACTAGTCATGAATGCACATATGAAACTTGGATGAACGTTGTAAACAATCACCTATAAAAATGTGCACTTAAAATCTCACAGATTTGGAGAATTTTAGAGACAGTTTATCTAAAGATTTTGACAACCAGTAGGCGATTTGAAGGGAGGGATGACATATCCCTTGATTGCAAAATGATCAAAATGCATATATCACTATGCGGGGGGCAAAACTCCAGCAACATTTCTAGTATAAAGAACAACTTTATTGTGAGAACAGGCAGAAACACATGGGTATTACAATAAAGCTGTTCGTTATAGAGTTGCAACGATTAATCGATTAGTTGTCTAACTATTGAATTAATCGACAACTATTTTGACAATCGATTAATCAAGTAAAAAAATCAAAATTCTCTGATTCCTTAAATGTGAATATTTTCTGGTTTCTTTTTCTCCTCTATGACAAAATATCTTTGAATTGTGGACAAAACAAGACATTTGAGGACGTCATTTTGGGCTTTGGGAAACACTGATTTTTCACCATTTTCTGACAATTTATAGACCAAACAACTAATCGATTATTCTAGAAAATAATCAACAATGAAAATGATCGTTAGTTGCAGCCCTAGTTCATTATACTGCAAATGTTACTTCTTCATACTTTTTCCTTTCTCCATGCATCTCTGAAGTAGGTGAAGTTGTGCCAGACAACCACTCTGCTTCTACTATATCACCAGGCAAATGATGGCCAAAACTAAAGTTGTAATAAAACAGAATTGTCCTTTAGGGCTAGTCAGAAGAGTCTGTGATTTGATTAAAAAACTCCCCACACCACCATATCATTTTAACAAAACCTCCGTTTTGGGGTTTCCCTTTGAGTTCTTCAGGATGTGCGAATCTGGAGTCGATCCAACAAATAACCCCCTGGTACATCCCCAGCCTCTGTGCTTCCTCTGTCTTCCTGTAATCTGTCTCTCATCGCCCACCTTCTCTGTAAAGTTGACCCTTCTATTTTCATCGTTGCCTCTCTCTCTCTCTCTCTATCTGCTCTAACTCTTTGTCTCTCGCCCGCTCTCTCCCTCTGTTTGGACGGAAGTTCAGGCTTTATCTGCTCAACCGAGCGCTACATTTATAGGCTTAATTTCATTAGTGGAATGCAATAACAATGCCGTCCCAGCATGTGTGCGTGTTGCATGTTCCCTTTGAGTGCTGTGTGGATATACTTTAGTATATATAGTGTGTTTACATGTGTGCGCTTACAGACTTGTGTGCAGCCTTTGAGGCTAAAACTTCCAGTGTTTATATGTGTGGCCCAACCAGCGTATCCAACCGTAGCTTCTATCAGCATTCCTTCCTGACTCCGATGTGTGTGCGTGTTTGCATACTAATGTCTACAGTGCGAAAGCTGCCGAAAGTTCAGCCGCACATGTACATCTGCTCCGTGCGTTCATGTAAATCTTTGCATGTGTCGCCGTATTTTTGCACGTGTGTGTGCCCTTGCATTTGATATGTATGAATGTGAAAAACCTACATTTGTGTTTGTGTTTCTTCGTGTGCACATGTTTACACTAGTGTCGGTACACGTCTGTCGCATTGTTCCTTGTGTTTTCAAGGCTGATGTGGAACTTGTGTGTGCACATGTATGTGAAACTACGCATATGTTTATACGTGGAGCAGTATATGGAGTAAACAGCTTGCAGATAAACACTTCCAGAGAGATGGATGTGTTGCTGCGTTGCCAAGTGGCTAAACAGGGAGTAGTGTGAGCAGCACTTAATATCACATGCTAGTCAGAGGGAGCAGGGGGTTGAGGGGGTATAGATGGGAGGAGGAGATGCATTTTGGAGAGGCTGGTGCTATTGCTGCCAAAAAATGCCGTCAGATCATTCACACTGCAAGACCAAGCCTGTGTGTTGTGGCTGTGGTGGTGAAATGATGTATATTTACTTGTTGCTCTCTCTCTCTCTGTGTGTGTGTGTTTGCTTCACGTGTCCGAAGGGGCTGATGTATTGTATACTAAGCTGTTTAGAAAAGTGTGTGCACATGCAATTGTATGTGTGTGACTCATCCACACACACACACTGACACAAAGGAAAAGCAGGCACAAACACACTGCCACTCCCAACACCCAAATATTTACCTTACCATAATCATGTCCCATTGACTCAGTGTAAATATATTGTATGCACTAACCCCCGAGATATAATACGATAATGATAATAATAAAGATTCCAACCCAAACGGAATGACCGACCAAATGGTCGATTTTGAAAGTAATGATCCCTAAATGTCCTCACTTTGGAGAAATTTCCTCATTTCCTACATAAACACCATATGTCTGTTGATTGTAAACAGCATATGCGAAGCATGAATGTTTGACGATCGACTGGAGATGAACGCGGAGATGTCGGCCCGCCTGGTATTATTGCAGGAATCCACATGAGAGGCAGCGCACCTGGATTTTCGAACCCCTTTGAACATACATGGAAATGCTAATTCATTGTTGCTTCCTCCCTGAACCGAGTTCAACAGCTGCTTTACACAGAAGCTGCAGTTTTAAGACGAGTGCTGAATAAACATTTTACTTGGCTCGAGACTCAACAACTGCTATCAGATTTAGCCAGCTATAACTCCTCTTAGCTAGAGCAACAGCATTGCCAAAGTCATTCTGATCAACCAACTATCTAGCTGCTGCTGTAAGTAAGTAAACACAGTGCACAGACACAGTAAGCAAAACTCAAACTTTGTTAAAGCTCAACAAAGTCGAAATGGAATACAAAAATGTAGTTTCTTCATATTTTTTTATATCAAAATCCAATCAAACAAAATATTAAATGTGCTTATGTAAGCTCATACCAACTAATAATATCATGACATCCATCCATCAATCAATCTGCAACTTTTAGCGACAAGGGAGGTGCGTGTGGAGCCACAGTCAACTTTAGCTCCGTATCGCGCTACACCCTAAGCCTGCACACTTTTTTAGCGGTCAAATCAAATGCAAAGGATTTGATTTAAATCCCCCTTGTGACTGTACATCGCTCAAATATTCTGTTTCACCAGGGAAATATGCCACAGTACAGAAGCTAAAGACGCTCTAACTTCTGTTTCACTGGGACTTTAAAGGGATTGTATGTAAGTTTTTACATGTATAAACGATTTTTTTAATCCTTTTTTATTGCCAATGTGTGAACAGGTTGTAACCTAAACTAAAAAATGAGACCTTCCGTGACTTTCTGGGTTTCCTTTATCAGCCTGTAGACTGCTTTTAATGGGAAGAATCCGGGCCCGTTTATACTGAAAAATCCAATGCTTTATTTTCAGCTCCGCTACAGGGCTAACAGTGTTCAACCATAGCTAACGTTCTGTTAGAAATTGAGTCCGCTCACGGCAACAAACGACCAGCAACTCAGACTGCAACACAAACTTCAAAGAAGTACACAAAAACAAAGTTATATCTAGTGAAGTCCGTCTTGCCAAACAGGAATGTGACCGACATCGGGGGGGGGGGGGAAACTACATTGTGTCCCTTTAAGAGGAGGGTGGACATGTGATTGGCTGAAAGGTGAGAGAACAGTGAGAAATCCACTCTCAGGAGAGGTGACATTATAAAATAAAATGTGATATCATGTAATAAAAAGTGACATTTTAAAAGCGAAAGTGACATTATGAAATAAAAGGTAACAGTTTGAAGTAGACGGAGGCATTATGACGTAAAAAGTGACATTATAAAATAACAAGTAGCATGAAATTAAAGTGTTACTGGCCAAAAATGTCACTATGAAATAAAAACTGAATTTTGAACAGGGCTGAGCAATCTATTATAATAAAAACAACAACAATAACAACAACACATGAACTTACAATGAGTTGAGTGTCACTAATTTCTTGAATTCTTGAAACCGCACACAAACACAGCTTAACAACACACACATGCACACACTCCCCAAGAGCCTCTACACAACTCCAGACAATGAGAGAGGCAGAGAGAGGAGATGTGAACATTCCTCAGGGATTGCATAAGGAACTGTGAGAAAAAGAAGTGACCCTTTATTTTTCACACATCCTTTTTATTTCCCCCCCTTTCCTTTCCTTTCCTTTCTCTCTCTTTTTTCTCCTCCTACACTATAACCCTCTTTTTTGTGCCTTCTTTAATCATTATTCTATCTGGTGCTTGTGTTTACTGTTGCAAAAAAACCCTCAAATAACTTCTCCACTGGGATCAATAAAGTTTAATCTCATTTTATCTCCTACAAATATATATTTACTGTGATGTTGTAGAAATTAAAAGTAAGGGAGGAACTCAAACTAACCCTTATAATTACCACCAAGTCCAATAAAGTCCAATAAAATTACATTAAATAGTTTCATTATAACCTGCATCAGGGGGATTATACTCGCTATGATATATTCTGTCATATAGACCATATATAGATGACCATCTATAGACACATATGCAATGGTATAAAGCACCATACATGTAGGTCAGAGATGGAAAGGACAATGAGATGGGGGGAACAGTCGGAAGAAAAGAGGAACAATATGTAAAGAAAGAGAAGAGTAGACAGACAGACAGACAGACAGACAGACAGACAGACAGAATAGGGAAAAATGAAGAGTCTGAGAAACGAGAGAGAGAGATGCAAAAAAAAAAGAGACAGAGGAAAAAGAGGCAAAAAAAGGAGAAGGAAAAGCAGAGAGAAGGAGACATGGAGAGAATTGGCGTCGGTGGTCAGATCTAATCCAGTGAGCATGTCTGTTGTCCTGGAAAGGAAACCCAATTATATGGCACTTCCACTGGCCCGATGGCGCTCTGTGTGTGTGTATGTGTGTGCACTGAGAAGGTTGGTCTCATTAGGTTGACTGACAGCTCCCATTTTTCCAACGCACACTCCTCCCATTTGAGAACACACACGCACACGCACACGCACACGCACACGCACACGCACACGCAGAAACGGCAGGTCCAGGGGTAATTTCTCAGACAGTATTTCTCTCTTTGAAGCCCCAATCGCCATAGCAGCAATTACTGTAAAAGGAAGCTAAACCCCCCGGCCAATCGAAAATCCCGAACTAAACCTTGCGCCCTTAAAAAGCATGTGGCAGTTTCAACAACACAGCGGCGGCGGCGGCAGTGGAGGTGTCTCAACGTTAACTCGGCTTGTCGGCATGTCAAGAATGTCAAACATGAACAAGTCAGGAAAAATAATATTTCTATCAGAATTCATCCCGTTCTTTCTTCCCCTTCTCTAACAACTCAAAAAAAGCTCCTGTCGTGTTATAAAATATTATATATATATATATATATATATATATATATGCGAAAAGACAAAAAAACATATGCATTGTCTTGGCGAACTGACCCTGCACTCTGCTTCTCGCCCAATGTGAGCTGGGATAAGCCTCAACCCCACTCGACCCTCCACAGGATAAGTTGGTACAGATAATGCATGTGTGGACTGATGGATTTTCGTTTCTTTGTCAGTGATTTATAATGCTAAATGGACTGCATTTATAAAGCTTCTTTATGCTGAGGACATTGCAAAGCGCTTTACAGAGTCTCACATTAACCCACTCGCACACATTCACACACCACTAACTTGCACACTTGAAGCAGACTTGAGGTACACTGCCACGCTCAGGTACACACATGCAGTTAGGAGGAGGAAACTGTTCGGACGCTCCATGGACCTGACCAAGGGGGGGCGATGGGGACATAATTTCTGATATGCATGGGATATGCACTGAAACAGACATAGGCCTTTATTACTATTCAGTAGTTACAGAACACTGTTTTAGTCGGACACCCTTGCCAGGCGCCAGGATGAAGTGACTGAGGGGGCTGCTAAAAATGTAAAAACTAAATTTTTCACAAAATAAAATTCATTGATTTAACCATGCAATTGCCTCAGAAAGGCTAAATACCAACAACAGCATGAGGCTACCGTTTCAAAATCAAAGCATACATTTTTTAATCAGAGCACTCCCGTAAGAACGTAGTACTATCAGAGAGCTAAATGTATTTTGAATTTATGAACAATGGCGCTAGAAAAAGCTGTCTGCGGCGCTAGAAAAAGCTATTTGTGGCATTAGAAACAGCTATTTGCGACACTAGATACAGATGTTTGCGGTGCGTACTAGAAACAGTTGTTTGAGGTGCTATATACAGCTGTTTGCGGGCCAACAGAAACAGCTGTTTGCAGTGCGTAGACATAGCTGTTTGCAGCCCACTAAAAAAAGCTGTGACTTTCAGGGCTCGTTTAAATTACAAGTTGAGAAAAAACACAGATACAATTCAAGCTTTGATTCATAAAAAATATTATATCAGACTCTAAAAGTGACCCAGGCCACGGCCCCCCTGGCCTCCCTGCTGCCGCAGTCTCTGGGACGCTCTACCCTCTACCATGACTCTGCCTGAGATACTGTCACCCTGTCAATGCTTCATTTTATGATAATTTAGCCCTGGGAATGAAGTTTAAAAGAAATTAGATGCTTACTTGGCTGGCTGTATGAAATTATAATACATTTATCTGAAATGTAATGGACAGATTGTCTTTGGATCAATTGACTTGACTTGGACTGGAAGTTGATTAGGTCTGTGACTTTTGCCAACTACTAAGCTTTGGATATTATGCTGTGTTGACTTGTGCTGGACAGACATCCGGGTCTTCTAAGTGGCTGTTAAATCAAGTGCTGTTTTGTCGTATAATCAAACCCATAAGACAAATGACCAATAGCATTAATTGCTATAGATGTTGCAGAGTAATAGGTTGTCAAAGCTGTAGAAAAAAAAATAAATGCAATGAAAGAAAAATGAAATCCAATGAGAGCCGCTATAGCTACAGCACAGTGAGCATTGCATAATATGGTGCAGAAGCTATAGCTCTCAGTGATTATTTCTGCCCAACGCTCTCTGAGGCTGCCACTTTATTTGAATCATTTGTCAGAAAGCCTCAAATTGAACCGTCAGTCTCTCACTCAAATCACCAGACGGACCCCCGTGTTGCTGCCCACAGAACAACGCATGATAAAAGCGTAAACTGACAGAACATGATGAGTGGTGAAACTGCTGTACGCCAGCTCAACCGCAGCCCTCCACAGCGAGCGGCGCTGCTCAAGGGCAGCTGGCACTGCGCATCAGAGGTTGATGCCTCTGGGCAAAAAATAAAGTTTTGACAAATTCTTCCAAAAATGCCTCATTAAAGTGTGACATTTAGATGCACTTCGACCAATACTGACTGTTTTCCCATCCTGGCAGCCACTGGTTTCTTTTCGCTCAAGTACGGTATTAAAAGCAACTTGTAGACTGAAACTTTCTTAAATTAGTAATGCAACACAATGGGGAATTGGACTGTTTTAAAGGTGCAGTGTGTAGGATGTGGCGGCATCTAGAGGTAAGGTTGCAGATTGCAACCAAGTGAAACTTCTTCTGTGTGTGTGTGAGAACAAAAATGGACAAAGCGAAAATGTGAAAACGCGAAAGGCCCTATCTGGAGCCAGAGTTCTGCTAAATTTATGCTAAATTTTGGCCATGAAAAACTGGCATGGCCATTTTCAAAGGGCTCCCTTGACCTCTGACCTCAAGATAATTGAATGAAAATGGGTTCAGCACACTGACAGCTGTTGTTGCCTGTTGGGCTGCAGTTTGCCATGTTTTGATTTGAGCATATTTTTTACGCTAAATGCAGTACCTGTGAGGATTTCTGGTCAATATCTGTCATTGTTTTGTGTTAATTGATTTCCAGTAATAAATATATACATACATTTGCATAAAGCAGCATATTCGCCCACTAAGAGTATTAAATACTTGACAAATCTCCCTTTAAGGTTCATTTGTGAACAGCTAAAAAAAGCTGTGATTTATTTGCGATTAATCGCGATTAAATACTTTAATCGGTTGACAATCCTACTGCCAATAGATCCCCCTAAATGCTCCACACACTGCTCCTTTAAAATATCTTCCTTGCTGTGATTCTCTGGGACAAATCAAATCAAATTGTCAGATCTTAACAAGCTTTGGTGACTTCCATGTTTCATTCGGTGACTGCAATGTTCATTCTAACCGAAATTTATAGGCCATGAGACACAAACCCCCCCAGTGTATGTATGTGTGTCCTGACATTTCAGAGCAGATAAGAGTGTGTGTGTGTGTGTGTGTGTGTGTGTGTGTGTGTGTGTGTGTGTGTGTGTGACAGCCCAAGGATTGACATGGTGATATAGAAATCAATAGAGGCAGAGGAGAGGGCAGTGGCCCCATTCATCTTCATTCACCCTTACACTGTAAGACCTCCAAAGCACCACACACAAATAATTTAGATAACACTGAAACATGGAAACACACACAGGATAAGAAGAGAACCCTTTCTTTGAGGGGGAACATGTATGACACCTCTTTATATAATAGTGTTTAAGAGGAAAAAGCAACTCTCTCCATGCTGGTCTTCTCTCTGTTTTTCTATTTTTATGTACTGTCTTAGCCCCCTTCTCATATATTTCTTATGAGTTTTTTTTCTTACATCCCCTTTGGCTAACACAATGAGAACAAATCTGATTTATATAAAAGCATGTAGAGTATATTTTTTTATTTGATTCTGTCAAAGCCAGCAGACTGCACGCATAACAGATCTACAGTATGTATCTCTGTGTGTATGTAATGTAAAGAGTACTTTAATGTATTTTGACAGCAGAGCTAAATGATGATAACTTTCACATGTGATAGGACTGATACTGTCCGGTGTGTGTGTGCGTGTTAGAAAGATTTGATAAATGATCTGTCCGTGGCAGTGTCCTTTAGATGGGATGTTTTCCCCCAAACAAGGTCTAAACATTTATCATGCGCACCCATAAATACAAATGGATGGCTTGAGGGATGGTTGGTTAGATAGCTGGCTTAATGCATGGATGGAAGGATGGATGGATGGATGGATGAATGAGTGGGTGATGGTAAAACCGAGGATTGCTGAGAGAGGGAAGCTGGTGGTAGAAAGGGATGCGAAGGTGAAAAGGTGAGGAGGATGAGATAAAAAAGATGAACAATAGAAAAAATCAGAGCATCTGTTCAGCTTTCATGACGTTCAATGTCAAGTTATTCACTGTCAATCTCGGCTTTTATCTTCGCCATGATAATAATAATGTTACAAACACACAGTACATAACAGGCACACGCATGCACAATCACATACAGTATATCTATGTGAATCTACCTACAATTACACAAACACACACACACAGCTCCTGGCTCACTATCGATTCATCTAAGTGCTTGCAGGATGAGAGTGACTTTTGGCAAACACACAAAGACCATTATTACATGGATGAGCAGATGGAGGGAGAAAGAGAAGAGAAGAGAAGAGTGATAGAAAAGTGAAGCAATATTGACGAAGACGTAAGGACAGAGGAGGGAAGGGAAAATGATAGAGGGAGAAAAAGCGACAAAGAAAGTGAGGCGGGGGGGAGAGAAGGAGGGAGATGGACGGGAGATGGGGGAATGCAGGATGTCAGACAGAAGGACAAGGGAGAAAAAATGTGGGATGAATAAATGAATGAAAGGCTAAGCTGTGTTGACCGAGCGGACACAGATTCCACCTCCCTTCTCTGTTCTGCCGCCTCATTTATTGCACCCCTCTGTTTCTCTGCTGATTTATGTCTCTCACATCATAAACATTTCAACGTTTCAACGTTTCATGTATATGTGGGTGTGAGAGTGTATGGACAGCCTGTGGGCGGACAATGCAGATGTACAGTGTGGGTCTGTGCGTGCACTGCGAAATACACAATCTCAGACATCAAATTTTGAAATAGCCTTTAAAGTTTGTTCTCTTAAAGGAACAGTGTGTAACATTTCGAGGGATTTGTTAGCAGAAATGGAATATAACATTCATATGTTATCATTGGTGTATAATCCACTGAAACCTATAATCGTTGTGTTTTCGTTTGCTTAGAATCAGCCTTTCATATCTACATCGGAAGTGGGCCCCCTTCAAGGACCTGGATGCCACGCAGCGCCACCAATCTTAAGATTCATATGATACCACTGTATTTCCACTAAGCTGGCCTTCAAAAGACAGTGATGTTAATGCCAGTCAGATCATTTTCAGAGGATTAACAGTAGGCCAAGTAAACCAATAACTGAGGAGGAGAATAATTAAAATTTTAAGATTATGGTGATCAATGAGACAGGCAGAGTCAAAATATAATATAATATACAGATTAATTTTTGGTCTATTCAATGAAGACAATTTCATTTAAAATTTCATATATATATATATTAGCTCACACTCTTTTTTTCCAATATGTTACTTTTACTGGTGCATTCTGGTCAGATTTAATTCTGTTTTGTCTCATAATCAAGGTCAATATAGTAGCTGGTTAAGAGGCTATGTCAATCCTGTATGCACAAAAATATCAGTCCAACAACCTCCTGGCAGGGCGCGCTTACCAGCGCACAGAAAAAAAGAGTTGAGGAGCACCGGCTAAAATCTTGCCTATAGGGCACCAAACTGGTCAGGGCCGACACTGTCACCATGTTTCTATGGTAGCCCAGAATGGACAAAACCAAACACTGGCTCTAGATAGGGTCATTCACGTTACGTTTTCATGTGAGTGCAAAACCGCGTTACCGTCTGCCGCCGTCTGACTTCCGTTGCTCCTAAAGTAGTGTTATTACGGTAAGGATGGCCTCTGAGTAAGGCGAATGGCGTTACCATGGTTTTACACTCACGTTACTGCAGTCTTGGAAAGGGAGGAGTGAGCGGAGGGGTACTCAGTTGGTTGCAATCTACAACCACACCACTAGATGTCGCCAAATCCTACAAATTGTCCCTTTAAAACAACTGAAAAATCTTCCAGCGTAGTAAAATTATTTCAGTATATTTCCAATGCAAATCAAGTTTTCCAGAAGTTAGTGCTAGTATCTAAAAAACAACAGAGAATAAGGTTGACGGCTGCATTACAATTTAGAAAAATGATACTGATTGTACAAAGTTCTTGAGATCATAGGCATTAAAAACACTGAAATGATCTCCCTGCACAGACAGACTGTTTGCAGACTTTTAGGACTCTGAGTTGAAGAGATGGAGATTTTTTTTCGCAGTGTGCTATTTGTGCATGTGCTGAATGTCTGTTAACATAATGTGTATAATCTGTGACTGTGTGTGCTTTTTGTTTCCACGTACACTCATGCATGATATGCGTGTTAGAGCGCTTGGATTGCATTTGCATGTATATTAATCTTTGTAATTGGAAGACCAAGAACGTGTATGTGTGTGAGCGTCTTTGTGTGTGTGTGTATTCATCTATATGCGTAGCAGCGTTTAACAGTGTATATGCATCTGTACGTGCATGTGTGCATTTCTGTGTGAGAGTGTCTGCATTGAAACATGAGTTTTCAGTTGAGTTCAGCATCGTCCCCAAAGGGCAATTACGGCGCAGCAGATGCGGTTTCATACCACGGAAAGAATATTGAGCAATCTGAAATTGTTCTTATCACAGTTACTGGACCATTGCTTTAATTGCAGTGAGAGTTCTAGTTCACTCCTCAGTGGAGGGAGCGTGAGAGGTGGGATGGAAACAAAACAAGGCCACGGGAAATGGAACAATTCACTGAGCATTTACGAGCATACAGATCAGGGGCGATTCTAGGATCAGAGCGTAAAAAAACACTTCATTTCCTGCATTCTGATGAAGATTCCTGTATGAATTTACGGTGAAAATGTCTTTATTTATGTACAGGATGACACAAATATACATAATGGAATATAATGCAGTAAGGCTCTCAGGCATTCTGTATTGATTTGTAGATCAACTTTTCTCATTTGATGTTAACTCTGCTGAGTCAACACACATGTAGGCATGATTTACTCTCCTGTCCTATTTTGTGACTTTTGTTTCACGAGACCATACCAGGCACCAATACAAAAAAATAACCAATTGAATATGCAGGTTATAAGTCTATGTTGCGCTATTCTAACGGTCGTATATCGGTTAAGTCTGAAGTTTCTCCCCCTCTCTATTTCACCCACGGTTTTACGGCTTAACATATTCCAGAAGTTTTTGTCATTCCTCTCTCTTTTCTTCCCTTGAACCATTCATCTATCTTCCTTTGACTTGAAACACCTTGTAATTGATGGCTTATAAAACCTCACTTTCAAAGTAGTCTTTATTCGTCCCTTTTTTCTCCTCGTCTCTCACGCTTTCATACATTTATCTGTCTATTTGCGGCCGACTCTCCATGTGAGAATTTCTTCTTTTCTCTCTCCATCTCATCCACCATCCAATCTTCTTTCAATTCTTATAATCAAATAATGTAGACTCAGACTTGTATGCTTTATTTAACATCGCATCTTAGTTTCCTTTTCTCAGTCCCATTCTTTATCACTCATGCCGGGATTGTCACTCCATAACTTAAGTCCAAATGCTATCTATGAATGTCTATCTCACTTATATATACGGCCTCTTTCTCTTTATTGTGTCTACCAGAGTCTACTACATATTCACATCTGATGCACTCCATTCATCTCTACTTCAAAACTCTCCCCCAATTTTCCTCCTTCTTTCTGAATCTCCATCACTCTTAAGTATTCGGGCCGGTCGTACCCTTTATTCCTCAGCAGGATGGATGGTTTCCTCTGAAGATCAATCTGATCACACCACCGCTTTCATTCCTAACTCAAAACACATTTTAAAAATGTTACACGTGAAAGCCATTCGCACCTAACTCTGCTGTCAAACTACATTAAAAGGTAAATTCCTAAGCAATACTAACCACCTCAATTAGTATTCAACCTCTGAGGCTATAATTAATGAAGTTTATATGGGGCCAATAAACAGTGCATCTTATTTTGGCAACCTCATTTAACTCCACTTAATGATTTATGTCACGGCTTGATAGCTTTAAATCAAAATGTTTTCTACAACAGTGTGCAACTAAGGTAGTCACTGAACATACAGTCTGCAGTATATGCAGCCATGATCAGCTCTAATGGCAGTAGCCAGTGACGAGCTGCCATAACCAACATTATACTGTATTGCCTGCTCATAACATGGTTACCATTATAGTAATAATCTGTTGATTATTTTATCGATTAATCAAATTGGTTGTTTGGTCTATAAAATGTCAGAAAATGGTGAAATCAGTGTTTCCCAAAGCCGGAGACGACGCCCTCAAATATCTTTTGTCCACAACTCAAAGATATCCAGTTTACTGTCATAGAGGAGTAAAGAAACCAGAAAAGTAATCACATTTAAGAAGCTGGAATCAGAGAATCTTGACTTCTTTTACTTAAAAAAATGACTCAAACCAATTGATCGATTATCAAAATAGTTGGCGATCAATTTAATAGTTGACATTTCTACATGTTTTTTGTAGCATACCATCTAAGGTGGGAATGAGAGTATTGGCCATGATGAAGAAACAAATTCAGAGTCTGATAATCAGACTAAACAGCTGTTTTGTTTTTACTCTACAGTCTGGCATTGCGTTCATGTTAGACAACTATTTATCTATTAACAAGATTGTGCACGTTCTGTGGGATTGGACACAGCCGCCAACGCTGTTAACCATCACCTAATAAAAGGGGCAGAAGTGCAAACCATAAAAATGTTCACAAGTCCAGAGGTGGTTCAGATTTCCCCATTCTGAAAACCACACTAACTGCTACAGAAATTAAAACCATGACCACAGAAACATTCATCAAAGAACCACTGCAAAAGCCAAAAAAGCCCTGCGGTTTTTCAGCTGTCATCAACTGTATTTATGTAATTTCCAAATGATGTGTTCTTACCCAATCCAAATATTGACTTAAGGTTTCCCGCCTTTCACGTTACGCACCAGTTCACATATTGATTGATTAGTGGTGAGGGCGCGAAGGGGGAACTGAGAGTGTGTGTCAGGATTAATCATCACTTTATACCACAAAGATCGGAGGCGCTATTACAACATTCTTCATTCCAACTGCTGTGTGAGTGAGAGAGATTGAATGTACACGTGTGGAGATGATAGCAGTATGTCTTCACATGTGTGATCATGTGACTAAAGGTTTGTCCATAGATCTAACATGCAGGTAGATAACTGTGGTGTATACACGTGTTTGTGAGCAATGTTTGGATAAGTAAATTTACTTCTACTGTGACTTATTGTTTTATTTCTTGTTTTTCTTTTATCATTCCATTCATTATTTTGTCTTTAAAATGACAGAAAATAATGCCACATGCAAGAAGTCGTTGTTTTGCAAAGGCACAAGTAAATCTCAAGTCTTTGCACTCAAGTCCCAAGTCAAGACTGACAAGTTCCAAGTCCTAAACTTTGAGTTTCGAGTCCTAAACATATCATGATGCACTCTTCACCAACTGTAATACCAGTCATGGTTTTCTCCTGCAACTTGATTGGATGCTTTTGGATTGGTTCAAACAAAGTGGATCCTGGGAATTACGTGTAAGATAATCAAATGCAAGTCCCGATAATATTCACCAAAAATAAAGAGTCCAGAGTTCAACAAAGAAACACCACGTTTTGGGGATTCAGCACTAAACAAAAAAGATAGAAATTCGTTTTGCTCAGTTCAGGTTTTTCCCCTACGAGTAAACCCTTTTCCCAATCAATAAAGGATCTCTCAAGGTAAATAACCCCAACATCTCCGACGCTGTCAGAGCTTCCTCCGGTACCGGGCAGTTGATCGTTTTTGTGCACACACTTTTTAAATATATATATTTTTTTTTAATCTTTGGGCTTGGGGGAAGGTATCAAGTATTTTCAAGTCAAACGGCTCAGATCTAAGTGAAGTCACGAGTCATTGGTGTTAATGTCCACATCTTGAGTCCACACCTCTGCCACATGCCTATTGCAAGGTCTCAGAGGCTGGAACAACATCTTCAGTTTGAGTATTTTGTTTGAACACTTAAAATCCTAAAAAAACAATTCAGTGGTCAATCATCTAAAACTGAGCAAATCTTCATATTTGAGGAACAAGAGCCAGCTAATCCTTGTACTTGATGAATCACTTAAAAGATTAAATCAATAATTTGAATTGCTGTAATTAATATTCTGTTGATCAATTGCAAACAATAAGCCCCCCAGTTCATCTCTGTGAAGGGCCTGAAGGCATCCTAATTAGGGGGGAGAATTAAAATCAAGGATGTCCTGAGGGCTTGCTCATCTCAAGTGCATTCACATCTTTAGTTCAGCCGCATTTGAACTAAGTGAAAACAATGCCAAATGGTGCCCAGTAATCACACTGAGGAGCCTGAGAATGGCTGGAGATTTTACTATATATTATTTAATATATATATATTAGGGCTGTCAAAGTTAACGCAATAACAACACGTTAACGCAAATTTGTTTTAACGCCATTCATTTCTTTAACGCATTAACGCAACTTTAGGTTGCAATCAGCTCAGTTTTAGAGCTAGAGTGAAGATACTGGTATCATATGAAACTAGAAAATAAGGAATCCATCGGTTCCAAGCTTGTCATACTAGCTTGTTTGCGAAGGAGGCTAAATAACGCTCCAAACTTATGTAAAATTTTGACCTCTGACCTCAAGATATGTGAATGAAAATGGGCTCTATGGGTACCCACGAGTCTCCAATAATAAATATATACATACATTTTCATAAAGCAAGCATATTTTCCCACTCCCATGTTGATAAGAGTATTAAATACTTGACAAATCTCCCTTTAAAGGTACATTTTGAAGAGATAAAAAATGTGTGATTAATTTGCAATTAATCTTGATTAACTATAGACAATCGTGCGATTAATCGATTGACAGCCCTAATATATATTATACTGAACAAATGACACAACCAATACTTAAAAATACCACCATGCAAATCTCTCACACAATAGTTCAATCCAGAGAAAGTGAGATGCTGTTTTAGTAAAAGGAAAGACATATAGGAAAGAATGATGGAAATATTGATATAGTGATGTAATGACAGAGACAGAGATACTTGTTGAAGGATACGTACAGGGATGGAAAGAGTGAGAGAAAGGCTTAAAAAGAAAATGGGTATTAGTCTATAATTCACATGTGTGCGTTTCCATGTGAGAGTCCGTAACCTAAGTTCTTGGAACAACACCTTTGCGAACCATTGACGGGCACGATAATAACGCTGCAATGTTAGACCTTAGCGGAGGGAGCTTTCATCCCAGGAATCCTATAGTGGACACATATGCTTTTACTATACGAAGCCCTGAGGGATCTGAACCCACAAGAAACAGTCAGATACAGTAACATACACCAAAGAAGCTGAGCGATTATGTCTGTCTGACTGGGGATCAAACTCAAACGGCTACAGGTTGGATCATTTCACTTCTAACTGTTCTCAGAGGCATCTCTCTGGACAAAGACTTTTTTCTTTCTCAAAAAAATATCCCTGTATTTCTTTAGTCGACTAAAAAATGTATGATAAGCTAAGATTGCTTGGCCAAATTGTTAAATCCATCCTGCTTCTAGAAAATTTGCCATTTCCTTTGGAGAAATATTTTAGCGATGAGGTGAAACTCAATCTGCAACAATGGAGGAAGGCCAGTCTTTTTTTCTTTCTGAACTCCACTTCCAGAAAAGAAACGAGACGTGCTCACCAGAGGCTTTCAAATACCACATAATGAATCATAATCTAACAGGTGTTTTTCAATGTTGACTTACAGCTTTTTTGGTAACGGAGCTGTATCTGGACAAATACTCTCGACCGTTTAGAACTCCCTTAACTTTTTGGCTTATGGCGTAGTCATTACATGTGTCGGCCAGATTTTTTTTTTTTTCGGGACAAGCTATGCAAAAAAAACTCATAAGTGAGGAGTTCCTTTTAACAATGTGTGATTAATGTCCATGTGTTCAGCTTTCACTGGAGTTCATTGTGTTGAATCATGACCTCAAAAACACAAATGCCAAACTGTAGGGGTTTTTGTGAACTCTCTCTCTCACACACACACAGTCATGTTTCCATCACTTTAGAGGACATTACATTGACTTACATTCATTTCCTGGTGACTTCTTCTAACCATAACCATAACCTAACCTTACCCTAATCCTAAACCAAGTCTTTACCGTAAAATGTGATGATTTACTTTATGGGGACATGCAAAAGGAAGGCGAGTCCCCACAATGTGACTGTGTAAACAGATTTATGTCCCCACAACATGAGTAATACAAACCCCCACACACACACACACACACACACACAGAGCAGCCCTACTCACATGCTGCCACTGCTCTCGGATGAGCGGCCGGTATCGAAGGAAGTATTTCAGAGGGAAGTTGTCAATGTCGGGCCAGGTGGCGGGGCTGTGCCAGGACACCTCCAGCCTCCGGGCGTTGAAACGGATCGGGGTCGCCGTCACTCGCTCCGGGGGGTCTGGTTTAACTGTGGGGCGTGGATAAGAACAATTAGTTAAAAGAAGGGCACCCCATCAATTTAACCCATAAAAGTTCTGCATTTCTTGCAGCAGTGTTTACCACTCTGGAACTCCTGTTTAATGCAGCGCCGACCTAACTACAATGTTCATGCTGCCAGCAGTTGATTGCTATGTTTCTCAGTGTTTTTGTAACAAATCTTGTGGCTGCATCTGCACGCAGATATTTATCCAAGCGAATATCTTTTTTTTTTTTTTGGTCTGGTCTCGATATGAGGCCCATTTGTTCTGGGAATTGAGAGAAACACGTTTTCATCCATCTTTCAGTTCAGGCAGCGGTCAGGACAGCAGGGGTCAACAAATTAGAATTTTTTGCCGCTGCCCCCGCTTTACTCGGTGCCGCCACAAAACACCACATATACAATAATGCAGGAGGAGGTTTTCCCACGATAATGTGAATATGCCTTTAGGCTGGAGAATTCAAATATTTGACAGGAAACCCTCATTATAAACTGGAGACATGGAGTTTGAAACATGAGGGAAGAGAAGGCCAAACGTAGGAAAGATACACACGATTCAACTTTTATCAGGCCATTAAATAGGCGTTATCGGTCACTATAAGCACCATAGATGTGGGTCAGTAGGGGCCTACTACGCCTACTGGATTGTAAAACTGAAAGCGAAACTTAAAAGCAACAGCTTCTAACATATTGTACAACTGAATGAAACGTTACGTTCTGAACACAAACAATAACCAAAACCACTTGTTAAGTTTAAAATAACTATGTTTCAAAAGTAAACGCTTGTGAACACAAACAAAACTGCACGTTGTTGGTTTCACACGGGATGCGAACCCCGGTCCCCTGTTTTTTTTTGTCCCATCCATCATCCCCGACCACCCCTACCTCCACCCCATAGAGTTTCAAACTGTCTATACTACAGCACCTTACGTCTGTTTCTCCTCCTGTCATAATTACTACAGTCACTAGAGGTTGCTGTCGACTTCTTTTATACCTTCTTTCGGTGATCTACCATGTGAATAGATGATAAAACCGACTAGTGGGTGTAATACTCCCCTATTGACCTGCATCTATGGTCCTTGTAGCGACCGATAACACCTATTTAATAGCCTGACAACAGTGTAATCGGCTGAATGGAAGATGCTTTTGAGTCTACTTCCAACTGTGAGAAGACGTCTCCTTCTTCTAATGACTACTATTATCATTATTGTAGTATTTCCATGAGGTCACCATAATGGAAAATAACTAGTCAGAGGGAGAATGAGGATGACATTTGTTCAGATGAAAGACAGCAGTGAGGACAAAGGCAGAGGCTGAGAATGTTTGAGGGGAACTGTTGCGAGGCAGAAGACGAGACGCCACGAGTCCCTGATGAAAAGGCATGTATAAATGTTGTGTTTCTGAATACCTGTCAACTGAGAAAAGACACACGGACAGAGAGATCGAGAAAATTCAATTCGATGCCTTTCAGAATATATTGAATGACCCGGTCTTTGTTGGATCACTCTCACTCAGGAACACACTGGCCTTCCACTTCAGCTACATGAAACCTTTTCTCAGCTAGATACACATATGGCATTACAATAGGGAATGAATAGCGGCTTTTACTACCTGCATGTCTGATAATACACAGAAAGATTTAGTACCAGAGGATGAAATCAATTTGGCTATAACACATAACAACATACATGTAGAAAGGCACGTAAACAGACAGCACGCAGGCGAATACAGACACAGATACAGAAGCAAACAGACAAGCATCTCTCTCAGTGTGACCTTCATAGAATGAATGATTAAAAATATGAAAGACCGATGGAGACGATAAGAGACAGATAAAAGCAGACCGACAGCTTTCTCCCTTGAGAAAGCGATGTTAATCTCTTTGTGACCTTCTTCAAGTAAACGTGTAAAAGAGATGAAATAGGGAAGGGAAGAAAGAAAGAGAGAAAGAAAAAGAAACGTGCACATAGGCAGAGTGAAACCAAAGTGAAGTCAGTGGAGACCAGAGAGCAGAAATTCATCCTCTTTGTCCACATCCGCTTTGTCCAACAGTACAGAAGGAAACATGTGCAAGGACAGAACAAAACGGAGAGAAATCTGTATGGGTGGGGTGTCCCAAAGGCTTTTAAAGTATTCATCTGACTTGAAACAGAGTGTGAGCTTTGTGTTGCATGAGTAATGAACACAGCCTTCTTTTGATGACCTGACCAAGCCCTATTAATACTAAAGCTGAAAGACGGAAAGGACTTAAATGATAAGTTTAAAATCCATTGAGACAATAAGTAAAGAGTCTGGGACTTTACTGACAAAAGCAGATTTCCGGAAAATAATCAGAAACATGCACAACTGGTCAGGAAGAGATTAAGGGGCGGCTCAAAGACTTTCATAAACTTAAACTAAATGTTCCAGGTAGACAGACATAAGCTTTCTTTGTCAATTTTGTTCTGCAAATTCACAATTGCCAACAACTGATAAATAAATTCTAGAAAAAAAAAATAAGGTAGTGTATGAGGTGATGTAAATACACAAAAACACCACATACAGCATATGGCAAGGCTTAGTTTAAAGTAGACAGAGCAATACCTCTTAACCACAAAGTGGTGCAAAGCGGCAAAGCGGCAAACTGGCAAAGACCACCGCAGTTGTCATCTTCACACCCACGTTATTATGTAAGTAGCAAATGTACTTGCGCTCATCTGTGCGCAAGGTGTGGTTCGGTGCATTGTTGGCGCATTGCTATCTTGAGGCAGCAGAGAGCAACAAAAATCTGGTCTATAGTCTGGCGCAGTTCTTTCTTGCTATTTAAAGGGTACATTATTCAGATAGTAAGATGCGCCTACATGCTGTAGGTGGGTTCACAATGCTTGTACACACACACTAACTGCTTGTTGCACACACACACAGGGATGTGCAGCAGCGCTTTCCTCCTCAGATAAATAGATAAATATTGAGTGTTTGCTCATTTGCAGTCAAATGGAGTTGTTGATGGGACAGAGGATTGGGAGTCGGGCGAGGTAGAGGGTCTCTTCATTCCCTTCACAAAAGGTCACGGCAACATTAATTCAGCACCCCCCCCTCAATGGACAGCGACAAAGTAAACGGAGTACCCTCCTAATCAGTAAACAGAATGTCAAACTCATCGATAACATTGACATTTGATTTCTAAATCAACATTAAAACTTTGTTTTTGCACGTCTATTCATTCAGTTTAAACCTGGTATTTCTGTACAGTTCCAGATAAAGATCAGGCTACACTAATATTATACTATTTATGGAATTAGATTCCAGTAGGGTCGTTTCCACCTCGTGTGATTTCCAATAACTCCAGAGTGTTGTAAAGTCCAAAAGACAAAATATATTGAAAAAAGATAGATATAATAATTTTCAAAATTTACAGTATGTTTTTATTTATCCAAATATTGTGCTTCAATCCATAATTGCTGGCGTTAAGCCTTTCAAAAAAAAAAAAAAATCACTTCCAATTTGCAGAATCCGCCATTTAAATAGCAATGTGCCAGGAGCAGGCACACCTGGCTTTTAAAGGGAATGGCAGATGGCTCTCTGATTGGTTTAATTCATGTGACAGCCAAAACACACCTATCATTAATTAAGAGACTAAATGCAACCCTTTGCCCCCTTGCGCCTTACTTTGCGCTCAGATTATGCGCCATTTAACTGGCAAAAGTAGAGTTGGACACGCCCTGAATGCACTTTAGACCATGCTCGTTTTAATATGGCCCTTAATGTTAAAGATGTTAAAGGATGTAGCAACATAAGAATGAAAGAAAAAAAAAAAGACATGTGATCATAAGGGTATAATTTCATGAAATCCCATTGTCCATGCTTGGCCTGAAAATGTCTGTCATGCCTCCCTTGACTCTGTTCATTCACATTTACATCCACATTACTGCGCCTCTTTCTTCCTTTCAGTCTCATGTTGCAACAGTCGCTGCAGTCCATTCTCTCTCTTTGCTGGTGATGCAAGTGAACAGGTATAGCGTAACATAAAAGTCTAATCTTTCAAACAGCTACTTGCGAGACCATTATATTCACTGTCTGCCTGAAAATGGAACAAAAGAGTGGGAGGGAGAGTGGCTAATCTTCCTTTCTAAAAAAGAAAAGGTGTTGCTTAGAGGCTGTCCTGCTGGCTAAGACTATGCAACAATCAAGCAGGAAAACAGAAGAGATCAGCAAAAGCTAAATCTGCATATAGATGTAGGCCCAGTAGTACATACTTTGAACATCTGATTGTAGTGTTTCTAAAAGCATTACCATGCATCACATAGTCCCCTCACTTAATGCCGCCAGGTGTGCCTGCATGATAAAAAAAGACATCTAAAGCTCTGTAGCCCATCTCTCTCACACTACGACAGATCTCCTTTCAAATAAATGGGCTTTTCAAAAGGAAACGAGACAAAAAAAGTCTAATCTATGAATCGTTTTACAGCAGAACAGGTGTTGAATGACAGCATCTGACAGTGCACTTGAACAAATAGTAAGAATAGGGAGAAGTAAAGTGCTTCAATCTGTAGTGAAATCTTACAAAAGTAAGTTAAAAACAGGAAAATGGAACAAAAAGGGTAAAAAAAAACAGTAGTACAGCACAACAGCTCTTCCTTACACAATGACTGTATAATTTTAAGAGTCAAAGTCTTCAAGTGTACACATCGCACACTAAATTTGATGTAACAAGATTAGTAACAGCTGGTTAGTAGCGGTCAAAGACGCATCAAACTGAAGTCCCAGGTTAAAGCCTCACTGTTGGAAGCAGACTGTAATTTAATTACGACGTAATTGCAAATAAACTCTAGGTGAAGTGTGTAAGAAGCGCTATTCTATGTGCCCAAGCATTTTGTGGGATAGCTCATTTTACTGATTAATATGTAAAGGATGGCAGTGGTGGAGCACAAGAAACTCAATTACTGAATTGGATTCCTCATCGACTCATTAAAACAAAATTACCCCAAATCTCCCGCTCCCATAATTAAATGAGAAGAAATGGTAAGTTCGAAATTCGCATGGCTGCTGTCTTATTTGTTCAAAGCTACAGCAGGCAAAGAGAATAAATATGAATTTTAAAAAAGCACATCAGAAAGCTCTATGTCAGGTTTTCTCTCGTTCAAAAGAAATTATAAATTACAGTCATACTGCATATCTTGAAAACTCAAACCACAGGGACTCGTACCATGCCCGTAATATGACTACACTTTTAAACCTCTTCCCGACTCAACTACAACGGGGACACAACACCCTGATCTCTACCTTGTGGTGTTTAATAATTTGAAGGAGATCTGTGCCTTTGGGATTTTTAGTTGGAAACTGCAACGGGAAGAAATCCGCTGCTGTCACAGAGACAGTTGGACTTTTTACATTCTGTGCATGATTCGTAATTAGTGCAGCTCTTCGTAAATATGCCTCTAAAACTCTGCCAGCTCTAGTTGTGCTTTTTTTCGTAGCCAATGCTGATCTCTGACCTCGCTTGTGGAGAGAGCTGAGTCTGCTGGAATCAGAAAAATATCACGACAAAATTATTATTTTTTTGGCTAAACAATTAGCCTTGAATAACAAATCAGCTTGTCACTGTAGTCTGGGCATGGATGGATTACTGAACGGGCCTGTCAGGGACTACAAAAAGATGTAAATCAACTACAAATAGACATAAAACAACCACAAATACACAAAAAGACCACAAAGAGACACAAAACAACTACAGAAAGACACAACAAAACTACAAAGAGACACAAAATGACCACAAAGAGACACAAAACAACTACAGAAAGACACAAAAAACTACAAAGAGACACAAAATGACCACAAAGAGACACAAAACAACTACAAAGAGATACAAAATCACTACAAAGACACAAAAGGACTACAAGGAGACACAAAACAACTACAAAGAGACACAAAATGACTACAAATGAATGCCAAATGACTAAAAAGAGATACAAAACGATTACAAAGACACAGAACAACTACAAAGAGATACAAAACAACTAGACACAAAACGACTACAAAGAGACACAAAACTACTACAAAGAGACACAAAATGGCCACAAAGAGACACAAAATGTCCACAAAGAGACACAAAACAACTACAAATGGATGCAAAATGACTACAAACAGATACAAAACAACTACAAAGAGACACAAAAAAATTACAGAGACACGAAACAACCACAAAGAGGCACAAGACGACTACAAAAAGAGACACGGAACAGCTACGAAGAGACACAGAACAACTACAAAAAGACACAAGACGACTACCAAGAGACACAGAACAGATACGGAGAGACACAAAGCAACTACAAAGAGACAATCCGCTCATGAGTCTGGGCTACTCATTTGGTAATGTCAGAGGAAATAAAAATGAGACAGCTACTGTAAATAGGTGTTATTATTAGTATCAGTAGTATTTTGAACTGGCTATCATCAAGCTTCTTCTGACTGAAGTCTACATTTTCTGGCTACTCCTGGTAACCACAAATGAAACCTGAATATAAGAACTCTTTTTTTAACTATTAATTGAAAGGGTGAAAGTGACAGATGATTTAATGGTGCCATTGAAAAGCTACTGCAGCTACATTCCCCCTTTGAAATTAGGTTACAGTATATTCATTTTAATCACAATGAATTAATAATGTCGTACTTAATCATGCTCAGGTGGGCTCATGTCAGAGTTGATAAAAAAAAAAAAAATCTGTGTAGGTAAAAAGGCTTTAACTTTTGAAGTCTTTACACTTAGACAAGATCAGTCGGCATTTGATCATCTTGGCACCGGAAAGCTTTAAGTTATCATTTGATGAGTCTGGAGCTTCCTTGAGGGTTCTCTTTGTAACTGTACCCACATCGTGCATATGTGAGGACACACACACACACACACACACACGCACACACACACGGACACACACACACAATCTCATCTAATTTCATCCCAGCTTTGGTTGGATGAACAAGGACAGTTGAGAATCGTCTTACTCCCACTCAGAATTCAGAAGTGCACCAGGAAGCATGAAATTGTTTTATTTATTTACGATCTGCCTCGTTGTCCCTGATAATGAATGTGGCTTACAACTTTAGAATGGCGTGAGAAAGACTTTTAACAATGCGGGAACACGGAGGAGATGAGGGGAGGAGAGAGCGAGGAGGGGTGAGAGAAGGCAAACACTGCTAAAAAAAAAAAAAAGAAAAAAAGAAGACGAACACAGCAAAAGGAGAGGGCAAGACCACATCCACACTAATTTTGATAAATTCGAAAACGTTTTGGCCTCTCAACTCGCATTTTCTGTAATGAAAAACATATCTAAGGCTGTTGCAAAATGCTGCTCTTGTGTTCAAGTGTGGATGAAAAAAAAAAGTTTCTGTCGCTTCCGACTCTCTTTGTGATCAATCACAACAGCTGTATTGTGTTATCAGTTATACCAAAACAAAAAGCGAGCGATCGTGTAGAGCATTGCAGCCAAAGGAAGCAAGCTTTAGCCTATTAAGACCATAGTTCATAAAGTCTAACCACATCACGATCACTGGATCGGATATCAGAAGAAAAACTAAATCCGGATCGAACTGGACCGACTCATTTTACGAGATGTGAAAACTCTGTGCGCGAACGTACTTTGGAGAGAGAAAGACAGACAGACAGACAGACAGACAGCAGCAGTAGATGATGGAGAGGTAAACAGTGCATGCACTACACTACATTAACTGTACCTGAAAAGTGTGTGCATGTGAGTGAAAGAAAACCCTTTTAATATTTAAATATGGAGGAGAGCTGGAAGAAAAACTCTAGCTACAAGTAAAAGTCCTGCATTCAAAATATTAGGCTACTCAAGTCAAAGTATATAATTATTAGCATCAAAATATACTTAAAGTTTCAAAAGTAAAAGTACTCATTATGCAGAATAATATATATTATTGTATTCAAATTATTGATACAATAAAGTGTTCATCACTTTAATGTTGCAGCTGGTAAATGTGGAGGTAATTTGAATGACTTTATATACTGCTGGGTAGTTTAATCTATAATAATACATTATCATTTATTAGTGCATTATATTTTGTATTAATAACCTGAATCTGCAAAGTAAATAAAGTTTTAAAATTTATCAAACTTAGTTGTTTAAGAGAGGGAAAAAGATGGTATCGGATTGGTCGCGGTATCGGCAGATACTCAAGGTCGCGGTATCGGTATTGGACATTAAAAAATGGTATCGAGCAATCTGTAGTGGTGGTAACACACTGTTTTATTGTTTTTGCTAGCTGCAATTTAACTCAAAGAAGAAAAGAAGAAGACATTTTAGTCTTTCTTAGGGCTTAAAAGCAAACTTTCAGAAGACGTTTGTCACACAAATGGCATTTTCACAGGTATCTGAGCAGAATTTGGCTGATGATAGGGAGGGAGGAAGAAGGAAAGAAATAGGAGGGAACAAAGGAAGAAGAAGAAGTACAAAGTCACAAGAAGGGCATGCGGGAATAAAAGAAGAAGTGGAGGGAAAGAAAAGAGCAGTGGGGTGTTTTGCTATCACCAATAGTTGAGGGATATTTCCTCAGCCAAGGACGCTAATCCGGCTAGCATTAGTATTTTCATGAGTCCTGTGTCCGGGGCTTGGCAGAGCATGTCACTGCCTCATTTGGTTACTTATGTACACACACACACACACACACACTCTCTCTCTCTCTCTCTCTCTTTTTCAATACCTCACCCTCTCGGCCGACACACACACACACACACAATCGCTCGCAGCCCCACTGGTGTCTGTGTGTGTTTATGCGTCATGCACACCCATATCGCGCTCTGAGCAATACAACAGAGCCGAGGACTGCTGGCAGCACTTCCCTTATCTATTAAAGCACTTCTCATTCCTTCTTTAAAATGAATTTTCTCCTCTTCACTGCTTTCCAGCCTGAGTCGCTTATGAATTCTAAGAGTCTCGCTGTTATTATGTAGCCTTCTGCAGCCTAAGTGAACAAAAAAACTTCACAATCCAAATTGCATTTTTTTTTTTTTTTTAAACTACTTACCGCATGACCATGACGGTTGTAATTTAAAAAAATAGCCAAGGACGAACTAACTTTTTCTGGTTAATTCTTACATTAAATATGACTAAAATGTGCTTACATGGCAAGCTGGTGTTTGGACTTATCAGGCACTTTTCAGGGGAGAAACCAGACCTTTGATTTGTGACTGTCACATCCCGTCCAAGACTCAATTAAATACTGTCTGCTGCAGAAAAGGTTCAGAGGTAGCGTGTTTATTATCCAGTGCCTTTGGTAATGACAGGGGTGCACAGTCAGTGGGTTTCTCGCTAATGGACTATGCTGTTGGTTGAAGCAAAAAAAAAAAAAGAAAAAAGCTGTGCACTCTCCTTTCAGCTGAGTGACATTTATTTGGCCGATGAAATTCCAATTTTCTTTGTCTCTCTGGCACCGAGCATAACTGTGTGCGCAACAAATCTCCGAAGGGAACCAGAAGTCAATGAAATCAGTCATCTGTGGTCAAACAAAATGCATTAACATTGCTCAAGGGTTGGCATCTTCAAAGAGATGCCTCAACACTCTGCGTTTTAGTCCTTAATTCTGTTGCCAAATATTTGTCAATCTGCGTGGGAAAAGGGATCTTAGATTTGTCCGTGAACTTTAGAAAAAGGGAATCGTTTGTTAACTAAAAAGCGTTAATATTCTGCTGCCTGAATCAGTTGAGCAGGAACTATGTCTAGAATTTTCAAAATGTCAGTGTGCTCCCTTTGAACCTTTGGAGCTCAGAAACTCCATGTAATACCTTTTCAGAAAACACGAGTGATTCACCGTGTACGTGCATCATTTTGTATAAAATTTGGTCACAAACGTCTAATACGACGTAATAACACATTACATCGATCTTACCTATATTGGCCTCTTCGAAAATAATGGAGGCCGTGGACTTCCCCAAGGCATTGACTGACGTCACGGTCACTTTGTAGGGGAAGCTGGAGAAGACCTCAGGAAAACGCACACGGCAGCGGTTCTTGTGGTCCGGATCTTTCTGCACCTCCAGTGAACGCTGGTTGTGTCTGGAGAGGAGAGGGAAACAAGGACAGGTGTTAGAAAGACAGAGGGTGGTTTACTTCCAACGTAGAAGGAGAATAGGAAACCGGTTAACCTCTTAACACTGATATATGAAACTAGAAAGCAACCAACCATGTCATGCTAGCTTGTCGGGAAGAACGCCAACAATGAATTTAAGCTATGAAAAACTGGCATGGTCAAAGGGGTCCCTTGACCTCTAAACTCAAGATATGTGAATGAAAATGGGTTCTATGGGTACCCACGAGTCTCCCCTTTACAGAAATGAATACTTTTTGATAATCACATGCAGTTTGGGGTAAAAACGATGCAGTCTAAAATGGTGTATTTGAATATTTCTGGATATTTGGGTCCCTAAACCTTTTTTGGAATTGCGTAAATTGGGTATCACTGTAAAGCTGAGACTTTTGTGGATCCAATGAGCCCAATTGTTATTGTGTTAGTCCCCATAGTAGCCATTTCTTATATTGAGACCATTTTTTGGAAACGTGATCTCACTGTATAAAATGACTTGTGGTGACCTCTAGGATAATCACAGCCTCATGAAACTTTACAACCACAAACTAAAGACCTAGAGCATTCAGGGGATGGGTGGCTTTCTTAGGTGGATTGACAAAAAGGAGTGTTTCTGAGCAGTTCCCAGAACTGAAGTGCTCGCCATCAAAATCGCTGAAAAATGTGAATTTCCTACAGAAATCTCCAGATGTCAGAAGTTTTTGATACCAAATCACAGAATGGCTTTTTCTATGGTGTTCCTCAAGATCAATGTGTCTTAATGTGGTATTTTGAAGGGATTATTGATCATCTTAATCACTTCTTGCCGCAGAGTCTGGGCCTTATACATCAAAGCTGTGGACATCATTTTAATTCTAACACTAAAAACTGCTGACTATACCTCCTCAGCTTCACTTTTTGTACATTTTATTTTCTTTTAGGCCTAAATATGCCCCTGCAATTTTTTTTCCCCAAGGACAATTACAAACCTCTCCTGGATGTTTTTTTGGGGACAATTGACAAAAGCTGTTCAGAACAATGTGGAGCTGATGGCATGCTAGAAAATAAAACAGGCATCACTCGATGCACCACTTGTTGAATGGCTGATCTGGACACCAAAAACACTGACTACTCTTTCTGTCAATCTCTCTGTTGTCCTTTTCATCTATACCTCTCTGTGTCCCACTGCTCATGATTATTCAAACTGAATAATTTCGGCGTTACAACATTGATGAAGGCAGAGTCCACCTGCTGCGGTGTGAGCTGTGGGACTCTGTGATCTGGGGATATCAAAGGGACCCTGACGGAGACAGACTCGCCGGGTCTCCGTCCACACGCTATCTGAGGTCTACCTACTGTTGAAACATGCCTGGACGCCCGAGGACAGGTGGAGACAGGTGATTAACTACAGAGTGAAACCAAAATGAAAATATTTTATTCCTATAAACCCCTTCTTATAATCTCAAAATGATCTTTTTAACGGGACATTTTGGTGTTTCATTTTAAAGTTTTGCCACTAAATTCTCTAAATGTAGTGTTTTTTTCGGAGTGGTTTTAAATTGAATGATTTAATTATTTGTCAGAAATTTTTTTTAAATTGTATTCTCCATAAACAAAATATCAGAAATACAGCTTAAAGGAACAGTGTGTGGCATTTAGGAGGATCTATTTGCAGAAACTGGAATATAATATCACTACGTTTTCTTTAGTGTATAATCACCTGAAAATAAGAATTGTTGTGGTTTCGTTACCTTAGAATGAGCCGTTCATATCTACATACGGAGCGGGTCCTCTTCACCGAGCCGGCCGTCATGTTTCTACAGTAGCCCAGAACGGCTCCAGAGAGAGCCATTCATGTTTTTTGCGTCGGCCACTGTAGTTCTCCTACACGCGTGGCACTCAGCTTCAGTTGGATGCAATCTAATAATTTCGGTATATTAAAACTGTTGTTTTATTGTCGCAGTTTTGGCCACCCTTGCTATTTGTAACTATAGGATTGCCTCTTGTCCCGTCAGACTTTGTTATTGCAATGTTGTCGTGTTCCTGGATCCCAGAAATTACTCTGGTGAGTACAACGATACCGTAACTGATAACGATTTCCAAAATGACAAAAATAAGCCATGCATTCTAATAAAACTGAAACTATCCTTTAATTCAAGTCACTTAATGTAGGCTAGGTCTTTGCATATCATACCAACATACACTGTAGAGATGACTTAAACATGCAAATCAACAAGTTGCACCCAGAACACAAAACAAATGCACTTACTGTACGTCCACTTCAAAGGTAGTGGGGATGTACGTCGGGTACTGCTGGTGCCAGCTGCAGTAGAAGCCTTTAGGGTAGGTGTTGGATCGACAGGTGACTGTGGGCTCCCGAGGGGGAACTACAGAAAACAAGAGAGAGAGGGCAAGACAGTTAACTAATATGTAGAGTACAGTATGCAATTAAGAAGAGAGACATACCTGAAAGGTATCAGAGTAACATAGATCACATTAATCATACGCAAAGCAGCTCCGCCTAATTACACATTTCCTTATTGAATAATTCATTCTTGATCAAATATTTCATTACAAACGTCACTGCTACTCACGTTAAATGAAGTGGCGTCTCTGGCTATGTTTTTATTAGATGTGCTTTTAATTTGTTTAGTCGTGATTGCTGGTGTTTTTCTTTAATTCTTCTTTTATCTTATTATAACAAATACATTAAAGTTAGATCCAGAGAGAGGGAGTAATTAAGGTCGCTTATGTACGTGCAGACTTAAACTCCTTTTAGGTTTTACAGTATCACTTATATTTTCTATAAACCTCAAGCAAATCTGAAAGTGTTGAATCTGATATATTGAGTCAATCTGAGTCAATAGAGGATCTTGTTACCAAAATGTCAGGTCAGGTTCAAGGTCAGATTTAATTCAATGTATCAGACATGTATGATGTATCTGCAGTAGATATCTGCTTCCTCATATTGTAATTTAATGATTGCAGCAGTGTTGCGCATTGTAACGAGGGCTGTTACAATTAAAATATTTAATTGTGATTGATCGCGTGATTGTCCATAGTTAATCGTGATTAATCGCAAATTAATCCGACATTTTTTATCTGTTCAAAATGTGCCATAAAGGGAGATTTGTCAAGTATTTCATACTCTTAACAACATGGAAGTGGACAAATATGCTTTCTTTATACAAATGTATGTATATATTTATTAATGAAAATCAATTAACAACACAAAACAATGACAAATATTGTCCAGAAACCCTCACAGGTACTGCATTTAGCATAAAAAACATGCTCAAATCGTAACATGGCAAACTAAAGCTCAACAGGCAACAGCAGCTGTCATTTTGCTGACTTGACTATGACTTGCCCCAAACTGCATGTGATTATCATAAAGTGGGCATGTCTGTAAAGGGGAGACTCGTTGGTACCCACAGAACCAATTTTCATTCACATATCTTGAGATCAGAGGTCAAGGGACCCCTTTGAAAATGGCCATGCTAGTTTTTCCTTGCCAAAATGTTGCCTAAATTTGGAGCGTTATTTAGCCTCCTTTACGAAAAGCTAGTTTATCATGGTTGGTACCAATGGATTCCTTAGGTTTTTTAGTTTAATATGATGCCAGTGTCTTCACTAAGCTTTAAACGGAGCCCAATACAACCTAAACATCACAAGTTGTGTTAATGCTTTAAAGGAATTATTGGCGTTAAAACAAATTTACGTTAACGCGTTATCTTTGACAGCCCTAGTCCTAACGTTGGATGTAAAAGAAAAAGTGAACTGAACACCTAGTAGTGGGAATATGTGTGACCCAGGACACGCTATCGATGAGACAATTCAATCTAATTTCAATGATTTCAGAAAATGTATAAAGCAGAAGGTGATGGAGAACAGATCAGGAGAAATTGGAGAGACAGAGGAAGGGGAAAAAAAGCAAAGAAGCTGGGAGGGAGCGAGGGAAGGAAGGAGGGAGGGGAGACGCTGAGTGGAGAAAGGAAGGATATTGGAGTGGTAGAGCAAAAGAAGAATACAAGAGGTTGGCCAGAAGAAGTGATGTTACGCCAACTCTGGCCTCCTCCAAGATTAGGGTCTTTTCTTCACGGCTAGTCAACCGCGCACTCGTCTACCACTCCCCCTTTCTCCCCTCAGCTTCTTACCCTTTCACCCTTGTTATCTCTACTGCATGGAGCATACAGTGGGTGTACAGTGGGGCATCGCAAAAACACAGTTCTATATGCTATTTTTTTACTTATAAATCATTTTCCACCCCTGATGTGTTTTCTGTTCTTTTGTCATTCCAAACATTGTGTTTCATTGGTTGGGATTGCTGCAGTATATCACTCTGACAATACATGGGGCTGGCCTTGGACTTGCTTTATTAAATATCGGATATCAGCCAGTCAGTAACACATACTCCTGATAAGATAGGTCGGCCGATAACAGCTACATTCACACAGCTTAATTCCTCATTTATAGTCAGTAATGTACACCAGAGTTGAATGGGTGGGATGGTTCATCCTGTCTTTAAGAGCCACTAACCCATTGAGTGTGGACATGGGAAAAGCTGCATGAGCTGCCCAGTCGAGCAGGATCTCTCTCCCCTGTGGGAAAAACGATAGCTCCCAATGTTTTTGCAGAACAGGGCTTTCAGGGTGTGTCCAGAAAAAAAAAAAGATAATAATTATACAGAACAATGTTAAAAAAAAGGGATCTTCACCTACTTTAAACAGCATGGAGAGAAATGGAATATTTCAAATAACTTTTTCCAGCTATTTCCAGTAGGGACAATGGAGATTTCTAAATTGTATTCTGAATGTTTTTTCAGCAATGTCCTGAATGTTGATCTGGATCGAGATTAAATGATATATAAAACTTTTGCACAAAGTAAAGTAAAAGTACACAGAGTGTGTATAAGTTATTGGCCCCAAATTGGAAAATAAACTGATAAGATAAAGGATAAGAATTGTACATCGTACCATGTGTATTTTATTTTCCTTTATTTAGAGCATCTATTCGGAGTGCATTATAGCTTTCTGAATACTATAAACCATCTTTATAAATAAATTAAGCATGTCAAAGTTAACGTATTATAACGTGTTAACGCAAATTTGTTTTAACGCCACTAATTTCTTTAATGAATTAATGCAACTTGCGATGTTGAGGGTGTAGCTGTAGTTGCCTGTTGGGCTTGAGTTTGCTATGTTATGATTTGAGCATATTTTTTATGCTAAATGCAGTGTCTGTGAGGGTTTCTGGACAATATTTGTCATTGTTTTGTGTTGTTAATAGATTTCCAAAAAGAAATATGTACATATGTTTGCATAAAGCAAGCATATTTGTCCACTTCCATGTTGATAAGAGTATTAAATACTTGACAAATCTCCCTTTAAGATACATTTTGAACAGACAAAAATAGTGCGATTAATTGCGATTACGTATTTTTATTGATTGACAGCCCTAAAATAAATACATTCATTAAAAATATTCCAAAGGAAAAAATTCAAAATATATATATTACTTAACCTTTGGCTAAAAAGATGAGTATCATTGGTTTCGTCATCATTTAGATTAGAATATACAGTAAGTGTGCTAGTGAGTTAATAGTAAGTAATTAATAGTAATAGTTAATAAGTAATGTTACTCGGCTAGATCACCATGAGCACCTGATAGCCAATAAGAAACAAGTATTTTGTGGCAAAAAGAAGCAAGAGGCAAAGTTTCTCAGTGTTGCAAAAACAAACTAGTGGAGGAAAACAGAGTGGAAAGGCACAGTCACAGAAAGCAGATGCCTGAATTTCCACTATATCTCAAGTATTTCTCTCTTCACTAATGATTATTAAGGTGATTCATTTGCAGCCAGTTTCGGCGACATCCTGCAATGCTTTGTGGTTTCATCACTTAGGAAGTGTGGTGCGGTTCCTTATTGTTTTATCTGTCAGCTTACTCTCGGATGCTGAAACAATCAATAATGTTTTTCTTGATGAAAAACATAATTATGAGTAATCCTATGTTTTGTATTTATGATTATGACTCAATAAAACAATACAAAACATTTCCACATATTGTAGCAGCATCCTGTCTAATTAGTTTGTAATTGCGATATCGAAACATCTTTTGCAACATCCCTCAAGGTGTATTTGGCCAAACCCAGACACACGCGCCCACAAGCAAGAGGTATAGGCTTGATTGGCTGCTATGGGGTCAATTCAGAGTCAGCGCACAATCAGCTGTGTTTAAGCGGTCACCACGGCAACTAATTAGCCTGTCAATAATGTCAACGATGAGGTGCCGGGCACGACGTCCAATCACACTCAATTAATCATTGAGACTAATTGGGGCCATCTTAATCAATTGGCTCCTCATCTGAGAGCTACAGTCAAAGTCATACATACACACAATGTCAAACACAAACATACCCCCACAAACACAAACAAACAATGAGAGCTGCCGGGATTCCTATCGGCTTTTTAGAATTAGCCATAATCAATCAAACCAGCTTATGAAGAACTTGGAGAAGTTACAATTCCGACGATAAAATGCCGGTTTTAAAGAGAAAAAAGCAGCAGAGGAAAGGTTAAAAAACAAAAAACAAAGGGGAAAATGGTGAAGGAATTCAGACGTGAAGAGGATGAGCATAAGTGTGTGTTCACGCAAGCCGTGTTTGGAGTGGTTTATTTGCACTCTGGAGTGTTTGCTCCTTTAATTTAGTTCATTTTGCCAGACATGAGTGGCGTCAATCAAACTGCCGCTGAGACACCTAGAAGGGCAGTTCATGCTGTAGGGCTCCTCCGAGGGGACTGAGCTGTGTGCTTTGTTAGGAAGGAGAACGTGATCTGAAAAATCAATACCAAATGACCCCCTCATAATAACACAAGGGTTTATGCGTACAATGAGACAGATGTTGACGTCTAAATGCCAGCTGTTCATCATGGTTTAAAAGCCAAGCATACCAGAGAGAAAGAAGCAAGGACAAATCAAAAACGGGGCTGATGCAAGTTACTAAAACTTTGACAAATGAAAGCAACTTGCAAAGTTGATTTAAGTTAACAAATAAATAAGTAAATAAGTGCGTATATGGTCAGTTTTAACCTTAAACTTTTAAACTTTCGAGATATGCATCCGATTAGGCTGTTATCAGGCTGGTAAAGGTGCATTATAGCACTTTATAAGCGAGATATAGATGTGGGTCAGTAGGGGCCTACTACACCTACTATGTTGTAAAAGTGAAAGCGAAACCTAAAAGCAACACGTTGTTAAACTGCTTGAATGGGTATGTTTTGAACACAAAACAGTTTCTTCAGGTTTAGGCAACAAAACCACTTGGTTAAGTTTAGGGAAAAACATTGTTTTCTGGCTAAAAATAACTACGTTTCAAAAGTGAAAGTGAAACTAAACACAAATACAACTACACACGGGATGCACTGTGTTTTGTGTCCCATCCATCGCCCCCAACCACCACCCCATATGGAGTTTCACGCTGTCTATACTACAGCACCTGACTTCCACTTCTGCTCCTGTCATAATAACTACGTTCGCTGTCGTCTTCTTATATTCCTTCTTTTGGTGATCGTCCATGTGAATAGATGATAAAACCTACTAGTGGGTGTAGCAGGCCCCTTCTGACTAGGGCTGTCAAAATTGGCCAACAATGACGTTCAAATATTCATTCTAAAAAAAACACATAGGTTCGAACTATTCAAATAACTATTTTTGCGCATTATGTCCATTGACAGTGTCCTTACGTTTTTTTTTTTTTTCCAAAATCAAATACAAATTTTCATATTCGAATATCTGTTTTTATTTACTATTCAAATATATATTTGAATTTAGGATATTCGTTGACAGCCCTACTTCTGACCCACATCTATGGGGCTTATAACCACTGATAACGCCCATTCAATGGCCTGATAACAGTCTAATCGGCTGAGAGATGAGGCTTTCTTTTCTTTCTTTCTTTATTTGCTTCAATGTGGTTGGACTGCAAGATCAAGTGTAACTTAAGTGGCTTGGTGGTGCCAGAGGGAAGAAAAGAGGGAAATTAGGGCAGGATGGTATAAGAGGAGGAGAGGAACTGGGATAAGAGAAGAAAAGAGAAAAAAAAAAGTAAGGGACATACATGAAAAATGGAAAAGACAGCATTCTTTCATCAGACTTTACTAATATAACCTTGACACACTCTCAGACACACAACATGAACGTATGCACATGCCCAAAAAAAGCTGCCGCTCTTTCGCATCAGTGACAAATAAAACATCAAAAGCTTTCGTTGCATCTGATGAAAATAGAGGTTGAACCAGTAAAGAGAATACAGAACAAGAGATAATGTACCTGTAGACAAAACAGAGAACAAAGACAGCATGAATATGAAAGTACATAAAACAATAGTTCTAATTAAAATGACATTCATTGGTGAACCACCCCAACCTTGAATCGATGGCTGAGACGGGACACCGCTCATGAATAAATGTTATTTGAATTAGTGCGCTTTCATCATCTGGTTTGAATTGCTAAACACTGAATGTGATTTTGAGGATGCTCTTTGTTAACCTCATGAAACACACCTGCCTGTGTGCACATGTGCACCGAGTGGTTAGTAAGGTTACTTTTAAATGGTAATAGGTCAGAGACTCAACTTACTGTAGACTGTGCCTCATGAATCATAATGAGACCAAAAAGAAAAAAAGAAAAGGAAAGAGACATCTTTTCCACGACCACGATGGAAAACCAAAACGCAGAGAAATCCATATAAGCCCTGGTTTGGCACCTGGCTTTAAAGCAGACGTTTTCAGAAGTACAGTCAATTTCCTAGTCACAGATTTTTCTTTCAATATGTCATGCTATACACTGCTCTTTCACTCTTTACGTCACAGTGAAATAGCATTTGGCGCATCTCTAGTTTTGTAAACATGACTTATGTCTGAGTGAAGCAAATGCTCCAGGATTTAATCGATTTAGGCCCCGATCACACATCAGACACGTGGCTAGAAAAGCGTTGCCATATGGTACGGCGCCGCCTGGCGTGCACTCCTCTCTTGCGGTTTTTAAACACACAATAAAGTTAAAATAAACCCTGCAAAGCGCATATAGTCGCGACGCTCGTCACTGCCCAGGCAGCCATTCAAATCAAGCGAACTTTACTACTCTTACTCCTGTTGTGATGATGGAAGAACAGTGGGACGATGGCAAATACCAACGAAAGGTTGATATTAGCGGTATTTAATTACGACAAACTATACAAATTCAATAGCACAGCAATGTCCGCTTGAATCAATTAGATTTTTTTTTGCATTAATTGATCGCTCGGTTGATCCACAGGCTCACCACGCTGTTTTGCCATGGCGTTTTTGAAGCGGCAGCGTCTGTGGCGACAGTTTTGTCGCGGTGGGATTGGGGCCTTAGTGAACATCAAGTCCCTGGAGAATCACAGTGATATGTAGTTTTAAACGACTGTTATGTTTATGTTTGTTCACATCTGATTGGATACATTTATGTGCACATATTTTATATTTTACAAGAAGAGAAAATTGACAAATTTGAGTACATAAATACTCAAATGTGTTTTTGACATATATTCGACATACACAAAGAGATGCTACATGATAAGAACATGGAGCAACATGTACTGGAGCCATAGAACAATGTGTGATCTCAGTTTTAACTCCGTTACATGATCAAAGTCTTGATGTAGTTAGTCCTGGAGCACTGTGCTTTGCTCTAAATAAATTAATATTGCAGTTCTTTCTCTCTCTCTCTCTCTCTCTCTCTCTCATACTCCCCCTATAAGCCACACTTTCTCTTTTTCTCTCCCACTATTCTAAACCTGTCACAAAAATTCCGGGTCTCGCAAAAAAAGAGGATCTTTGTCACAGGAGGGCGCGCGCGCGCGTGCACACGTGCACACACACGTGCACACACACGTGCACACACACGTGCACACACACACACACACACACACACACACACACACACACACACACACACACACACACACACACACACACACACACACACACACACACACACACACACACACACACACACACACACACACACACACACACACACACACACACACACACACACACACACACACACACACACACAGAAACGTGATGAGGGACAATGACATCCAGTGGCCCTGGTTGCTAGGCTGCAGACGCTGTAGTAATTGCTATTTGGGTTGTGTTAGTAGCCTCCCTGTTGCTTTGTGTGTGTTTGTCCTTATGCATCCCCGTGTGTGCGCGCACATTCACGTCTTTCTCTGCTCGTGTGTGTTTGTAGTGGATTCTCTCGCTATGACAACAAGGATGAAAGCCTTTTCTTCCAATTTCTCCATTCATTCACTTTTTTTTTTTTTTTTTTTAAATACAAAATTGCCGGCTTATGATGATCAAACTGTCTTTGGCCTCGATAAAAAACACAAAATTCCAAACCTTCTTGACTCTGAATGCTTTCATTCACTTTTTTCTTTTATGGAATCAATTTGACAAACCACAATCTCTGCTGAACACAGTTAAGTGTGAGAATAACGCAACCAGGGACTGACAATATAGCTAACAAATCCATCCATCTATCACGTAGTCTGTCTATCCATCATGTACATCTTATTTGGTTTAAAAAAAGAAAAAAAAAAATCACATTTTTCATATTAGAAATTCTTCTGGGAGGATCTGGCTCCTCTTGGAGTCGGTGCCGCTCCGAATGGCATAACTCGTTTAGGCAGATGGCTTTGGTCTCTGTTTGACTCAGCCCTGCCAACGCCGGGCTCGCTGCATTTTAGATTAGCTTAGTCATGTGTCATGGGAGGGAGAGGAATGTAAATAAAACTGTAGGACAAAGTCAAAGAGAGACAGAGACGGAGACGCTGTGGTGCCTTTTTGTCCAGACCAGCTGTCGTGGTTAACGCTAATGTAATTGTGGTGTAATATTTTTATCCCGAAGCATGAACGCACATGTGAGTGTGTGTGATTAGTGTGTGTACCGTAATGTGAATATGCAATTTTATATATATATGTAATTGAATTTAAAGTGCATGCATTTGTCTGCACAGCATGTGCACTTGTAATTCTCATTAAAAGTATGTCTGAGTGCCAATTTATGATATCTGAAGAGTGCCTTTAACCCATTAGCATAGACTTTTTGTTTCCTTTGTAGTAGCTTAGCTTTCATTGTACATCATTTCATATATGTGCCTAAAAAGAAAACAAGGCATCTTTGGAAACTTTTGTCTCCGAGACAGAACAAATTGTTTGCGCTCTGCGTGTATTTGTGAGTGGGTGTGCCTTTTATTGCAATGCTATTTGATTATACAGAACTTCCAGTCTTGTTTACACAATCTCTGACATTCATTTACTGACTCAAGGCATAAGAATTGAAACTCATGCACACCAATGACTCTTTTCTCTACTTTGCTCCTTTTCTACTTTCTCTTCTGTACCTATATTTGTCTCTCTCTCTTTCTCTTTCTCTACTGGTCTTCAACGCGAGGGAGTGAACGCTGGGGCCGTGGGTGCTCTCACACACACACACACGCACGCACGCACGCACGCACGCACATACACACACTCACACTGCACAAAACAATGATGCCCTGGCATTCCAGGAATGTCTCCGGGCCAATTGGAAACAGCCGTGTGAGAGATGAATGAATGAAAGGAGGATGAATACCTTATGAGAGCATCAGGAGTTGATAAGTGAGAGAGACACAGAGAGACAAAGGTGAAGAGAGCCACAAAATAGGAAACTGAGGTTAGTTTAAACAGATAAATGGTCCGTTAAAGCGGCAGTAGGCAGAATATTTTTTTGCATCATTGGGCAAAAGTTCCATAATAACCTTTCAGCATATTGTAATTCAAGTGTTCTGAGAGAAAACTAGACTGTTGCACCTCCTCATGGCTCTGTTTTCAGACTTTAAAACATCCAGCAAGTGACGGGAGACTTTGGCCAATCACAGGTCATTTCAGAGAGAGAGAGTGTTGCTATTGGTTGTTGACAGCTGTCAATCGCTTGCAAACTCCGATCAAACTAGGCAGCGCAAATCAAATATTAATGAATATTCTGTTACTGTAATGCCTATTTCTCACGTAAAAGGTTTTCAGAAACTGTGTCACGGAAGCCATGTTGAGATCAGTTGAGGAAATACCACCAGCCGGAGCAAACTTTCTCATTTTACAGCTAAACAGTACACTACAAGATGCTTCTGAAAAGATTTTTTTCCGAGAAATAGGCATTACAGTAACCGTTTGATCGGAGTTTGCAAGTGATTGACAGCTGCTCAGAAACAACAGGCACCAGCTCGGCTCTGATTGGTTGTTTCTCTCCGGTCTGTGAAATCTTGCAGATGCCATTAGGAGCACCGAAGGGCACCGGAGGACACCGAAGACAGAAGCACATTCTTTTTTTTAAATCATATTTGCGGCAATCTGCATATATACCAGCTTTAAAAATGTCCTAACCATTATAAATGATGGCCAAATCTACAAGATCCAAGCTGTAACAAAACCGGAATTACCCTTTAAGAGGACTGCAGACAGAGGTATGAAGAGAAAGAGCTGTTGAAAGGTTTGCATCGACCTCCGCAGCTCTGGAGGTCAAACACAGGAAGACGGCCATTATACCTGGACACTTAGATCCCCCCCCAGCCCCTCTCCCACCTCTCATACGCACATGCTCACTTAGCCACCTGACATCACAAATCTAACTCAAAGCTCGGGAATAACCGCTCATGTTTCACAGGAAATAAAGGAGGACTCCCAAGCGGTTTCGCACCTCTAAACACAATCTCACCTCGAGCACTTCTTGTTTGGACTTTTCAACCGCTTCCTTCCTCACGCATAACGTCTGATGGAAAAGGTGTTACCAAATAGAGATGACAAAATAGGTTTCATCGGCTCATATTCACTCAACACTTGGAATGTGTGTGTGTTTAAAAATCAGAGTTTTGACGCCATAATGCAGCTATGAGATGGAAAGTTTTTCATTCCCCCAAAAACCGCTCTATGAATTACCATAAATTTGTGATCATTGTTCAATATTGCGTCAAAAAATGTAGCTGAAAAACTGCAGCATGGGAATCTGAAATTGTTTTGAGAGACAGCTATTATCTCTTAGCAGGAGAGCAAATTCTTTCACTGCCCAGTGCTCCCTTCCCACTTGTCTCTTTCCTTTCCCCCCCTCTCAATCCCTGCCATTTTCAATTAATTCCATTCATTTTCTGCCTTTTCTCTTTATCTATACTGTTCAATATTCACGGTAATGGCTGTTTCACATTCTAATAATGCAGATGGAACAAAAAAAAAACCACATCCATATTCTTATTTTATATTGCCATGTGATTTGGTCCTCCTCCTCCTCAGTGTGCTTAACTTGCCCCAGACCTTCTGCACAAACTAGTAGCATTGAATCCAGAAGCTTATGAGAGGCCAGGCATTCCTTTCATGCTACTTCATTCTTACCATATTTCATTATTATTTGTCTCGACAGCGCGGTTGAAGATTGCCAGGAAAGTTGAGAAACAGCACAGCGCCGCTCATGAACGATTCCTTCGTTTTAAAACGTAATCTTCTTAGTGAAACTGGGAATTGAATTTTTTCAAGCTGTGGCCTCGTATGCCCGGAACTTTTTATTTTTCCACACTTTGTTTCAATTCTTTTTTAAGTTCACGAGATCTGGCACCGGCCCGGCCGCCTCAAGGACAAAACAAAAGCAAACGAAATTATCTGAGAAGTTTTAGATTTCTGTTATTCTGATGTCACTTTAGGGATCCAGTGGTTTTGAACTCCCTCGGAGCGGGGCCCGGTTGGGGCTTAATCGCCTCGGTCAGGGGCGCCGCAGCAGGTCAAACACTTTGGTTAACGGGGGATGGCGTCTAGCACCGTGTCGCACTGTAAGTAATACAGGTTGACACTCAAAACCGAAGGCATCAATAGTCATCATCTTTCACTTTCCAAGTGGAAGATGGAGGGCGCACCAATTATTTCCCTCTGCTCTTCCCTTTGGCACATATCTCACCAATTTGACAACCACTCTTTGTGTCAGGCAGGGGTCAAATCCTCAACAAGTTCTGCGTTGCCCATTGTTCTTAAAAGGTGCAATGCGTACGATCTGACCCGAATTTTTGTTTAAAACGTTCAAAAGAATTAACTAACATTATCAACTGCATGTTGAAGAGGTTACAGTGTCTACAAAGACGTCTATGTATTGTGTTGTGCATGCTAACCAGCTAGCCCGGGCCCGTCCTGTCTTATAATAGCACTTGATCCTCGAGAGGCGACAGTGAGTCACTGTAGTGTCCAGCCTGCCCCTCAGTCAAAAAATGAGAGGACGAAGAAGTAGAGCCGCCCCAAAGGCTTGTCAATAATGCATCCAAGGTCTGTGTGTGTTTTGATAGTTTGTTTATTGGATTAAATCTAAAGTGGCAGAAACAAGAAAAAATGACCTGCACCATCGTCTCGTCCTTCCAGCTGCCGGGAGGCTGCGTCTCCAGGAGTAGAGCGTGTGGCGTGTGGTTTTAAGCCCTGACGAAGACCCACGGTGATCGAAACATGTTTTTTTTAAACGATTTAGCCACTATAATAAAGGCTTTTTAATATATTTCCTTCCTCAATTGCCACTTTTATTCATATTTTGGAGTGCCTGGATTGCCTTCCTGTCTATCTCGATTTTTCTTATCCCAGGGGGACTGCTGCCCCGTCTCGCCGCCGGATCAGCAAACAATTCTGTTGCTGCTGTTACAAAGGTTGGATCCAGCGCTCCACCAGCCCGCTGTGACTCCCACGGCGTTGCTGTGGCCGCTCACTAGGGATCCGTCCCTGCTGGGAAGACGAGACAAGGTGCAGGTCGTTTTCTCGTTACCGTCACTTTGGATTTAATCCAATAAACAAACTATCAAAGCGTACACGGTTAGAGGCACAAACACAGATGGCTAAACTATAGGCCGACGGCACACATGAAGATTATAAGATAGCAGTTTGGTTGAATTTTGCGTAATCTTGCCCTGCTGTTAGTTAGAAATTGACTTTTTTTTTTATTAACTGATGACTGTAAATTTAGATTGTATGAACCCAGTAGTAGAGGTGAAATTCTGCCACCTATTTTTTTTGAGCAGGTGGCTTCCTGTTACACACTGCACCTTAACAGAAGAAACACTTTTCTGCCTCAGTGCCACCTCGATAACAACTTCAGCCACACTTTCCTACCGAAACAAAGTGAGGCTAAAATACGGGTAACATCACACTGATGTTGGACAAGACACTTGGAGAAAGTTGCAGGTGAAGGGAGGAAAGCCATTTAGGCTACACAATGCCAGCACACTAATGAAACCAGAAATTGCCAGACTCCAGTCAGTACTACTAAGCAGTAAGCAGCGTTTAACCGTGCAAAATTGAAATTTGAGTGCGTTAAAGCTGTTGAGTTGAGATGTCTCTACTCTCACTAAGAGGTAAAGCTCTGTGTCACCTCGGCAATAATGGCCCGAGGCTCTGTCACTGCCGCGACAATTGCCTCTCGGGCTGCGGTGTCCATGACGGTGGAAATGACTGACAGGCCGGGATTGACCAATCAGAGGTGTCAGTCTGCCACATGCACAGCCAGCTAACTGCCATCACTCACACACACACACACACACAGAGAGAGATGAGAGAGAGGCAGGTATACCCAACCAAATCCCCCAGCGTCTGAATCGAAACAGCTGACTCCTTTAAATTTAGCTGTCAGATCTGAAGCGAGACAGACAGACGGATCGACGGAGAGACACAGAGAAATCAAAAGTGTCTGCCCTGTAAAGCTCGAGGCCATTATTGTGAATTCAGTCAGCTGCTTTGAGCAGGAGCACTCTGTGCTGTCTTTTTACATACGCCGTGTTCTCTTTATGGAGTTATGAAAGGTGTCGCTCTAGACAGTCTGAAATCTTCAGATGCACATATCTACTGATAGAGAAAGGGCAAAGAGGCAGCTGCACACACACACATGCACATATGCACGCACTCATGCACACACTGTGACTGCCTGAAAGCAAAAGAGCAGGCTAGAGCACACACACACAACCAACAAAACCAAACAGCACAAAGAGAGACAGTATTTTATGCAGTTCGGTACACCTTGGGGCTATAATAACACTTATTCTTGGTAGTGCTGTTATGCTATTCTAATGGAATGTTTGCATGAGACTTAAAGCTACATCAGGTCCTCCACACACCAGCTGTGCTCTAGCCGATCTAACCAAGGCTCCCAGCCAGCCATGCTGGAAGATCTCAACTCTTTTCGACATCAAAATTTAACTCTCACCTCAGCAGATATATCCACAAGAAATGCTGTTCTTACATAATGTACGTACGTGTCAGTTAGTTAGCTAACGGTACTGTAGGTGTGGCATTACTGTGTGTTGGGGGGGAAAGGCAGCATGCTTTGGGAGATTACGGATGAGTGCAAATCCAAATTCATTTTAGATTTGGCATGCAGGTTCATTTGGACAGACTCAACCTGGATCTACAGGGGGAAGCCAGAGCTTTTGCCTGTTCAAAGAGTGTTGCATCTGTCAACAGGCATTTTTCCTAGATAGGGCGAGGCAGACAGACCGACTTTAAGTAGTATTGTATCATGGTGCAAAAAAGTCCTCCTATTTAAAGGGGACATATTATACTCATCTTCAGGTTCATACTGACAAAAAATCACATTATTTTTCTCATACGTCTGTCTCTATAAGAAGAATCCTTCCCGAAAAATCCCAGTGTGCTCTGATTGGCTTGCGAAAAAAATACGGTGCACCTTTGCAAAGGTAGTTCTCAAGCCGTGGGCGGTATATTCTAATGAGCCTGCGTGTGACATAGGAAGGGGAGCCACATCTGAATGGCTCGTTGAATCACATGTTTTCCGACTTCGGCATCACACAAAAAAACTGACTGAGTTGTCTTATTTCACTGTTTGTGGGTTGGTAGGCACTCCAGATACCCAAATGTATGTGCACAAGCACTGAAAAAGTGAGTTTTGTATGTATGATATGTCCCCTTTAAACAACACAATCCGCTGTTTGTCCACGCCCTCTAAAAGCGTTCTTATCCGCAGGACGACATCATTAAGTCTGTGCCTTCCGAAACGGCTACAAATTAGAGGTGTTCTGTACACGTACGAATGAATCTTTGTCAACTCATTTTCAAAGTGAACTGACTGTACTGAAACCCCACTTTCACTGACCAAATGAGCAGCTTTTTAGCAGTGCAGCTCTCCTCACCGGTGACTCAGAGCACCATTGTCAGCTCAGCTGTGATTCACAGTATGATGGTGACGATAAACACTTGGTCACGCTTTTAAAAAAAAAAAAGCAACGGAAACTGTTGGCTTGCAACTGGAAAAGAACAGCGGTCTCCCGTGTTTTGACCCATCCATCCATCACGACCTCCTCCCTACATGGACTTTATGGCTTTATAATAACGTCATCTGACTTCCGTCTTTGCTCCTGTCATAATTGCTACGACCGCTAGAGGGCTTTGTCACTTGAACATGCATGTGTCGTTTTTGGGCCACTTTCTGAAATGACGGATGCTTTCGTTCTTCTTGGGTGGGCAGTTTCCATGGTGATACGATTATATTGTGTTACTGTGATAGGTTCCGCTGTCCACATTGATGATTTCAAGGAAACTGTAATAAATCGACACAGGGAGTTTTTTCCCCATTTTCTGGCATTTGATAGACCAAACAACTAATCGATAAATCAAGAAAATAATCAACAGACTAATCGACAATGAAAATGATCATTAGTTGCAACCCTACTTCTATGCATCAACAACAACAACTAAAAATAAATTCTTATTGACATCATGAAGGATTTCACTGTGTTGATGCAGGTGCTGAAATTGGATGTGAACTTTTCCCTCCGCAGTTGTTTCATTCCCTTCAGCTCGGAGTAGAATGACCTGGTCACTGTGCATCACAGATGTGATTTATTGCTTGTCAACAAAGAGCAAGCTTCACAGCAAGGAAATGACAGCGTGAAGAATAAAGGATGCGTCCCATCTAATGCGTTGCAACGTGTCCCTCTGTGAAGATTCCAAAGCAGATAGCGCAATCATAAAATTCAATTCCCTCGCCCTTGAGAGAAAACGTCCCTAACTTTTCAGACAAGAACGAGCAAGGAGCAGAGCTAAATTGAAGCGATAAAGCAAGTAGGAGTCAGTCTGCATGGTTAAATGGAGGAACAGACAGTGATCTCGATCCCTCAGTGGCATTTTGGCACAGGCACACAACCACAACAGGATGCTCTTATCACACCTATCCTCATTCCTCCGAGTCCTGTTTGGATTCAGAGACGGAAACAAACAAGCTGATGCCTTGAACATTTTTTGATCCTACTTTTATTCCTCTCTGACTTCAACCAAATCCACATTCCTGAAGTTGATTTTGTGATACAACACAATTGGTGAGAGATCTGAGCAAAAAAAACACATTAAACATAAATGGAAAATATGAGCTTCTTCCCTGAAGGTTTTATAATATTGATGAAGTCGACTTTATTGAATCCATAAGACAGTTGTTCCTTCTTTGCTCATCACCCTTTGAAGTGAATTTAACACAAGGCTCTGTGTCACAGGTTTGCTTTTCAACCAATGACATCAGTAGAATCAGTATTTTGCAATAAATAAGGAAATATTAGGAAAAACTATAAACTTAGTTTGTGTAGCTGACATATATTCTTTTTACTTCTTTTCTATTTTATAATCATCTTTAGACCTCTCAGATTTACCTTGAGGAACCACTGCAGTAGGTAGTTGTAAACGTATCCGCTCCAGTCTTTTCAAAATAAAACTACTAAGGTTTAGGAAAAGATCGACTTGGTGAAGTTTAGGCAACAAAATTACTTAGTTAGGTTTAGTAAAAGATCGACTTGATAAGGTTTAGGCAACAAAACTACTTAGTTAGGTTTAGGAAAAGATCGAATTGGTTAGATTTAGGCAACAAAATTACTTAGTTAGGTTTAGGAAAAGACCGACTTTGTTAAGGTTAGGCAACCAAACTACTTCGGTAGGTTTTGACAACAAAACTACTTAGTTAGGTTTTTGGAAAAGACTGATTTGGTTATGTTCAGGCAACAAAACTACTTAGTTAAGTTTAGGGAAAGACTGACTTGGTTAGGTTTAGGCAACAAAACTACTTAGGTAGGTTTTGGCAACAAAAGTTAGGTCGCGGTTTGGGTTAAAATAACACTGGAAGTCACGTAACTTAAGAGTGAAAGTTACCTGATAAAAACGACTTAGTTAGGTTTAGGAAAAGATCATGAATAATTCCGGAAGTGGCGTAACATAAGTACGGAAATTACGCGGCAAATAAATGAATGTTGATTTCTGGGTTCACACGGGACACAAACATCGGTCTCCTGGGTGAAAGTCCGGTGTTTGTTGACCCACACATCCACCCGACCTCCTCCCTACACTGCGTTTGTCACTCTTTACACTTCCTGGTTCACGATTATGTGGATTACGTACAAACTGATTTTGTGGGATATATATACCAATTACAGTGTGTTACTTTTTCGTAGGTATAGCTAAGAACAGTGTCGGAGAACAGCCTCAACTGTTCTGCCTGTTTGCCTGTCTCTATACATGATGTATATGTATTGCATTCTGTTGATTCCTTTTAATAAGAAAAGGCAAGACATTTTCAGTTTTACTTTGCACATATAGAGGCTGTAGAGTGTAGCCGGAGCTCATCGTTTGATGCCAGCCCCTAGTTGAAAAATCTAGATATAGAGTTATTATATAGAGTTATTTTTCAAATGCTGGGCACATGAAGATCAATAGTTTCAGAGTCAGAGAGAGAAAGGCTGGATGGAGAGTTTATGTGTCCGTAATCATCCTTTTCATCGCTTCCCCTCTCTTTCACTTCCTCTCCACCACTCTTCTTTTTCTGTGGCGAGTTCAAATCATGGGTATCAACCAGCCTCAACCTCAACCCTCGTGACCTATCATTAGTTGATTACAAACAGCTTTATTGGCACACGGCGCCTCAGCTATATTACAGGACTTGGGGATGGCAACCTGTCATTACATTTTATCAGCCGGGCTGTTTTTAGTGGCGGAGTCGGATTGCAGAATGTGTGTGTCATCTTGAACAAATTCCAGCACTGTAATAGAAAGTCTATCAGGACATTATATTCAATTTATTTCTATCCTCTTTTTACAGAGTGAATTCCACTCAATGTGGGAATAAAAACACTAAGTGAGAGGCAGGCAGACAGTGAGGGAGGACATGGGGGTGGTGGGGAGTGAGAGGTGAGGGGGTGAGGGGGTGAGGGTGGGGGGGGGGGGGGGGGGGGGGGTCAGAGATTAAAAGCAAGGAACAGAGCTAAAAAAGAAAGTGAGTGGGCAAGAGAGAGAAAAAGAGGATAAATGACACTCATTGTTCCTTCCTCTTGCTGTCAGTTCTCAGTAATGCTAATCATTATAGGCTAATCTGACAGGATGGTACACACACACACACACACACACACACACACACACACCATGTCCCCTAGCCCCCCCGTGTTGCATTCCAGATCCCAGTGTCAATGAGAGGGAACCGCCACATTACATGGGTGTTTGTTCTCTTTGTACGCTCGCCTGCAATGCTATTAGGGACCACGGAGTGTGTGTGTGTGTGTGTGTGTGTGTGTGTGTGTGTGTGTGTGTGTGTGTGTGTGTGTGCACATTTGGACACATTTTTAAAAAAATGTATAAGACTAAGATTGATTTCAACTAAAAGCAAATTCATCTTAAAGTCACATGATGGTGCTGAAACTGACTTTTTTTTAAAACTGAATTATTGTGCAATAAACTAATGATACAAGATTTTACCCGGTTTTATTGACACCATGTACTTCTGTTGCCATGCAAAAAGACAGCAGCTGCATTTACTCCAGCATGGGAATTTGATTAAAAGCAGATTGAAATAAAAAAACAAAAAACAAAAAAAAAACGTTGCTTCACTTCTGGTTTTGTTTTAATGAACGATTCTTAGATTTAAAACATATTTTTTCATTCTGAGATTTATTGCCATACTCACTTTATACTGATTCTGACAGTGTGCCTTGTGAGTTTTTGTTCTTTCCAGTTGTGGTCTGTAAATACAATAAAATGGACTTTTAATTTTAAATATGATCTATGCTCCTTTTCCTGGAATATCAGACGGTTTTACACTGGCCTTGAAGGGGGCGCTCTTGGTGCACTGTTTAGCTTTGAAAGCAAAGAAAATAAAGAGGGACTGGGAACATTTTCTGTCCTGATTTCAAGGTTGGGGCGAGTGCATTCTGTACCTTATGATTATATAAACTGAACACTTGTTGTTCAAGATTTAGCCCACATAAAACCACAGTGAACGTTCATATAATCCGGCGTTCTTAAATCTCAACGTCCTCCTTTCGACAGAGAGTCAACAGAAGAAAAAAAAAAAAAGTTCTTAAAAGTCTCCACAGTACCGAGTGATTCTCACTTTCAGTGAAAGTTGAGGAGGCCACACAATCTGGGCTTAAGTGGGATGCAGTACCGTTAAATAAGTGTGTGCGTGTGTGTGTGTGTGTGTGTCCTGAGGGAAAAGAGGGATCTTGGTTTAGAATAAGTAACAGTGGAATGTAATTGAGCTGAAAATTGAAAAGCGGAGCCGTGGCAAAGCCGAGCTGGGGTGTGTGTACGTACGTGTGTGTGCGTAAAAGTGTGCAGGTATGCTTTGGAATGTGTGTCTACGTGTGTTATTGTGCGCAGGGTTGTGTGTGTGTGTGTGTGTGTACACCTGTGTTTGTTTGCGTTTTAAAACCAGAGTGGGATGCCAGTGTAATCCTTGCACAGCCGGACCCCCAAGGATAACAGAATTTACTGCTGTGTGGGTGAGCCACACAGGCATGCATACGAGAGCACACACACACACACACACACACACATACACACACACACACGTAGCCCCATGCCAACTACCTGAGAGTGTAAAGAGGAGCGAAGATGAGAGCATGCTGAGTCTCGCTCCCCTTCTCCCAAGAAACACTCGCTTGGAAAATTGGAAAGAGCTTTGCCGTCTCCTCTGGGCATCGCTCATGATGCTTCATTTTACACAGTATATACATAATACACTGTGCATAGAAAGAGGTGATATATGCTGTTACTTTATAGTATAAAGTCAGTTTTACCACATGTCCATTAAGTCTAGGACGATTCACCTATCTCCCGATTCGATACTATCACGATACTTGGGTGCCGATTCGATATGTATTGAGATTTTTCGCTATTACGATTTATTGCGATATTTTTGAACACTAGAGCATGAGAAAAAGTTGAATCATACACGTTTAGAGACTTTTACCCTTGGAAAATATCTAAATGAATACACTAAAAGTGTTTGATTTTCAGTATGTATGTAGTCAGAGATGTCCTGAAGTCAAATATATCAGTCATTGTCAGGTATTATTTATTACCAGCAACCCAAAAATCAAAGAATAAAGACATTTCTCTCACAAATTAGTGCCATTTTCTTTTTAATTTATAAGGGACATGTCATGTTTTATACTTCTGGTGAATATAATCCAATCAATCTTATTTCCATATAAGTATTTTGCATATACAGTCCCCTTTATTAACACCTTATTTTGAAAACCGGACATATAGTCACACGTGTATGACCCGTGTATGTACCCAAAGTGTTTCCGTACTTTACTGTATGTGTAGTGTTTACCACTTTGGATTTAACATGTGAGGATGCAGGTCATATCCATGCAGACCCTCCGCTGTCTTGTACTTTCTCGTTTCAGCTTGCCGCGGTTTGTTTTGGTTGACGGATACGGAACGGATATGACGTCACGTTACTAGACTACAACAATAAAAACGGTAACTCCCTTCTACCTCCGCATAGACTCAAATGAAGCAAATATAACGATTCTGGCATTAAAAATCAATTTCAAAATCATAAAAAAACAAAAATCGCGAAACATAGGTGAATTGATTTTTCTTCCCACCCCTAGTGTCCATGTTATTTCACTCTTGAATAAATAGGTGGTATAAATAAGCTTTGAGTCAATGATTAACACCAGGCAGATGTAAACAAGGACACAGCGATAGAGGTGAAGTGTCCTGCAGAGATGAGGTTATCCTTGTCATCTATTAACTGTGCCATGACGACTACCGACCACTGGGTGAAGAGAGAGAAGTGTGACGGAGTGAGAGAGAGCGCTGCTTGTGATTTTGTAATACTGCAAATGCAAGGGCTTTCATCAGCGGGCCATACTGTAGGCATCAATCACCATTGTGTTACCTCATTTGGCGACAGGCGGCGACTTAACAGACATTTAATTAAATGAAAATCTCCAATATTATCACGTTAAGTAAATTATGTAATTTTGTTGACAACAGCAACTGCACATTTCAGTCTACCAGGCCAGAGCCTTCACTACTTCTGTCATTCTCTTTTTTGATCAACATGAAACAGAATCACTGGGTTTGTTTGACAATGGTGGCAGGTGGTCAGCTCAGAGAGAGAAAGACAGACAAAAGAAAAAACACATTTTCTCCTCTCTCCAGCTTACTGATTTCTTCAACTCTCACCTTCTATCTGCTCCGCTGTTCCCTCCTCTTTGCAAGTGTCTCAGTGTGTGCTTGTATGTGTGTAAGTTCATGCCTCTGTGTGTGTGTGTGTGTGTGTGTGTGTGTGGTCTACAGAGAGGGGTATTTGGCTGCCTGATAAGCGAGACACACAGGCAGTGACAGCTTCATCCATCAGCGTGTCTGTCTGACGGACAGGCCTCTGTAGAGAGGTCACACTCCACTCGCATATATATGTGTGTGTGTGTGTGTGGTCAGACATAAATATTCCTCTATCGGGACACACACAGTGGCTCTGCCTTCGTCAGAATATCAATGTGATTCTCTGCTCTCCCTGGCCTACCTTTTTTTTCCTCTGCCTTTTCTGTCAGTCTTCTACTTCCTCCCTTTATCTGCCCTCTTCCTCTCCTCTCACCTTTTTTTTACTTCCTTGTCCTCGCACCCCTCTTTGTTCTCCCATTTGTCATTTTCCGTCATGACTTTTATGTTCCTCTTTGGCTAGTTTCTTTTCCACCACTTTCCGTCTTGTACCTTTTCCCTCAGTCTCTCTAACCTTGGCATCAGTTGAAGTGAGGATCGAAGGGGAAAACATGCAGAAACATTTATATGTCACTCACCGACACCGCGAGGATTTATTCATTCAGCGGCTTGACAGCCTTGGGAACGTTGCTATATTCCATATCCATTCATTCACAAGAGCGCACAAAACAACAACCATCGGTATGTAGGAACATGCATACCAGCACGGCGTAAAAGGGAAGAAAGACCGCCGTCACTCATTTCCCCCGGAGGATCAAAATAGTTCCCAAACAGCCGACAGGGAAGTGCTCCCTGGCAACAGGAGCGGCTAAAAGGAAAGTAAAGAGGAAACTGACCCCTAATTTCTGGACAAATTGACCCCTACATTTTTGAAGATCTTTGAATGCATTTTTTCGTATTCACGGACGACTTTGTTATGGGAACGTGATGCATTCATACCAGTTACGTCATTGTCAATGTGTGATAATGCCTTTGGGGAGAGCTGACACATCGCTATCTGGTCCCATTGTAACTCAACAGAGACTTAGCTACATAACAATCGCAAATACTTTCAAGCCATTAACTCCAACCTACACAATTGTATTTCTGCCAAATCACAACAAACACCTCCTTGACTTATTTTATTGGAGTTATGTTACATAATATCGGTTCAGTTTTGGTGACACTATTCAGGGATATTAAGTACATTATGTTAATTAAGTACGTGGCTGTTTGAGTACTATCTATGACACCTTTTTTCTCACAACCCACTTCAATTTGAGAGCCTAGTTGTCTCTTTACTTCTTTTATGTGATTGCGTTTAGCTCATTTTATTCTGGTCCAATTCACATCTGTGTATATATTTTCCATTTCCTTTTATCATTTCATCAGCGTCAGTGTTTAATCCGTCACCTCGTGGGTGGCACTTTACATCCTGGTTTTTGAAAAGTGCTTTACAAATAAAGATGACTATTATATTTAGAATATATTCTAATACGAGCAGTTCACAATTTTTTATATGTATCAGACACAATAGTCATTTTGTGGAACTAAGTATGAAATCTATTGTTTGATTAGCAGTGATTGAGAAGTGCGGCTGCTGCACTGGTTATAGAATCAAGTCAAAGAAAAGACAGAATGAAACTACAAACTTTAACGCCCCTGAATTGATTCTATTCAAAGACATTTAGAAAAGCTAATCAACCTGTCTGGGGTAATATGTTATTTCGTACACATGTTTCATGATAATAGAAGAAAAAACAAATCTGTTGTATATTTTTTTTTAAATCAGGCATGTTTAAGACATCTGACATTTTGAAAGGAGAAAAGACACAAAGGGGGAATTTATTATTCTAAACCAGCATTGTTCAAAGTCTGACACTGTGACCCACACTCAAATATTGATAGTGTGACATGAAACAAGTTTATATTAATGATCATATATTATAGATTATATCAAGCCTTGAAACCACAGCTCGCATGATACTTTGACAGACGCAAACATCTATTGTTGCCATGGAGTCAGTAGGTTAACAACTTGAGCATTTTCTTTTCCTGTTTTCACCGATATTTGTTCATATTTTGGCAAATTGGCACCATCAAAAGTAGACAAATTAGCTATTAGAAGTTCCTGTTTGCAATGTACTTATTATGGTCGGATATATCGGCTATCAGCTGATTTTTTTGGTGGTTGTTTAGGCGATGTTTGTCATTTTATTTAGCTAATTCAAAGGTCTGCCTCCGAAGAACGGGATACGCTCTGCTGCTGAGAGGGATACAGCGGGGGAAAACAATGTGCAGAGCCGGCATATTTTCACATTTAACTCGGTAAATGAAAGGCTTATTTCGAGCCGAACCAGAGCTGATGATTGTTTGAAAGACTAACCCAGACATTTTCGCTGTGCATCGTAACACAGTTTCTATATCGTCAAATCGCTGTTGTTGGGCTGACGATGGCCGGTTGGAAAATTTTTAAAAATCGCCCAACCCTAGTACTTATGACTGCACAGACAAGTATCACTGGATCACTTACATACTCAAGAAAACTTAAAAACCTGATTACTTTTTGTCTATAATTTCTAAAGGGTAGATTGATGGACTTTTTATTCGAATATAATGATATCCTCGGAAATCGTAAGTCAAGCTGAATCTAAGATAAGATAAGATAAGATAAGATATATTTTATTGTCCCCAAGGAGGTATTTTACTTGGGCAATAGTGCTGCACACAGCTGCAATCAGCTTAAAACGATACAAAGTCAACAACAACACATTACAGTGGTACACCGAAGATGCTTTAAAAAAAAAAAGTCAATTATTGCCCATGCCCTAAGACCCTGCATCTTTCCCACATCTTTTGAAAACATCTGTTCTAAACAATGTGCAGAAACCAATTTTTTTCATTAACTCAAATATTTAATATACTTCAATAAAGTTGCAATAAAGAGAAGACATAACTTTCTGACATGAAAGTGCAATTGACTGTGTTGACATTTTTATGATATTTACCATTTTATCCCCATGTTTCCCCTTCTCTCTCTTTGACTTTTTTCTCACCCATTCTCTGCTTCTCTCACCGTCTCACTCTCTCTCTCTCTCAGTCACTCTCACATTCCAGGCAAGCTTGGCTTCTTTGTCCTGAATGACATCACAGACATAAGGCCGTGACAGGCAAGACAGGAGGAATGTGGGGCGAGAGAGGGATAGAAACCATAAAAGAGAGAGAGAGAGACAGAGAAAGAGAGAGAGAGAGAATAACCAGATGATGGAGAGAGAGAGAGAGAGAGAGTCTGAGGGAATGAGAAAATGTGAAAGAAAAAGGGAAAACCAGAGCGAGCGGGAGAAAGAATTCCATTGATTCAGCAGGGCATGAATGGACTTCACAGAGGAGTCCCCAACCAACACACACACACACACACCTCCCACCACTACAACCCTCCTACCCGTCCACTCCCTCCCTCCCTCCATCGCGGCCTCTCTCTCATCCCTCCGTCTGTCCCCTCCTTCTCTGTTTGTACTCCTTTCATTAATCTCCTTTAGAGGAATCAGACAACAGCAACCCCTCCGCAAACCCAGAGGGAGAAACTTTTCACACATGCAGCGGTTAGCTCGAGTCCCACTCTGTCACACAGTTTAGGGGAGAGCGACGGTTCACCATATAGACTCGATATAGGCCTGATAAAAGCTGTGCTAAGTTAATGAAAAATACACCCCGTGTTATAGATCTTAATCATCTAGTTGGACTGCAACCAAACACTCCATCTATTGGAAGTAACAAATTAAGACTTAAGAGTGCAGTTCAGCTAGTCCTGATTGATTCGTATAGCTCTAACACTAAGTGATATGGTGCTTCCAGCTTTTCACATGTGAGAATTTGTGTCTACTTCTGTTGTGAGCATGCATAAAAGATAGGTTCATAGGTTTGGGCAATGTCGACATCACAGAATAAATCTTTGTTTCGGTCCAAATTTTGAAACAGTAAGACAAAAGAACAAGATTCTTGTCAAGATCGTAGATCAACTGGCCTTAAACTCTAGACAGATGGGATGGTTTGACATCAAATTACACGTCTTGTAGGAATTAAAGCTAAAAAGTTTCTGTCAAACAATTGCTGTTTTGATCTCCCAGTGTGCGGAGATGCCTAATTCTGCTTCGCTCCCAGAATGCTGCTCAGTATTTATAGTTTCCTACAATGCTCTCGACATGATGCTGAGCTACTGTGGCTTTTAACAAGAGACGCCGTGTGAAGACATTAGCATGAATCATAGCAAACCTAGTAAATACTTCATACACAAAAAAAAAAAGTGCAAGTTGAAGGTGGGTACCTGCCATCGAAAAGGTCAAATCCACTTATTTATACGGTGCCTTCAATACAAACAACTTTGTTAGAAAGCACTTTGTGTTATTAAAAGAGACGATAACATAAAAAAGGACACGATACACATAAAGGACAACTCGTATTAAAAGAAAAAAGCAGCACATCAGTCACGCTGAAAGCCAACAAACTGAAATGATTTAAGCAAATCTTAAAATGGGAATTGCATTAATTTTTCAAAGTGCTTTATTTAATGCGATCCGGCTCCCCCTCCTCACTTCGCCCCTCATGAGGAATCATTTGGAAAGCAGCTGCGGTAATCACGGAGGATCGCTGCAGGATATGGTGGCCTTCCACAGCGGTTGCATGGTGAGGAGTAGAAAAGTGGGATAGACGCAGGATGTGGGGACTTCTACAATGGCCAGCGCTGTATGAAACTTTAACTTCTGACCACAAAATCACACGAGACAGATTGCTTTCCCTCGGATATCACAGCACAGCCACATCAAGGCGAGGTCTGTCGTTCTGACGGAGGGGGAAAAGGGAGGGAGAATTACCGAGAGAGAGAAAGACACTCGGAGGAATGGAAAGTGAAACTGGAGCCCGGAGGAGCGACAGCGAGAGTTAGACTTAAACAAAGTGAACGAGAAGAAGAAGAAACGCGTTCGAGCGCTGACCGTCTCGCACACTTCCACGGTGACAAATTAGTTTGTCGTCAGATCAATAAGTCATTATCAAGACAGAACTGCAAAAATGCACATTGCAAACACAAAGATACAAACACTCACGCACACACACACAGATTCAGGGCAGCACACACACACACACACACACACACACTAAGTTAGGGGAGTTTGAGATATCGAGTGTTTGGATGAACTTTTCCAAACCTCTGTGCTGATGCGGTGAAATCATTTCACCCCATTAAAAACAGCAGAGCAGCCTCGGCCAAACTAATTATGGAGAATTCTGTCTAACGCAAGAGAAGTGGAGAGTGGTAAATAAGATAGTGTGTGTGTGTGACCACAAATGAGGTTAACACACACAAACCCATAGCGAAGCACACCATCTGCGGATGAAATTAAGAACCAATACCGTCCATGAAATCCAGAATCAACTGGAATAATCTAAACCAGATCCCCTTCATTTTCCAATCAATAGCACTTCCAGTCCATTATAATCTCAATAAAAGACTTGGGGTTGGGTGACACACAACAAAAAAGACCCGCGGACACAGCTGTCGGACGGCGTATTGACGACTGTTAATCCAATCAGTAAAGACAACAATAATTACGTATAGGAAACAAGAATGACAATACCGGTCTGTCAATCAGAGCAACAGTTATTACATTAGACATGCTAAACCTATCAACTGGATCAATATTAGCCCTATAATGTCGTGGGGAGCAGCCTCGGGAGTATTTCAGAAGGTTGATATGAGAATTCACAAGTAGTTTAAAGGGGATTTATCGTGCTCATTTCCAGGTTTGTAGCAGGTTTGTACAAGAACACATTTACATGCTTTAATGTTCAAAAGACACATTATTTTTCTCATACTGTCTCTCTGAATATACCTGTATTTGCAGCTTTGCAAAGGTAGTTCTCAAGCTGTGTGCAGTATATTCTAATGAGCCTGCATTTGACATAGGAAGGGGCCTATGCCTAGCCTTTTTTTTTTTTACTAAAGGTGCAACAACAACTTCTCTACTCCGTGTTCCAAATGCAACACATACACTAAGTTCCTATTGTTACAGGCGACCCCTCCTCAGCCAGGTTTTCCCTCGCCCAGTGTCTTGCGTTCTCATTGGTTTGTGGCCGGAGTCCTCGACAGGCCCAGATATTTAGCATTGCTAACTATCTGAGATGTGTCTGCGAGGCGTTGGCGAGGCTCTCGACTATAGCGTCTTTGAGCAGCTCAAACATGACGCTCGAACGGGCCAGCAGCGATTTGCCTCTGATCTTGGGCTTTTGTTGTTGGATCTCCAAAAACTGTCAGGGAGCTTAAGTTAAGCTTAAGCTCGAGTTAATTAGGAAAAGTAGGAAAAAGGAAGTAAAAAGGAAAATACTTTTAGTTTTAAGCATCAAAACTACTCAACTTTGGGTTAAAATAACTCCGGAAATGGCATAAGTTGTGTACGGAAGTTATGTGACCAATAAATCAACGTTGACTTCTGGTTCCACACAGGACACAAACAGCGGTGTCCAAAAGTCCGCTGTTTCTGGACCCACCCATCCCCCCGAACCTCTTTCCTACACGGCGATTGTCACTCTCTATACTTCCTGATTACATATGCATTGATTTTGTTGGATATATACTAAATACAGTGCATTACTTTTCGTAGGTCTACAAACAGTGTATGAGAACAGCCTGATTACTGCAGTAAAAAAAAAAGAAAAGAATTCATCATGCAACTCATCGAAAGACAAACACGCCCGGGGCCCGAATATGTAAGAGTGATCTTTCTTCTCAGTTAGTTCCTTCAATAAAACTGATTAACAAAATTCATTTCTACCAAATTGGGCTTTCAGTACAAAAAAAACACCCTTCTACACTACAAAACTGCATATGATGACTGCTGGACCCTGCAAATAGATAAAAACCAAGTACACTATCCCTCACACACACACTGGCAGAAATACTGAGCTAGCTTAGTCATTAGTGTGTGACTGATGGTGTGTTATGTTTGAGCTGACTCTGGTCTGCATCAGGGCCGAGATGCAATAACAGCAACAAGAACTGATCACCTAGACAATCACTAATAGCTTCTTTTTTTCTGCTTCTCTGCCATCCTCTTTTTTTCCATTCCATTTTTTTCTGCAGTTTCTTTGCTTTTCCATTTTTCTCTTCCAAAATGCAATATCCATGTGTTATTTCTGACTCACTTATTGCCTCTCTTTTTGTTAATTGCTTTGCCGCTCCCTCTCCATCCCTCTCGCGTCACGTGTTTGCTGCGCTTTGTAAACCGTTCAAACCCACTCTCATCCTCTCTCGCAATCTGCTGTCCTCTCCTTCTCTCTCGCACACTTCTTTCTTCTCCCTCATTCCCTTGTCGACGAGATTCTCTCATTCTCCTTTTTCTCCATTTCGTCTTTCTCTTTTACATCCCCTCGGTTTCCTTAATCTCCTTCTCCCTCCCTGCAGACACAGACAGCTGTTCCATTTAGGGCGTTTGATTAATTTGATAAACCGAAAACACACAACTACAACAATGCACGAACGAGTAAAGGAAAGGAGGAGAGGAGAGGATGGATGGCACTCTGGCTGGACAAAGAGCTTGTCTGTTTGTTTTACTTTATGGTTTGAAATATTAAATATTTGGTTTACAATAACGTTAAGTGGCCTGGGCCTGAGTTATGGTGCCGCGGTGGCTTCTCCGTTTGTTTTGTTGTTTATGGTTTTGAAATATTAATCTTTTGTTGTAGACTAATAAGGCTAAGTGGTCTGGGCGAATGAATTATGGTCTGTGCATCAGCTTGCTTTTTGAGGCTTTGAGCACATTTACATGCTCGCAAGCTCATGTCCCACTAGAGGTCATATTTGGGATGTGCTGTCTGTGTGTAATCTCATGTGTCAACCCTTGCAAAGACAAAAAGAGATGCTCACTATTTCCAAAAAAGTGACACCCTATCCTCAATTATACAGGGTTATATGTCTGTAGATGCAAAGGAATGAATGCAGCTGCATTGTGACATTTGTGTTCATGTTTTTGAAGAGTGTTAAATAAATAGTTTTAGTTTCTTATTTACCCACTCCGAGGAGATGTTTACGAGGCGTTTACGACTTCACTTCCCTCCTCCTGTGATCATTTAGAGAACGGCTTCCGTAATGAGCAGAAGGCTACCGGTATTATCCCACCAGTTAAACTCGCAAACAAAAACGCACCCCTGGAGACGGAAAACGCTGAAGAAAAACTCCAGGGAAGCCGAACGTAAATGGCCAAAAAACCCCGCTCGTCTGCTTTGACGTTTTCAAATGTTCAAAGAGCATCTTTAGTTTTGACGAAACAACAAACAAAACAAGTTTATTTCTCAAATAAATGGTTACTGATAATGAGAAAAATCCCTGTGTGGTCTTCTCAACAACTCCAAAAAGCCTCTTTAACACAGGGGTATTGTATTGTGTGTTTGTGAGCACCAATTTGGGAGTCCATTCTGTCCGCCAGAATTTCTTTTTTTAACAAATTGTCTGTCGTTGTTACAGAAATTACTGAAAAAAAACATGCCTTCTTAACCCATCTACTATTTGATCCCATCCAATACTCTTTGCTTTACTCTCTTAAAGATGACATAGTGGCCATTGTGAACCTTTTCCTGGTTAGTGATGTAAAGATTTTGAGCTCACTGCAACATGACTGAAAGAGTTGCCGTCTGAATAAAGTATGCACCCTCTATATCTCTCTGTTTCTCCAAAAATCGGCCCCGGGGCCAGGACGAAGACCATTGCATCGATGGACTTCCCCTTTTGAACTGTCTGCGGGCATCCCACTCGCTGACAGTTTCAAATGAAATCTTAAAGCTATGATGCCAACGTAGCTGTCTGAAATGATGGAACTCCAAATGTTGTTGATCTTTAGTTTTATTTTTTTTTATTCTCTTTTGCTTTTCCTATATTCAGCTGCTCCCGAGTTCTCCATGAGTGGCACTCAGAAAGATACCACTCACTGCTTTTCGAAACGTACAACAACATGCATGAATACAAACACCACATTTTCTGCCAATGTATTAAAAGGATAGTCATATTTATAATGCCATATTAAGTCCATTGTAGCAAAAAAAAAAATTTTTATGGAGCCCGGTGAGGAGGGTAATATTGCCGAGAAAAAACTCAGTTTTTTTTTTTTATCATAAATTTATGAGAAAAAGAAATTGGCTATTCGCTGAGATTAAAGTGGAAAATTTACGAGAAAAAAACTCTGAGTTGTTTTGCGCCGAAAGTAAGAAATATGTAAGACGGCGTATTAGGGCCATTGTAAATAAAAATAATATTAATTAAGGAGCCGGAGAGGGGGATAATATTCAGAGAAAAAAACTCACTATTTTTCTGAGTATTTTTCTTGTAAATTTATGACTTTATAATATCGCAAATTTGTGATTTCTTTCTCGTAAATTTTCCATTTTAATCTCAGAGAATATTCAAGTTTTTTGTTTCTTGTAAACCTACAACTTTAATCTCGGAAATTCAGATTTTTTTCTCAGTGTATTGCCCCCTTCCCCCAGCTCCATACTTATTATTTTTTACCTACATTGGTCCTTATACGCCATCCTACATAATTCTTACTTTTAGGGCAAAAAAAGAGTTTCAATATTTTGTGTCGTGTCATTTGTTGATGTTTTAGCATTTCTATGTGAATCAATTTAAGTTTGATTTGCTTGCATATGTTTATGTGTTTTTTGTGCAGACATGCATTGGTTCCCGTCTGTATTGATGTGTAGTGGAGGTCTCCGGGGGGGATTATGACTGTGTAGAATAATGGCTGTGTGATAATTAATGGGATTAACAGATTAGACCGAAGATTACGTCATGGCTGTCTCCATCACTGTTGTAGACATAGAGATTTAAAAGAGCCGAAATAAACGATGATATTGAATGAGTAAAACAACTGGATAGAAGACAAATGGCTGTGCCAAAGACACAAAAAAGTTGTGAGTTTTAAACACTTTTCCAACCGACTGAATATCAGTATATATTCATAACAGGAATATTGAGAAATGTACTGAAAGCAGGCAGCTTGCCTGGTCAATTCAAACTGATCAGATTGTTCCTGATTTGAGTCAATATTTTGCCAGTTCAGTTTTAGACTGTTTTGTTAAGGCAAAGTTCTTGTATGGCTGCTTGTTCTTAGACAACATCTAATGTTTGAGCACTTGGGCTTCTTCTGTTAAATCAAAAACAAACAGAAAAAAACATGATTTGATTTTTCAAAGTAAGGTATTGAAAAATGTTGTCTTATACCAAAACGGGGAATGTATCGGTACTGGTATCGACATCGCCCCTAAAAACACTCAAAAATCGTTCTGCCTCATTGTTTTTGATCACCTTCTTGCTGTCTCACCACACATGATGATGGACGTTAATGTAAAACCTCCACTAACTCACACTATTTAACTTCAAACGTGTGCAGCGGGTTTCACATCTGGTGTGAACCCCCCCGGGGGGACCTCGCTGCAGTTTGATTGAAGTGAAGCCCAGATCACTGTTTGGACGTGGACATGAGACAGCTTTTCTGCACTGCACCTGGATTTAAAAACACCTGTCACACTTCACCAAGTGTACCCAACCCTCGGTGCAGACAGCAAAGGGTCTGGAAAAAGAAAGATTCTGCATTGGAGAACCAAGAAGAAGTCTGGAAACAGTATTTTTGCATCGGTCTCAGTTGCTAGTGGTGTAACATGCAAATACATCCGCCTAATCTGCATCTCCTCCCTTGCTGGCACACTTATTTATAACTGCAAATGTGATGTCCTGGCAATAACATCCTACAGGAAGTGTCCTTGTGTGTATTTTAATCTTGCAAACCCTTCATTAGATTTTTATTTTTTTGCGTGTGTGTGTTGCTGTAGTGCTGCGTGCCACTGTTTGGGAAACAACAATATAACAGCGTCCCAAAGTCTGCGCTGGATTTGGACTATATTGAGGTTTATGGGGTCAGTGTCCCTGTGGCTAAACACTACCTGCTACCATCAACTACTACTGGAGTCCAACACACACATCCGAGACATGCAGTACGTCCAATCATTTACCCACACAGTGGCAGACTGGACAAGGCCACGGGCAGACACGGCCAAGGCCACAGGTCTTGCAGATTGCTTGTCATAACAACGCAACCTCCTGTCTGGCTTCTCACAGGATATCTGTGGTCGGGGGTTTGTTTTCAGTCTAAACAAATGATAGACTGTGGTTGAGAAAAAAACATTTATTCGTTTTCCACTTATCCCCAAGTTCCTTATATCATCTCTGAAATGCAGAGAATCCAGCCTTTGGTGGTTACATCAAAAATTACATTAGTGGCTTCAAATAAACAGACTACTCCTCTCGCACACTATTCAGTTATTCCACTTTCTTTATTTTGGTGCTGAATTCAAATTTAAAATGTAAAATATGATAAAATCGTGGCGTCCTCAGTCACAACCAGATGAAATGTTTTACCCACTTCATTACAAAGGCTCCTTTTGCAAAATGCCGTACATGGGGAGCACAAAGGAAGGAGTGCATTAAGAGTTTCACTTTGAAATTCATTCATTGTGACATTAGTCATAATGCACTTGTTCCTCATTATAAACACATTAGTGTTCTTCTGGCAGGTTGAGAGCTGCTCTGTGTCTGCTCTCCATTACACTGAAACTATTGAAAAGAGAGAGAGAAAAAAAAAAAGCTCATTGTTCTCAAGTCCACTAAAATGCAGCAGAGAGAAATATATTCACCGAGGTTTGATGTGCGTAATGTACAAAGCTTTAATCTGACAGTGAAAAAGAGGTTTTAAAAAAAGGAAGAGGGGTGAGTGGAAGGCCACAGGGACGTTGCAGATTCAAAAGCAAAATCATGGAACCAATTTTCTGCATATTTTGATACCTGCATCATTCAAACCCGTGTTTATGTTGGCACTTCAGTTATTCTTGAAACATGAGTTTAGTTGGGTGGCGTTAGAGGATGTGGGCGAAACTCTAACCTGCGCAGTTTGCCGCGTTTCATTTATTGAAATAAAGATTAAACATGACATTAACTTTAGTCTTTGTTGTTGTTTGATAACCGCTAATAAATAAAATTATTTGTATAGGGCAAAAGAAAATGTGTGACTTTAGGGGAGTAGATTTCTGACCCCAAAAAAGATATACATTTATATATTACATTATTGCCATATCTGCAGTATACAGGGATGAGTATTTCATCACCTGCTTGCTTGTGTGTTGACAATGTACCCTCATACAACGGTTTCTATGACATCTTACGAAAAGTTAATCCTCATTTTCGTGTGTTTTCCTACGAATGTCCAGCAACACGTGACTCACGAGTCTATTTACGCTCCAGTCAATTCAATACTTAGTTAGGTTTAGGAAAATATCGTAGTTTTGGGTTAAAATATCTACAGAATTGGCGTAACTCAAGTACTGAAGTTACGTGACAAATTAATTAAAGTGCACTTCTGGTTTCACATGGAGTACAAACACTCTTAGGTGAAATCTGGTGATTTTTGACCCACCCATCCACCCCAACCTCCTCCCTACATGGCGTTAGAGGCTCTTTATAAAGCCTCACATTACGTGGATTACATACAAATTGATTTTGTGGGTTATATACGTATTACTTTTCATAGGTATTGGTAGCACAGTGTCTTCAACTTGGAAAAAAATTGTTGCTTGTCTGTCTTTAGTGTAATGGCAAGTTAGAATTCAATACAGGGTAAATGGGCTTTTTAAAGAATCTTACTGAACAAAATTCCATTCCAATTTTTTGTCTGTTGAAGGAGGTGAAAAATTTAAAAGAAAAAAAAGAAAAAGGTGACCAGGTCAAGCAATTTGAATCCATCTAAGTGTAACACGTGTGTGTGTGTGTGTGTGTTTCAGAGTATCAAAGGGCAGGCTACGGTGTTAGCTGGATGTGGATGGAATGTGACATGTGACACGACTAACCGCTGCGTGCTGTGGCACACAAATACCACCGACGTCACCTGCGAAAGGACCTTTTCTCTCCCGTCTGCAAACTCACATACTTATACACACACACACATAATCATGCATAAATACACATATATGACACACACACACATACTGCAGTAAGATCACACAGAACCATTCTGAAAGCTGCGGAGACTCCTCGGTCAGAACTGTGTGGCTGTTGATTGTGCGGTTACTTTGAAGGGCAATTTCATCTGGCTGACGGAAACCTGTGTGTGTGTGTGTGAGTGTGTGAGGGGAGTGTGTATTTTTCCAACACCGGGGGGGGTCAGTCACCTGGGGTGTTAGGGAATTCTCTATCAAAATATGCCGGTGTAATTGTAGAACTCTGCACACGGAGGCGTACGTGTGTGTGTGTGTGTTCATTCATGTTTATTCGTTCATTTTATCTGCATAACCTGCGAGTGCTTGTCTGTGCGGCTGTATGGGTTCTCTGTGTGTGTGTGTGTCGCATGAGTTGGCATGAGGCCAAAGTGAACAGAGGTCTTGTTAGTGTTTTAAATGCCTTTCTTGGATCTGACAGGACATGTGCAGGCATGTAGGCATGCCGATGAGGTGTGTGAGAGAGAAAGAGTGTTTGCATTTACTGCAGAGAGATGAAGGAAGCCAGTCCATCATCTACAAGTCCTATTGTCCTCTTAGTGTGTGTGTGTGTGTGTGTGTGTGTGTGTGTGTGTGTGTGTGTGTGTGTGTGTGTGTGTGTGTACAGTATGCTGAGAGAGATGAGGCAGACGTTATAGATTTCCAAGAAGACAGTCATTTGATGTTTCAGTTCAGAGAAAATAGCCTTCAATATTTTCAGTCTCAAAATAGGACACTTTATAAAAAAAAAAAAAAATTTTATTTGATGTGCTGCTCTCAACATAGTGTTGAGAGAACACTACCCATCATCATTTCCCAACAGACCATTTGGGTGTGATAATAAAAATCACGAAATGTGCACAACTCCAGGAGAGAGCTACTGGCACATCTTGGAGTGACTGTGTAGCTAATAGGATTGACCTTTTATTAAATTTCAAACATGTAACTGCATTTTAAGATTCCTCTCTGACCAATGAGTTAAATGGATTCTATAAAACTTGCAAGACTCATTCATTTTCCTCATTTGTTTTATTTTTAAATAGTTTCCGTAAAGGTTGTATTATAATCAGTGGGCCGATGCAGAAGTGCCTTAAATTTGCATTCTTTCTAATAGCCAGCAGGGGGCGACTCCTCTGGTTGCAAAAACAAGTCAGATTGTATAGAAGTCTATGAGAAAATGAGCCTACTTCTCACTTGATTTATTACCTCAGTAAACATTGTAAACATGAGTTTACGGTCTCAATCGCTAGTTTCAAGTCTTCTTCAATACAGCATGATGTTCATTTAGTAAATTATGGTCCCATTTAGAGTTAAATAAACCATAAAACAGGGGATGCTTTAGGACGTGGCTATCTTGTAATTAACGGGTCGCTACCACGACGTTGTCCGGACTGGGAGTTTTCTGTGTTTTTGTCTTTAACCCTTTCACAGTGTGTTTTCAGTTCATGAAAGTTAACTGTAAGATTTTGGTCGCCTAAAAATGTCTTATTCTGAGTTGAGTTGTACTTAGCTCCACCCTCTGACATCACTTGTGGTTGCAAAAAACAAGATGGTGACGGCCAAAAACCAAGATGACGACAGCCACAATGACGAACTTGAGGCTTCAAAATAACAGTCCACAAACCAATGGTTGACGTAACGGTGACTACGTCCACTTCTTATATACAGTCTATGCTTTTTACTAATTCTATCACTGGTTGTAAAAGCGCTTTTTCCAAAACAGGCAGGGGATTGCATCAGAGGAAACAAATCAAACGTCAGTGCAAAAATGTTTTTAGCATCAAAAACATTTGTGCTCAGAGTCAGAGTAATCTTGTGTAATCTTGGCACAGATGCAGTTGTCCTCTAGAATTACAGGCTTCCAAATACGTTTCAATTTAATAAGAAATTCTTCAACCACAGGGAATGTTTGCATGCAACTGCAGAAACGCAATTTCATCGGAAATAAGGTAATAAATTGAGTATGACACAGTCTGTAGTGGGGGCAGGCCAAGAGGTGATTTTTCCAATATCTGTCATTCAAAAAAAACTGTTTTGTAGAATATATGAAAGCTTTCCCTTTTCGTTGATTGCATCCCCATGGTCGTCTGATGGCGGCAGGAATGGTACCCTCCATCTGCAACATTTAATTAAAAGGATGAGGTCCATACGCTCAAAGCACCGTGCAAGTGCACGTGGCTCGCCATAGTTACTGTTACTAGGGTATTCCATAAAGGTTACCAGCTGAAATAAAACCAAATCATAAGTAGTAGTAGTAGTAGTAAAATTAGTCCGGATTCTTTCATTACGAAACATTCAGCGACTCAGGTTACCGTTTAACTGACTGTCTGTGATTGACACAAGATTGGTTATTTATTCCTTTTAATGCAATCTGAGTTATAACTAGACCCCAGCTTCACTGGTCACACAAATCACAGATAATGATAATCCAATGGTCATACTCAAGTGAGCCACTGAATGCTGGCCACCATTTTCCCCTTGAGTAGTCATAACAGGGTGCTGGTGTCACAGAATGGTCTACAATTTTAATTAGATAATGACAATAAAATACAATAACATCTCAAATATCATAGTGATGCTTCAGCATATAACGTGTTTCTTCTCTATCTATTGCTTAAAAATAAAAAAAGGATATATGCAGTATATATATATATATGGTCATTCTGCACTGTTTACATCTGCTGTTTATTTTGAATAAAAAAATATAGTTTCTTTTGTGTTATAGTAACGCTTTCGTGTGTCCATGTGCATGGCTGTGTATTTATACCCCCGCATCTATATATGAATGAAACGGTGGTTTTAAATGTTTCTATTAAAAAGGTTCAATTCGTGGCCCTGCATCACTTTACAGAAAGAGAGACAGCGGACACAGAGAGAGGAGAGAGAGAGAGGGAGATTGAATAGCAAAAAGAAAACATTTAGACACAGGAGTCGAGAGCAAGAGAGAAAAAAAACAGATGAGGAATGGAGATGAACTCAAAGAAAACCAGGAGGAGATAAGGGCAGAAGTGGAGTAAATCCACCGATGAGAGAAGGAAGAAAGAAGGGGGTTTGGGTGGGGGGGTTGGGAGAGCATTGAGGAATGGAGAATTGTAAAATAGCAAGAGAGGGTAGAGAAAACGCAGTGTGAAGAAAGCTGCAGGAAAGACATGAAAAAAGAAAGGGAGCATGGGAAAGAAGCAAAGAGGGGTTGAGAGAAAAGGAGGAGTGTTTGAGGGAGCTTTATGTAGCGCTTGGGTGATGAAATCATGAATGACCCCCTGCCGCGGACTGCTCTTTGAGGGTGCGTCCCCACTCACCCACTCACACACACACGCACACAAAAACAGATTTGCAGAAGACAAACAAACACAAAGACACAAAGGTGGGCTCAAACACAGAAATCACATTCAGTCGTCTGCATACATCTCACCTTTTTGTGCATATTGGTCTGAAACACACACACACACAATCTCAACTGCCATCCTCAGCTCCCATACTGTTCTCATGTTTTTTTTTTCATGCATAGCTTCCTCCTCTCCCCTGCTTGCTTCCCCTTCACTTTTTTCCCCCCTCCTCTCCATCGCTCCTCACACTAAACATGAGGTGACAGTCCGTAGCCAGAGAGGGATAGATCAACACAGAAGGAAAAGAAAGAGGGGGACAGAAAAAGACCAGAGGGTAAGCAACCTCTCGACAAGAGGAGAGGGAACTGGGATAAAGATTAAAAGGATTTTAATTGGAGAAACACAGATGGTAATAAAGGGAGACTGTTGCAGAGTTCTAACTACATTTGTGTCTAAATTCCCATACGGTGTCTAATTAAGTATCACTGAGAAGCCTGAATGATGACAAATATCCAAATGTTACTGCATATCACTTACATTTCCAAAAGTGTATGGACACCGAAACCCACATGTGATCATCATATGTAAGGTGTTACACAAGATTTTGGAACCTGGCTGCAGGGATTTGCTCCCATTCAGCCACATAAGAGCATTATTGAGTTCACCCGCTGATGTAAGGCAATCAGGCCTGGGGTCTTAGATGGCGTTTCCAATTCATCCTAAAGGTGTTAGATGAGGTTTGAAGTTACAGTTCTGTGCAGGACAGTCAGGTTGATCCACACCGAACTGGGAAAAAAACATTTCTTTATGGACATAGAAGCATTTTCAAGTTGCTATGACAACGTTGTGGTAGCAACCTGTCAATCACAATGTCCACGCCCTGAAGCATACCCCTGCTTTATGGTCTATTTGACTCTAAATGGGACCTTAATTTACTAAATGAACATCATGCTGTATTGAAGAAGACTTGAAACTAGTGATTGAGACCATAAACTCATGTTTTCAATGTGAGAAGTGAGAAGTAGGGTCATTTTCTCATAGACTTCTATACAATCAGACTTCTTTTTGCAACGAGAGGAGTCGCCCCCTGCTGGCTATTAGAAAGAATGCAAGTTTAAGGCACTTCAGTATTGGCTACACTTGGCAAAGTCCACGCAACCAATGCTTTATAACAGTGCTTCTCACCTTACACGACCCATTTTGTTATGAAATGTTTTTTTTATTACAGGGAGAAGTAGCTCACTGTAGAGGAGATGACGTCAAGATAAATCCACAGCAGCTAGGATGGAGTTTATCATTTTACACTGACTTTCAACAATAATACAGAGAGAAATCCATCCTAACAGAGAAAGGGATACCAATTTATCCCCCGACAATGCAGCTGCTGCCACATCTCGCTTTTTGAATAAGAGACTCGCCTTTTTCCGTAGTGGAAAAAAAAAAAAACTGCTTGTTTTATTGCTCGCCCTGCTTAAATATAAAATCCACCGATGAATGGAATACATTTGCACATTTTCTGAGAGGCATTCTGGGAAACGTAGGAAAGCAGTGGACAAACTAGAAGTAGATGGAGCAGGTTGAGGAGGCCTTTTTCTGATAAGGGGGTACTCTGCTCACAGCTAAGTGCGCAGTACATTAGCTCATTGCTACGTGGATTTGGGTCCATGCAACAGATGGTATAATAAATTAAAGACTGAATCAGAGGTAAAATTAGAGAGGAGCGAGGGAGGGAAAAGGAGGAGCAGGAGAGTGATGCGCTGTCAGAGGATGAAGAGAGACAGAGATGTTCCTCTGGTGCATCATGGGAGACCACAAGCAAAGCCGATAAATACAGTGTTTCCTCAGACGGCAGCATCGGACTTCATGGCCTGTGACATTTTTCAGCCGTGATTAGGATCTGTGATTTCTTGACAGGCGGCATCGTCTATATGAGAGCGTTCTGCAGCTGTGCGATGTTAAAAAAGGGCCCCTTTTGATGTCGCCAATTGACAGTTTTGAGGATTTCTAAAAGAGAGATGACATAAATCAAAACACTATCTGCTAATCTTGTATGAGCTGGTGGGCTGGCGTGGTGGTGGGCTGACATGCTCATGTTGACAGCAACATGTTTACTATTTTATCTCAACTGAAACTAGAAAGATTTGACCATATTACACCAGTTTTTAGCTTTATTGCACCGACTCCCGATCCATGTCGGATCAGACTTTAAGGTGCTTCTGATGACCTAGAAAATTGTAAATGGGCACGCTCCTTCCTTCTTGTCTGATCTACTTAAACCGTATATTCCAATCAGGACTTTCCACTCAGAATATAGGGCGTGAAAAAGAAGTCAGCAGGCCAAAGGTCCTTTTGTTATCGAGCCCCCTTCCTCTGGAATAACCTCCCTATAGACATCAGACAGTCTGATTCTGCGGAGGCTTTTAAATCCAAACTCAAAACCTGTCTTTTTGCCCTTACTTTCAATTAGTTACTTAGTTATTCTTTTATTATTCAGCTGGCGGTTAGTTCAAATCAGGCCAAAGGGGCTTATTGGCATCTGTGAACTGAAAACAAAAATATTGTCCTCTCTAGGTTACATGGTGGAGAGGATGTCGCGCAGGCTCTATCTGTTTGGTATTAAACATTCAAAATTGAAAAAGTTCATAATGCTGTCATCCCTAAACATCTACGTTTTTATTTTTAATAAAAATACATGCCAGCTTATTTAAAAAAAACAATTTATGTAAAAGATAAGATGATTTATATGTTTAATATGCACCCATAATGTGATTTAGTTTCAGCCTTTTTCTCCTGTTGCTTGAACCTCTTTACTTCACGCAGTAAAACCAATCCAATTGGAAGCAGCAGATATATGAGATTGCACTATAAAAACAATAAAATATATGAACCATGTTTTATGTTCTATCTTCCATTTGCGCCGTTGTCTCATGAAAACAACAACGGCGCTGGTCCAATTTAAATCCTGCAAATTATTTCTGTGTCATCACAGAAGGAAACAATAAATAAATAAATGAATGAAAAGTGACAAGGCAAAGTGGGATGACGGTAAAAAATAAAAAAAAAGTAAGCAATAAATGTGGGGCTTATAGTACGTGCAAAGTATTGTTGCCTTAAACCTCTCAAATCCTCTTATCAGACACACACAGAGGACAAAACTGCTCTTTATGATGTACAAACAGTCTGCCAGGTTAAAAAACACCTATAATATACCGTTGCTGTGAAGTTTAGTGAGCGTTTTTATCTTGTTCTCAGGCTTACGGGCGGAGATATTTCAGTGTATTTATATTCAGTTTATTTCCTGCCGGGTCAAATGTCTCTTTAAGGGACTCTATTAATCTTGTGATTTGATCTAAAAAGTAATCATAGAACAAACTGAAGTGATGCAGCCTTACTCAACTTCACATATGAAGAGAATACCCTTCATTACATATAATAACACAATAACTTAAAGGTACTCAATGCGGAATTCAGAGCATATCTATTGCCTCCACACGGCTCTCAACGTGGAAACGGCTGAGTCAGCAGCTAGCGGTTAGCGGGTCACAAACTTTCTCGTTTTACAGCTAAACAGTACACTACAAGAAGTTTCTGAAAACATTTGAGGCACTACAGTAACAGAATATTGATTCAGATTTGATCAGCGCTGCCTAGTTTGACCGTTTGATCGGAGTTCGCGAGTGATTGACAGCTGCTCAGAGATGGCAAGGCTCCAGCTCGGCTCTGATTGGTTGTTTTCCTCCGGTCTGTGAAATCACCAGAGGTCACAGAGGCACATGATTTTTTTTCATATTACCTGTCTCATGCACTACTGTCAGGATATAGTGACCGTTTTATAAAAATAACTTTTTTAAAATCATATTTGCAAAATTTCTACCCACTGCACCTTTAATGCTTGGAATTTTGAATTTAGCACCTTTAATTACAAAAGTCAAGGAAAGTCACTTTGTCTAAACGTCTGCTGTCAAATACATTTACAGTTAAGGTGAGAGATTCTAACTGTCAGAGAAACAAAAATATGTAAGGAAAATCATTTTAACGTCAACATAAACAAACAATCTTCACCAAACCATTTAACACATTTAACACTACTGCCATGTTTTTCTTTTATTGCGCATTTATTGCTTGTCAGCCATTAAAAAGAAACAAGTTGATAATTCAGTTGGTTTGCTATTTTCAGGAATTCTAAGGGTATGTTTGTAGCATTGCTCATTATTTGGAGATGATGAAGGTAAACAAATTACTGTGGCGCCATTTCAAGGTGTCTGAACCTTAATTACATTTTGAATAAACTCCCTGACATGCATGCGTATGGCTCCGTGTGTGTTTTTGCGAACAAATTACCCACTAGAAAAAAGCATTTTTATGTGTGTTTGTGTGTTTCTCTGCTTTCGCTAAAGGGTAATTTGTGGACACACAGGCAGAGCAACACAGACGCAGTACTGTACACATGCACCCAGACGGCCAGATGCTACACGGGCCGTATCTGGTGAACTCTGAGGCACGTTGATATTGAAGCTTCTAATGGCCATCATTAATCTCATGATACCAAATCACTTTAGAGATAGAGTGGGAGGGGGGAGAGAGGGAGAAGGAAATAAAATGGGGAAATATGATAGAAGACCGAGGTGAGTGAAAATGAATCTAAGAAAGTCAGAGACACGAGAGAGCGGAGAAATACATTTGGCGATCAATAACTGACTGTGATAGCATTGATTTTACATATCACACGCCGCCTCTTTACTTAATTATTTTTTTTCTCGGCTCATGTACTAACATGTTAGATACCAGCATGCAGCACTGATGGTGTATTACAATATGTGTAGTCTCAAAGATGACGTGATTACCCAGTTCTAGTTGCTTTTAACGTCCAAAAATGGAGCAAAGCAGAGCAGGACGGAATACGATAAAATAAAAGTGAATGATTCTGCCTTAAAATAATATCATGATATGTATTTTTTTGCGATAACAATATTCACGATGATATGAAAAATATGCAATGATTCATTTCGGCATAGAACCACGTGTCTGTGTGAAATAATTTTTGTTGTGTTGCCTCCATTTGCTGTTACCTCCTGCTTACTGCTTTTTTAGTATGTACGAAATATTTGTATGAAACCAATAGTACGTGAATTACATGCTATTTCCGGTGAAATAATACAGTATGCAAACACTGGACACTACACTGGCATAACATTTAGCGCAAGTTTGGAGCGTTATTCAGCCTCCTTAGCAACAAGCTAGTATGATATGGTATATTGGTACCAATGGATTAGGTTTTCAAGTTTCCTATGATACCAGTATCTTCACTCTAGCTTTAAAACGGAACCCACCACAACCTAAAAATCACAAGTTGCGTTAATGTGTTAAAAAACATCTGTGGCGTTAAAACTAATTTGCAGTAACGCGTTATTATCACGTTAACTTTGACAGCCCTCATTTTAAATTTCATATTTTAGCTTTTAGACGTCACAAATCATTGTTCCGTTACATGAGGTTGGCATGGGTTACCATGGTTACATGTCTCCAAACTGACAAGGAGGCTCTCAAGAAGTGACTTGGTAATTACAGCTCGGCGCGTCCGAAACGACACATACTACCGTTTAATCACACAAAAAGTGTATGTTGAAGGACAGTGCGCACATCGAGTATGCAGTGCATTTTAGGACGCGGCATCTGTCTTTCCTTCCTCCCGGCTTGTGGCCGGCCGTTTGTGTGGCGAGACCAAAGGCAGCACCCATATCATTAGTTGTGCAGACGTACGAACACATCCCATTTATACACGGTCAACAACGCCGAAGCAAAAACACTTCAGCCTTGAACGTGTCCCCAAAAACCAAAAAGCACGTCAGCAAGGCTGCCATTGCAATGAGTAGCTTCAATCTGTGTGTGTGTGTGTTTGTGAGCACATCTCATAACCACTGTGTGAAGGGTAAATGACTGGTTTTGATACTGCCAAGGGAAATTCCCCGGTCAGATTATACACAGATCAATTTTCATGTGGGTTTAGGGGTAGTAGTCAGACGTTGCTATGCATTTATCATTGCTTGTGCACTAAGTACACACACAAGTATGCGCATAACCACATATACAAAACACCTGGACTATGAACACCGAGACACACACACACAACAAATTAAATGGATTACTTTCACCATGACAGTCATTGCAAGTTATTTTGTTGTCAATGAAAATCAGTTTGACCTCTATTTCTAAAGGAAATCAATAAGCTAAGTAAACATGATTATCAAAAAGACAAACTTTAATTGCTATGGCTCATAGGCATGAGGAGATACTGTATAGGATTTCTTAAGTGCAAATAAAAGATTAATCCTTTAAGTTGGCAGCCACCTGCTTTACATTTTCTATTAGCATTCCCCGCATTTAGCAGGCGCTCATATACAGAGTGACTTACAATGAGCGTGCTGTACAGTAACATAGAGCAAAATGTGTTGTTTTTTCTTCGCTTTAAAGACGAAGGCAAGGTCAGGTGCAGTGAGAAACGGGTTGCGCAGCAGTGGATGAGAATGTGAAGTGATTCTTCAAGAGCTGTGTTTTCTATTCATGAGGGAAGACATGGGGAGTGACTGTCAGCCTGACTGGAGCAGGAAGGCCGCTCCGCCACTGGAGAGCAGAAGCTGAGGAGAGGTGGAGCAACGACACAATCGCTACAAGGAAAGGAGACACAAGTTGTACACGGGCTGCAAGGCAGAGCTTTGATGCACTACGCTGTCTGGTGCAACTCAAACATACTTGTATGCCAGCAGCAAGCGTTGGAGGGAGGAGAGGGAAGGTCGATAACTGGCAATAGCAGCATTTGGAAAAAGTTAAATGCAAGATAGGGTGCAATCATGGGGTCATCATGAGGTCGAACTCTGCCTTCATATCAGGCATCGACGCATCACATTCAAACTATTTCTCTCATGTCTCTTGCTTCCAGTTTTGATCTGCTATATGTGATTTTTGGAAATTAATGATGTGTCTTTGTATGCAACTATGTGATGCCTATCATAGTTGAATAAATACATAAATGGATGAATACATAAGAGAGCTGAATACATTGAGGCAAGTTTGGCTCATTGGCCCAATGCTGTACCAAAAAAAAAAAAAAAGTTAAATTACCGCCTCATGGTTGTATGCCGCCGCCAACAAGTCAACTTGCAGTTTACATCCATGTCTGTCCATAATGTCATCCCTTCATCATTTTATCCTGTTACACATTTGTGTTAAATTGTCATAATTAGCATATGAGTATTCTTGAGTTATGGCTAAAAACATGTTTTGTGAGATCACAGTGACCTTAATCTTTGACTACCAAAATCGTATCAGTTCATCCTTGAGTCCAAGTGGATGTTCGTTCCAAATTTGAAGAATTTTGCTCAAGGTGTTCCTGAGGTGTCACATTCACAAGAATGGGACGGACGTTAGATCACAGTGACCTTTGACCACTAAAATCTAATCAGTTTATCCTTGATTCCAAGTGGACATTTGTGCCAAATTTGAAGAAATTCCCTCCAGACGTTCCTGAGATATCACGCTCATGAGAATGGAATGGTCGTGAGGTCATATTGATCTTGACCTGTGACCACCAAAATCTAATCAGTTCATAAGAATGGACCGGAAGTATGTACGGACAACCCGAAAATATGATGCCTAAAAATAATAAAAGTCCCTTGGACCCAAAAGCATTTTTTCCAAACAGACAATTATATAAAATGCGTCTGTGAAACAGTTGAAAGGGAAACCTCAAGAGGCAGACAGGGTCAACTATTCATCTGTATTGGGTTAGATTTCATATTTTGGGAAGTAATGGAATTTGCAATTTTGGAAAATAGTATGCAGTTCTCAGAATACATCCATGGATGCAACATTTTGGGATGAGTGTAAGGGATGAGGAAAGCTCAAAAGAGTTGCAGTCATCCAGAGAAGAAAGGAGGTCATACTCTATGACATTTTTCCACAAAGGTTCAAATAATAAAAAAAAAATGCATGTTCTTGGTTCAACTAAGCACTCCCAAAAGGAAAAGTTTATCTGAACTCAACCACTAAAATAAAAGAAATCTGTGCCTCATCCAATGCTAAGCAGTTCTACCAATCATAATACTGTAGCTCACATAAGCTATGTTCAAAGAAAAAACCCTGAACAAATTGCTATGTTCCATGAAAGTCTGAATAGCCATTAAACAAATGATTATATGAATGACGACATCCTGCTTCACATTATCAACGTGCCTTCAGTCAATGACACCACTACGTAATCGAATGTCCCATTTGCACGTGAGGCCATTAATCCCAAATGAACGGTTTATCTTTGCATCTGAATTCACGTTCAATAGGCGGTAATAACCTCTAAGGACAGAAAGGGTAAGTAATGTTCCACGAAAGCTCGATCCTCACATGTGTTTCAAAAAGCCGTACACATTGCCCTTGACATCGCTATAGCCTGCATGATGAGTTTTATAATAGCCGACCGCCCCGGCTTCCTCTATACCAGAGGATTTTTTTGAAGATATGAAAAAAATTGTTGTCATGTAGAAACCTCAAATGAATAATTCATCTTTTGTCAAACTGCAATGGACAGCGGACATTGTCGCCCAGGAAATGTGTCTCGAGCCCCTGGAAACGAGTTAAACCCGTCAAGATTGAATTCTGTAATGACACCGGCGTCCAGATCTAATAAGCTGCTCTAATACCTTTTCTAAAAGGGTATTTGACGCTAGAGGTGTTTGACGTTAGCCCGCTATTAACCTGGAGGTCACAGGATCAAGACAGTAAGGACAAAGCAGGGCCTTTTTTTTTTTTGCACATGGCAACATGACAAGAGATAGATTTTTATCCCCACCAGTTTGTCAGTTTGCACATTACAATTTGACATAAAAATAAGACCTTATAGAATTTGAATGCCTCATACTTGCACTACATTTCCTTTCTTTTTTTGTTAAATTGTGGGATTGCTAGTTTTACTTAAATCAAAGTTTTGTCCACTTCATTTTTTTTTATATACTACTTGTTATGAGTGCAACATTCATTGACATCCAAATTAAAGACGCCTGTGTTTGTGACATGGGTGCAACGCAACTCTTAGGAATGTAGTCATCTTCAAAGAAGGATTACATTTCAGAGCGTTATGTCAGATCCTTTCATTTTTGGTTTCAAATGAATGACACATGTATAATTAGCTTTGATATCATATCTGTTAGGGAGAGCTGCGGTAACGTTCATGCACGTGTGTCCCGACTTTATGCCTAAAACAATCTTTAGAACTGTTTGAAAAGTGTGTGTGCCTTGTGGTCATGCATCTTACATACTGTGTGTGTGTTCCAGAGTGAGTGAGTGTATGTCTCCCTGGGAGTGTTATGTATCTAATTGCTGTATGCTTTAATAATTTACATTCCCTACTCTCTGATGCCCATCATTAAGAAATGAGGGAATTACCCTGAGCTGTATGAGTGTGTGCAAGCGAGCGTGTGTTTTGTGCACATACATATGACTCTGTGAGAAAGTGTTTGAGCGTGTGTTGGGAGAGTTTGTGCTCTGAGCGAATCACTGCATGCATCTCTGCGTGCTCATGAATGTGTGTGTGTGTGTGTGTGTGTGTGCGTCTGTGTGCATGTGTGGCCCTCGTGTGTGTTCTCTGAACCTCTTCCGACCATTACGGTAAGTGTACATTATTCATTGTGGCCTGCCAAGATCATTATCAACAGAGAGCAAAGATGGACAGAAGGAAATGAAAGGCTGGTTGGAGGAGCAGCGGAAGCACGTTTTGCCCTGTTAGATAAACCGCACAACATTTCACCTTTTGTCACCGACTGCAGCTTAATCATACTGTATTTCATCTCATTTCTTGTTATCTAACCACCTGAACTCGGTCGGTTATAAATTATTTTTTAAAATCTACCCGCAAGACTCTTCGTGACGTCGCAATGCACTGTATATTGTCTTTTGTTTAGACAACTTAATTGAAGCTAAACTCTACCATGCTTTAAAGTATCTACCCCATACACTCTATTGTGTATGGCATTACTTTATACACACTTTCCCTGTTAGTGTGACTTATTTGGCATTTTTGTAAAATGTGTGATTTTGACTAGAATGTACTGTAAAATAAACGTCTGCTGTATCTGGTACCTTTTCAGGGTGGAAGAGGCTAATCCATGTGTTCATGACATGTACTAAGTCTAACAACTGGCAAGCCAAGTAGCCAGCTACCCAACTGCTTGCATCTGTGTGAGCATATTCTACTCTAAGCTGGTAACATGTCTGTGTGTGTGTGTGTGTGTGTGTCATCATGGCATCATGGCCTACTGTAGCGGGAACTACCACAGACATGATTTTGAGTACTTTGGACGGATGTTATCACCACGATAGCATCACAACCGTACAAGATGCAGTCATAAAACTTAACTTAAGGTGTGTAATTGAGATCAAAATGAAGGTCAAGTTTGAAGATGGGTGTGGTCCAAGCAAGGGACACGTGAAATACGAGAGTAGGAAGTGGGGAAGGGGCCATTGGAGTCGCGGCTGGTGTGATCCCATCGCAAGATGGTGTGTAGTTTTCTATTGTCTTCTATAATATGAAGACATACACATACAGAAACAAGCCAACAGAGAATTTGGTAAAACTTCATTGTATGGGTCCATAATTGCTGAATAGTTCTCTAATAATTTCCAAGATGTTTCCTGGAAAGAACTCTGTAATTTGGTAATATTTCTAGGGAAATGGAGATAATGTTCAATTGATACACTTATGCTGAATTCACACCACAGCAACGGCGAAGCGCAATCTACGGCGGGCTGCAATGCAATGTCTATGAAAAGCTGCGGTGGCTGCTCCGGAGCTCAGAGTGCATTGGGAAAAGTTTAACTTTAAGTTTAACTCAGGACCTGCAGCCAATCAGTAAACAGATCCTGTGACTCCTGTTACATGTTGACCTATGTTACAAAGAATTTCTTCCCACCTGGAATACATGAACACGCCTCCCGGACACATACAAATTTAATTATTGCGGCGAGCAGCACTTCGCTGCTGCCTGGTGTGAATTTGCCGTCACAATTAAGAATAAATAATTCTAATTAATGGCCAGTGTAACCCAGACATGTAAATTAAAGCGGGTTACAATAGTGGGTAATGTAGCAAGTCAGTTATCATGCAGCTATTACCCACCAGCTATGTTGGCCTCTGCTATTTAAATACAAGAACAAAGTGATGGTTAGCGAATCACAAGTTCACAAACTGACATAAACACAAAAACAAACACCCGTGTCAGGGCCGCAGTAATGTTTCCCGTCAACAAGAGTATGTTTATTGCATGTGGATGGCTCACAGCCCCTGCTGTCCAAAACCTATGGACCCAGAGGGTGTGTCAAACATAATGTTTATAATGCTCAAATCATCTTTCACACTAAATAAACTGGAGGTTCTATAAAACTGGACAAGCCTTTTTTTTTTTGCTTACTCATTCCCCCCCTCCCTCCCCCTTTGCTTGGGATTTCAAATAAGCAATAAAAAAGCCTGCATGCCCAGTGCAACAGTGCAATGTTATTAATAATTCCATCTTCATTTCCCAAAAGCATTTTCACGCTGTCAACTATCTCTCGTTTCATTGTAAGTCAGTACTATAAAATACCACCGGGACATTCTGCCGCAAGCAAAAGTGAATTAGGTTAATTATTTCTTAATAAGCTTTACGGAGATATTGCAACAGGACCGCAGAGGCGAGACGGCGTGTTTCAATTGAATGCTTCAGCTTAAAAAAATACATACAATATAATCATAATTATGAGACAGACACGACAGTGACAACATAAAGATGCTGTACGGAAGGTAAGAAGGGACGAGTAAAAACCCATATAGACATAAAAACCCTCAGGGCAACAAATCAAAGTTGAACGTCTACATTGTAATTTGACAACATTGGATGTTGTGTGATTACACAGAGTAAACATCTGCTGTCATTATGATGCTGGTTGTCACAGAAACAACTCAGGCGTGAAAATGCTGAGTAAGATTTCTATCCTGCAACAACCTGTTAGCATGGATTTTTCTTTCTGCTGCCCTTTTGTAACATCTAGCAACAGGAATTGGTCATACAACAACGTCAACAGACTATTTATTTGTCAAAGCTGTGCTATTCTCTCGTTGGCCTCATAAATTATGAAATGTAACAGTCTGATCTGAAACAAATTGTGTTTTATTTTGCTGCTCAGATGTTAGAAAAAGTAACTGAAATTGTAAAAAACAAAAGATACATATCAGAGATACGGAGGCAAATTGAGGAACGTTGACAGAAAGGACACTAGAGAGAGGAGTGTGTAAAAGAGAGAGGCTTGGAGGGGAAAAAAAGAAGAAAAGAGAGACTAAACAGGGAGGGGAGAAGACAGAGACAGAAAGCAGAGGGAGGTTGAGGGAGAAATGAGAAAGCAAACTGAGCATGGAGATGCAGGCGGACTCACTAGACTGTAGTATTGCTTTGATGATTTCATCTTTCTCTCCGATTAGCACACAATAACTTTCCCCTCCAGAGATGCTGAAAGAAATCTGAAATTATTTCTTTTCTCTTCTGCGTTTTCTGATACGGTTAATCTCGCTTTTATCGCACACCTACAGACCAACGTGTGCAGGTGTGTGCACATACATATTAAAGTGTTTTTTTTTGCCTCTCAACATATACATACATGAATTATGTATTGGTTTTCTGTCTATTAACAAGGTATCAAAGGAATGGCTCGTGCTGACGATTTTGCAGGTTTGCTGCTTCATGAATAAGTCTCTACCGCACGTCCTTCAATCTAACAATGTTCATGATTTCTATAGCAGATTCTTGTGAACATTTACAAAGGAATGGAGGTTAAGTAGCAAATGTCACCTGCCTCTTACAGGCTCTGCGAATGTGTTATTCACTCAGAACATTTCATGGTGGATGGATGCAAACTAAAATAACATCAGTACTAGAAAGCATTAGTCTTCCAGGCCTGCACAGTCCTTTAAATAAGTTATTTTGGTTATAAAAATGTTCAGAGGTTTTTAATCAGTGTTACAGTGACAGGTAATGAGGCAGATTTTTTTTGGCGCTACATATCAGAAGTACACGGCATTGTACAACGATGAATAGTGCGAGATGAAAAGGGAATCTAATGAGATGGCATCACATTTTGCAGAAAGCTCAGGGGCGAAAAGGGTGAAATGCACCAAAAAAACTGTGCTGCTCCTGTGCTATTTGAACATATATACTGCAATTAGCAGTCCTATTCACACAGATCAGCCACACGCAGTTACCGTGAAATTATAAGCATCTTCAGAGAGTCGGTGGTTGGAAAACTGAAGCGCTAACTGTCTGCTCAAACTCATTTATTTTGGGATGCAGTGGCATGATGCAATGACAGTTATGTTATGAAAATTACATGAAAATGAATAAACCTACAGGTCGTTTTTGAAAATACACGAGAAAACAAAAAACGCCATTTGAATAATCAATGCAGTTACACTGCCGTACATGATGCGTAAATGTGCACGGCGTCTCTCTTAATGAGGAGACGCACGTATCGTTTACTACTGCGGTGGGATCACTGCAGGTATTTAATAAACTCCAAAAAAATGTCTCAAAAACTCTTGAAATAAGTTAATGTAATAAATAATTTACTCATTAAGGATGTGTTATTTCACCCACCCACATACACTCAAGCGCATTTATATTATGCCATATGGATAATTGCAATCAGACGGATCAGACACTCATTCTAACAGTGAATCAAAGTCTAGTTTCACACCTTTGATTAGTGACAAAGACTTTGGGGTAACAGAGGGAAAGGCATTCCTCATAAGTGCTTTCTAAATTCGAACTGACAAGATTACTTGTGATGTATTATTGAGCTTGTTTCATCATAAGAACGTGCTGTTTTTTTGACACTTCATCATTCACTTATGATTCCTCACCATGTGTCTGTATTGTCACTGCTTAAACGTCAAGTACTTTTTTGATTGTGTTCAATTTTAACTTTGTCTTTGAATTAGAGTACAGCATGAAGAATGCATCCGTATCCGTAACTGTCTATTGGACTTTGATCTTAGCAGAAAAATTCGCCAAGAGCTTATATAACTCACAATGAATGAAACCAATTCAAGGCTAACTGAATGCTTTTCACATTCAAATCAAAAGACAAAAAAAAAAATAAAAAAAAATAGCTGAATGTTTTGCCGTTCCTGAAGGGTTGAGTGAGTAAAAGCTACAAAGATTTCACCTCGCAGCAGCGCCGTATTTGATTGGATTCTGTGTGATTTGCCCTCCCGAACACTTGAAAGCTAACGAGGCGAATATAGGCAGACGATATGAACAGGTACGCTACATAATGCGAAAAAAAAAAAAAAAAAAACATTAAGAGAATGAATGACATTGGCTGCTGATGCCTGGATACAAAAAAAAATAATTGCATCTGAAGTTGAAAGAGAAAGAAACACAATATGAAAAGGAGTGAACGGAATGATGGAAAGAGGAAGTAAGCGGCGGTGTGCACGCAACACACGCACGTCCTTAGATGTACGACTAGAAATGTGCCAAAAACAGCCGAGTTCATACTTCCCCAAACTGTAAAATAGATAATTAGACTTGCTCTGAGCGTGTTTAACGTGTGTGTCTATGTGATTGTCTGTATGCGTGCTGACTGTTTGAAGCAAAAAAATCCTGCGCAAATAACTAGCAAGCTTGAGCTTTCATTGCAGAACACACACACGCACTACACACACACACACACACGCACAGCACCAATACAGCCCACATTCTTGTCCGGCCAAGACCAACATTTCTGTGTTTTTCCACAATAAGAGCGGCTCATTCGACACAGGAGCTATGTTTGTGCGAGACTCCTTTCATCCGCCCACCGCAACATGTGTGTGTGTGTGTGTGTGTGTGTGTGTGTGTGTGTGTGTGTGTGTGTGAGAGCATGCGTGTGTCCGAACATCCAGAAGGCACTGTTTGTTTATCCCAAACACAAGCGGAGTTTCTACTTCCCATATCCCTCTCTCTTTTCACATCATGCCTCTCGGCTCTATCTTTTTTTTTTTTTTTTTTAATGAAACATTTCTGGTTCTTACAGAGCTTCAAAAAGGTAATTGTTTTCATTCAAAATTTAGTGCTGGTCCATTACTTTTTTAAACCTCACGGTCTTGTAAACATATCTTCACATTGCAGCTGTCAAGTTAAATGCACTCTTCTACTTCTACTGTATCTCTTCTCCTCTTTCTTTTTACCATCTCTCTGTTCCTGCTTTTCTTTTTCCCATGCTGTAGTGTTCTGTGGGTATATATCCGTCCTTTGGGACCATCACATTTAGCCACAGTCCGGGCTCACAGCTGCGTGGTCCACAGAGAGTGGACGGACGAGCTGGAGTAATTGAGACATCTCCAAGGATGACAGCGGCAGTGTTGCAACTACGTCTTAATACTCGAGTCCTTATACACAAGAAACCTTTATATATATGGGAGACAAGCACAGTACGTACTGCCACTACAGCTACTGCAGCGTCTACTGATTCTGTTACCGCTACTAGACCTAATTCACATGCTAAGTATACATATATGTACTGTACATCAGAGGTGGGGACCAAGTCATTGTTTTGCAAGTCCCAAGTAAGTCTCAAGTCTTTACAATCAAGTTCCAAGTCAAGTCCAAAGTAAAGACACAAGCTGAAGAGATTTTAACGTTTTGTTCTAGGATATAAAATACGTCAATAAATAAATACCCCACTCGTGAATTTTTTGTGTATTCAAAAAAAGGCAGTCGCTAACAAGTGGCTGAATGAGGCTACAAAATGTCATTGCATAGACTAGTCCACCTAGTATTATACCGTTTATAAATCCAATTGAAAAATCCCATTGGCTTTTTGTCGAGGGAACCCATGGCCTTCAAAAATACATCATCCCTGCAGCACTCTTACACTATTACGTGTAAGACGTGATTGGAATCACCTCCGGTGCCGGGTAATTGAATTAAATAACATACTTTTTAATCTCTGGGCCTGGCGGAAGGTATCAAGTATTTTCAAGTCAAAAGGCTCAAGTCACGAGTCTCTGGTGTTAAAGCAAAAGTCTTTTTTTATTCTGTCAAGTCGAGTCTGAAGTCATCAAATTTGTGACCCGAGTCCACACCTCAGCTGTACATGAAGGTAGTGCAGAATGAATTCACTCAGTTGCAAGTATATTAGATACATCTTGCGAAAACTAACGCAGTCTAATAAAACAGTCCTGCAATAGATCCTCCCTCCATGAAGGTTATAAAAGATATTTTTGTGTTTGAATCAACACTTTTTATTGACACAATATCAGCCGTTTCTTGGACTCGCAGAGATGTCTTTCTTTGTTCCTACATCGAGGCTAGGTGGTGCAGTAGAATACCCTCCTGAAGCACACCTTAAGGGGCTCCAGCAGTCTGCTGGTACATTATCATCAGCTTAATAAGTCAGTGACTGAGTGAGAAACAATCTCCTTCGGAAGCGCAGATTAGTTTGCTGCATCAAACAGAAAAGCCTGGATAGACTAAATGGAGAAGTCACTTTTATCCTGAAGCGTGAAATTACGTTAGGCCGTAGTCCATTACACACACATATAAGGATATATGGGGGGGGGGATATATAGCGAGCATGCACACACTTATGGCTATGCATGTGATGTATGCATGTTGGAGTCTCCATATACTCCAACACATTTGATTCTCTGCTCTCTTGCACACATCAATACATTCATTTCCTTCCTCGCTCTCTCATGTGTTTTCTCTTAATGTCGTTTTATCCACAGACCCGCACATTGTCTCTCTTTATCATACTCTCTCTTTGTCGCACACACACGCACCACAGGTTTGTTACACTCGCTATATCAGAGCAGGCTCTCAGCTAAGAGTAGAGGGATGCTTACTAATTTGCATACTTGCTGTAAAGCAACGGAAACCTAAACGTTGTAGATGAATCATTTTCTATACCTTGGATAAAAACGTACAGTGAAGCTAAGACTGTTTGTCATTTATGGAATATGAAAAAAAAAAAAATTGTATATCTTCATAAAATAGAGACATCTCTGTATGAGACGTTATATTTTATGTAAAACTCGCCAGTGCAATTTAAACTTTTATAACGCTGATATGTGACAATCTATTTTTGATGAGTTCCCCTGAAATGTGACACAGAATATGTGAGTATAGTTTCAGGAGACGAGGTTATTAACAGTCCACCATGTCAGACATGAACCCGCTGTTCACTTCAATTTACATAACACTGATTGACTCTAAAGCCTCAACACTGAGTTATTTGTTTGCTATGTATATAGTTTTACTCAAGTCAGTGTCTTTGTGCATTTTGCATGTCTTTTTTGCAGTTATGTGTATACTGTTTTATGGGATGATAAGACAGCAGCACATTTAAAAGGACGATAGAAAAGGAAATGAAACACAACATTAGAGCTGCAACTAACGATTATTTCATTAATCGATTAATCCCTTGATTATTTTCTCGATTAGTTGTTTGAAAATGTCGATCAATGTTTCCCAAAGCACAAGATTACGTCCTCAAATGTCTTGTTTTGTCCACAACTCAAAGATATTCAGTTTATTGTCATAGAAGAGTAAAAAAAAACAGAAAAATATTCACATTTAAAAAGCTGGAATCAGAGAATTTAGACTTTTTTTTCTCTTCAAAAATTACTCAAACCGATTAATCGATTATTAAAATTGTTGGTGATTAATTTAATAGTTGACAACTAATCGATTGATCGTTGTAGATCTACACAACATATTACTATTTAGTCAGACAAACAGGGAAACAACCTGGTTGATGGATAGATGGTCATTACAAATATTAAATATCAAAACGTTTCATATATGGGAGGGATGTGAGACCTTCTGTCCCCAGTCGCAATAATGCAATTGAATATGATAAGAAAACCTGGTCAAAAGTGGCCTTAAAAGTAGAAATGGAGATTGGTCGATGTGTCCATGTGACTATGTACGTGACTGCAGTTTCTACGTTGGTGCTTTGACAACAGGCCTGTGTAGAGTTGGTTGGTTTGTGGTTTGGGATGCATTAAGCTGAATGGATGTGACAGAGCTGGCTGAGAGGGGTCAGCAGGAGTGGACAGTTTTACCTCTCAAAACATCTGATTTGACATTGCTTTGCGGGCCACATAGACACATACGCGCAGACACAAATGGCCCGATGAGCATGTTTTCATGGATATCGGACCATCCTTCAGTTGCTTGACGTCAATGGAGCAAACTGCTCAACCTCACTGCTGGACACTGAGCCAGGGGGAATACTTTCTGGTCAAAGTCCCTATTTTCCTCCATCTCTCTCTCTCTCTCTCTCTCTCTCTCTCTCTTTCTCTTTGTAAAAGGGCTGAGACAGCCCAGAAATTTCTATTTCACTGGACACTAATCAAGAGGGAACAGGCCTTTACCTCCTTGGCACACACACAGAACACACAGTGACAGCCACAGACGGACGCCGACACACACACACACACACACACACACACACACACACACACACAAAAATGCAGCTTAAAATCCCCAAAACAAAGATGTGTGTGCACACCCACAAAGGCAAAGAGTGACAAATTAATATGAAGCATATACAAAGAGGCGCCCACAAGCAGCAACATCTACATACACAACCCACATACTACACAAGCACACAAAGCACAGTCATTTCTGTTTTGCTGCATATCAACTGTACGGGAGCGGAGCGAACAGAGGAGACAAGATAATAATACAGTCAGTCAGTTTATTCCACTATGTCTAGATGGGTAATTAGAGTGAGAAAAGGGAGAGAGACACAGGGAAAAACGAGAGAGAGAGAGACAGAGAGAGAGAGAGAGAGAGCGAGCACACAACAAACTCTGGTTCACTTCAGGTCATCAAGAGTTTGATCAATGTGCACTTTTTAAATCGAAAATAAGAAACAAAATGTATTGACCCCAGGACTATTTTAAAGGTATAATATGCACCGTTCAGGTGGTCAAATATCGCCGCTTTGTCACGCCCCTCGGCTTCTGATACCGACTCACAAGTCCCACTTTAGCTCAGTTATATACAAAGCGGCCGTATTTCACGAATGAGAACGGGTTGTGTTATGTGCATCCGGTGTTCCAGTGATACCCCTGCTCCCTCTTTGTGCTGTGAATGCAGCTATGATCGGCTGAGCCACAGCCAGCAGACAGGAAGCCTGCATTTATTCAAAATCCGGCAACTCGGCACCTTCCCCGCAGAATTATGCGGAGTTAGTTGTGTGTTTTTGAACGTAACCGCCAGGAAACAATCAGAAAATAACGTTTTATTTCTCCGATTCACCGCTTTGTTCTCACTAACGCCGCTCCCTCTCTTTAGTCACTCTATAGTTCGCTCCACCATCGCTACGGTGTGTTTATAAACAGGAACCGACAACGGTTACATATTATACCTTTAAACCTGTTAATGCAATTATCAGTCATCTATGAAAAATTGAGCAGGGTGAGCGGATATGACAGGAAGAAAAAGGACAGAAGACAGCAACATTATAGTGCTGTAATGTCGATATAGAGAGGAGAGGGAGAATAAGAAAGGGTTAATGGATGGGTCAACTGTGATTGGATATATGGAGGGAGGAAGAAGGTGTGGGATTAGTAAAAAGGAAGCAAAGAAAGTTTAGGACAGCAACAGCACACCCCATCTCGCACTGCCAATTACCAGATATGCTTCCACGGTTTTGTTTCATGCAGAGCATTTGAGTGGAACGGAGCTGGAGCATTGCAAATTTAATTGGAGCAAGGAGCAGCATTTTAGAAGACTAGAAGTGATGCTCCAGCTGCTCAAGTTCAGCCGCTAAAGTTTGCTCCAATTGGCTTTAAAAGCCACCGAAAAAACAAAACCGTGAAGCCTCATGTTTTTGACACGGATGTGTGCGCTTCCCGGAATGCTCCAGTTTTGACTTGTGTCTTAACTTCAGTCTTGTTTGGGGAAGCAAATCTGCACAGATTACCCTGTTTTGTATTCAACCCAGTTGCCAATTAACTGTGTTGCCATGCCTTGTCTTCTTTTGGTTTCGACTGACAAAGCCACTTGACTTTGTTTTGAGAATAATAGGGTTCATATTCGTTTTTTAAGCAGGGGAAGTAAAGCAGCTATTTGACTTTTTCTCATCACCGCATGCACAATTTCATTTTTTGCTAAATCCTCAGAAAAGATCCTGAATCCTGCTTTCTACCTGCACTATTTCCTGTGTTAGGCTCCCGTTGCTTAAACTAAGCTCCTCTGTCTCTAGCTGTGCTTTATCTAACTTAGTCTCCCTCCACTTCAGCTCCTTCCCGGGGAGACTTTCACTGCACCTCGCCAACTTGATCTACGGGCCCCTGTTATGAACTTCAGCTTCACAATGTTTTGCATTTGCAGCTTTCTCTTCTTCCCCCCGGCCTAATCTGTGTTTTTACACAGAAGCTTGAACTCTCTCTGTACCCTGCTTTAATCCTCTATGTCACTAAACAGATCCACAAGGAGCAACGTCACTCACTTCAGACGAAGAGTATTAAATACTTGACAAATCCCTTTAGGGTACATTTTGAACAGATACAAAAACGTGTGATTAATCGCGATTAACTATGGATTAAATATTTGAATCTGACAGCTTTCTATCCTGTAACATCATCCATTTTCTTATTGAATGATAACTTAAAATCTGCTGAGATGTGTCTCTGAGTAATTTCTTCAAACTACCTCAACAGGCCAGAATGTAATGCAGTCGTAACACCGACTGATTAGCATTCAGCAATTTATGTGAGATTAAAGCCACACACTATCATACTTAATATCCCAGTGAGGACAGCAGGAGCACACTAGAGTGTAACGTCATAGTGTGAGACTTTCAATACGAGCTTACACCGAAGTGCAGAGAGAAAGACGACAAGAGGAGGAGAAAGCAATGGGTGATACGGGATGGACTAGAGGGCGGTATAAGAGGATTAGTGGAGGAGATAGAAAGAAAATGGAATGAGATAGAGACCAAAGGGATCGGGCCAGAATTTTAAGATATGAGGAGGGAAAATGTAGTAGCAGTCAGGTGGGGGATGATACATGGGTGAGAGTGATGGGTGAGAGTGATGGATGAGCTGAGTTGTGAAGGGATAAAATGAAAAATGGTGTGAAAAAGAGACCAGAATACTGGACTCAAGTCTTGACAAAAGACTACGTTGGCTGAGTTTCAAAGCCTTTGGAATTCTACTTTGGATCGACCTTAATGTGTGCTCCTTTACATTGAATCCACAGAAAACGTTAGCTGTAATCTGACATTTAAATGCATATTCTGTAAAAAAAAAATTCTGGATGGACAAAACATTATAAAGAGCAAACAAATCTGGAGTATTTTTTCTGAGGCCTTTAAAGCTGCAAAGGATTTTTTGCCATCTCCTCTTTGACACAGTAGCATTGAGAGAGGGGAAAAGGGAAAACAATCTGTCTTGCCAGATTACTCCTGATACCCGACGGATACAAAGAGGCCAAAGCACACAATGGCTCTTTTTTTTTTTTAATATGTTTGAGTTTCCCTCATGGCTTCCCATTGACTTCTTAAAGCGAAGCCCGTTTTCCCATTTCGTATGGTTGTCGGCTACAATAAAGTGACGGGAGTTGCTGTTGTCCTGCAAAAATAGAGCAAAAAATGGAGAGGGAAGAAATTGGCGATATGGAGCGGAACAGAAGAGGAGAATGGGTGTAGGTACAATGATGCTAAGGATGAATATTCAGTTGTTTAGTACAACACTATTAGATATGAAATACAGTGAGGACACATGGCAGTGGAAATCCATATTCATTTGACAATTTATTTTCCTGTTCCAAGCTGCTACTGAACATAAAACTGAAGATGTATTGTGGCTCAATTTACGCCAAGCATTAAAATTCTCATCCAGTCTTCCAGACAAACGGTTCAGTTTATGCTTTATTGATTCCAGCAGGAAAATCCTTTTTTCTCTTGAGGTGTCAGAGGTCAGCTTCAGTACAACACCTCTGGAGCGCTAGAAAGTCCAGGTCTTGCTCAAGGACACTTGGCGGCACTGCAGACTTAGGAAAATCCCTAAAAACTATCTCTTTTTCATTCTACAGTTCAGTGTTTTGGCAGGCCTCACCTTCCTCTGGATAAAAGTTCACCTCAATTCTTTATAAAACAGAAACACTGGTCGTCGTGCAGCAACATTTTAATTTCGCTTAATTTTCTGTTCTGTTCTTTTTTTAAGAGACATCCCATCCAAATCTGCTCTTACCCAGGTGTGCTGAATGATGAATCCCACTTGATCATATATTGAAGGCGTGTAGCCGATTGTTTATTATTAGCATGGGTAACGCCCCCTAAACACTATATAAGGTCAGGTGTTTTGCCGTGTGCAAAAACTCTGGCCCAGCCCAAGAATTGTAGAAATGCCACCAAAAACATGCTGTAAGAAGAAGAAGAAGAACTTAAGCAGTAGTTAAATTGAGGTACTCTTATATAAACTTAAACAAAGTAACTTTTCCAGAGTGATACAGGAAAATCAAAAGTCTGCATGGCCAAAGCATCTGACGCCGGGCGACACCGCCTGCATGAGGAGCGCGTGACGGTAGCCTCGCTGAACTGCTGCGTCTCTCACGTGTGTGGTGTCCACACCGACAGCGTTTTCTGCTACTGCGCTGCTACTGCCAGCTGTTTCTTTCTATGTAGAGTTTACCTTTCTTAATGGCCATTTCATTCTAAATGTCATTTCTATTTATTTAAGACAAAAAGGTTAAGAACCGTGTCCTCTTTTGTAAGTTATAGTACTAATCCTTAATTAAAAGTTGGTATTAATTTATGAAGCCGTGCAAGTCAGTGTATTTTCCATAAGACTGTCTTGCAAATATTTCTGAATAAAAGCCTTGAGTTAACAAATGAAGGAATTCTTTCCACAGAAAAAAATGCTAGAGGGCTTTTATTTTGAAACAGAAAGAGGACCTGTTGAGTTAAAAATGTCTGTGACATATTCTACAGATATAGACATTGAATCTGTAGTAATGTTGCTGGTCTCACGCAGGCAGTGCTCTCGACCATGCATACAATTTTCTCTTACCTAAGAGAAGAGCAAAATTAAGAGGATATTTGTTCGTACATCACTTCCTACATGAGGCCCATTTTGTGGCAGTACCAACAACAAAATGAGACATCATTTCCACCAGGAAATCGAGATTTACTTTTCCTGACTCATTTCAGATGAATCTGTTCCCTGTTTGTATTCGTCAATCCTCCGGGTGTTACCTTCCGAACGTGCATTTGAGCATTTAAGACTTTAAAATACTCATTTCCCATCGTTTCAGCAGGCTGGGCTGCTTCTCTCGGCTGACAGGAACGAGACCCGAGAGACCAGCTGAGGTTGACAAACTGTTGAATTAAATTCTAAGGCCGTGTAAATCCTCCACGCAGGTATTTGCTATTTATTATGATTGACCGAGGACTGGGACGAGCAAGGAGAGTAATTAAAACGGAAGCTGAGTAGTTCTAGCGGTGCCCTTACATGTAGGGGGCCAAATACTTCCTGGTTTAAACAGGAAGTCCCAAAGGAGAATGGAAGCTCTACGTGTTCGCCCTCCTCCATAGCGATCTGTCTGCGAGGAGACAAGACAATTCCATTACCCAGCGATGTAGCACGGGTCCCCTGAGTGTGTGTGTGTGTGTGTACGTATGTGTGCGGGGATACACATTAAAACAAGCTGCCCACCGAAAGGAAATAGATACCCATTGGTGTGTGTGTGTGTGTGTGTGTGTGTGTGGAAAGAAGTTGCCTGAGGGTAAGAGATGCACATCAATCTAACAAGAGAACTCACTCCTCCTTCAACTCATCCTCAGTTAGGCTGAAGGCAACCAGTCAGTGTGTGTACGTGAGTGTGTTTGTGGTCTTACTTTTGGGTGGTAAACATTGGATTTAACCAACTAAGCAGGAGTAGATTATCTAAATGTCAACTTTATTAGTATGCCCACTTTAAAAGGGACTGTTTGTAACTTCTTACACGTATAAATCAATCCGAGCCGGTGTCCCATGCGCGCTCCTGTGTGGCTACGATGTTCAGACTCAGACTCAGACTCAAACACAAACTACACGGAAGCACCAAAATCGCAAAGTTATATCTAGTGACAAGTTTGAGCCCGAGCAACAGGACGCTGACTTTTGTTGACTTAAAGGCCACAGGTGTCGCTGTTAACATGCATTTCTGATTCTTACAAACAGTCCCTTTAACTTAACTTACATTTTATCCTTGGGTTAAAACAAGGGTGACGACTGCACATGTATTAGCTATAATTAAGGTTAGAGGATGGCTCCAGAGAGTGAACAAATGCCACTGAACTGTCCTCAAATGAAAAATAATCCATAATGTGTGCCTTTGTGTTTGCATCTTTCAGTTAACGCATAGGGCAGGTTGTCATTTGAATTTTTGTTGATACTGGTGTCAATACAATACTGGATTTTGGTACCAATACCAACAAGGTTTGTGTTTACATCTTTCAGTTAACGCATAGGGCAGGGTGTCATTTGAATTTTTTCGATACTAGTGTCAATACAATATTGGATTTTGGTACCAATACCAACAGGGTACTTTACAAAAAAAAACATTTTACCTTATTTTGAGAAATGAACATGTTTTTTTTCTATAAATCCTTTTTTGTCTTGAACAAAAGAAGCCAAAGATCTCGAATGTTGTCTAAACACAAACACAAAATAGTCTAAAACTGGCAAAAATTGGATTTAAATCAAATTTAAATCATCATAACAATCTGTGCTAAACATCAAAATTGTCCAACTTGTTCATCAATTTGAATAAGTTGCCCACAAGGCCTAATAGATACTGATTGATACCACCACACAGAATGGCAAAATCTGATGGTAGAAAAATGTATGTCCTCTCTTGCTGTATATCTGTTATGCTGGTGATGCATACTGTATTCTATAGAAGACACGTGTTAGATTAAAAGAGAAAGACAGAGAAGTTGACTGAAGAAGTTTTGAGGAGAAGGAGAGTAGATTTTGCTGCATTTGTGACTTTCTAAGTGAGCTTTCCTCGTTTTCCTTCGAAGGGTTTTCCATACTAACCACATACATGCAAACACACCTTAACAAAAGCCAAATGGACTTGGCCTCATAACCCGACCCACGCCCACAACACTGGCGGTTAAGACTTCTGTTATCATGTGTAGCGTTAAGAACAAAAAAAAAGAAAGTCTGCACCGCAACCGAGTTTACATAATGGCACCGCTGTGATCTGAGAGCGGCTCAGACTGGATTTGTTTACAAGAATGAGTCGATACCAAACCTAGAGGAAGAACCTCTTTCATGTGTGATGATTTATGGTATAAATTCATTACTAAGCAGACGCCACCCTTACTTACAATATAAATGTTTTTTTTCTTCATTATAGAAAGTCTTGTCATTACAGTGATGGGAGTGCTCTGCCCTCTTTGCCCCAGGAATTATCTGTCAAGAATTTAAGGGGGAAAAAAGAGTATTCCTCTTGCCTAATGTCAGCTGGCAGGCTGAGTGACTGGCTAATGGGCTCTAAAGATAGGGAGTGATCAGGGACAGAGCTTTTAGATATGCATGGCCTGATGTTTGGAGGGCCATCATGATTTCACAGCTCTACACCAAGTCTACATATATATATGTATATGCTTTTGCTTGCTTTTGTACGTCATCTACTCTTTAGATGACTGCAATGTAAACTCATCCACATAAATATGTGAAGGATGTGTCCAACAAACACAGGACTTTCAACCAGGAGACCAGTGTTCTAGACCGGCGTTTTATTTTGTAAGTTACAATAGTGACGTGTTTTTTAGTGGCGTGTTTTCCGTACTTAAGTTACGTTTGTTTTCCGTAAATATTCTACTTAGTTTCCGTACTTATTTTAAGTCCAACCATGAAGTTTTCCTAAACCTAAGTGAATGGTTTAGTTGCCCCCTGCTGGTAGTTCACCTTCATACATGTGTATAATATTCATGCATCGGAGAGGCAAAACGCGACATTGACACACTATCCCCTGGCGTTAACACGATAATAGCGCGTTAACGCCACTAATTTCTTTAACGCATTAATGCAACTTGCCATTTTATGAATGTAGTGGGCTCAATTTTAAAGCTGGAGTTAAGATACTGGCGTCATATGAAACTAGAACTTAACATAAAGAATCCATTGGTACCAACCATGTCATATTAGCTCGTTGTGGAGGAGGCTAAATAATGCTCCAAACTTACGCTAAATTTTGGGAATGCGCGGAATAACTGTCCCTTGATCTCTCACCCCAAGACATGTGAATGAAAATGGGTTCTATGGGTACCCCCACGAGTCTCCCCTTTACAGACATGCCCACTTTGTGATAATCACATGCAGTTTGGGGCAAGTCATTGTCAAGTCAGCACAGTGATACACTGACAGCTGTTGTTGCCTGTTGGGCTGCAGTTTGCCATGTCATGATTTGATCATATTTTTTATGCTAAATGCAGTACCTGTGAGGGTTTCTGGACAATATTTGTCATTGTTTTGTGTTGTTAACTGATTTACAATAATAAATATATTCATACATTTGCATAAAGCAGCATATTTGCCCACTCCCATGTTGATAAGAGTATTAAATAATTGACAAATCTCCCTTTAAGGTACATTCTGAACAGATAAAAAAAAATGAATCACGGTTAACTATGGACAAGTGAATTGTAAATGATGTGCTAACTCTGCGTTTGAACTAACTCGTACTTGTACTGGTGTGCAATAGCTTCAGATCTGCTAACTGACTGGCTGTTCACTGGCAGACCATGTGTCTCGCACACTGACTGTGTGACAGGTCACCAGGGTGACTGGCTGGATATATGACCCACCGCAGTTGATGTTGTGTTAGCTGTGAGGCTGAATAACCGGCTGGATGCAGCCCCATGTTGTGATGCTATAAATTGTTTCGCTGACGGCCATTGAAGACAGCAATACCTAGAGGGATGGACAAAGCCAGAAAAGGGCAGGGCAGCAATAACTTCCCCACCGTTGTGACAGCAACGGGAAAAGGATGTTGTATTTCACCAAAGAGCTTTCGAGTTTTATGACCTTACTTATTAAATTATAATGAACTTTTACTGTCCATGCTATTTCATTTTTCTTCGTCAGTCTGTCACTTTCTATTGCTTTAACATTGTACATCACTTCTCTTTTAGAAGATAGTGTCTAAAGATGTCATCGAGAGTACTCTGGTGCTGGAGTGTGTGTCCCTGAGTGTTTGCTTACGGAAGAGATAGGCACTTTTAACACCATAGGGCAATAACATCCTGGGCGCCATGTGCGTATCGGCTTAACACACACACACAAATACACAGACGCAAGTCCTCGCTTCGATCCATCAGCATATACACGCACACAATTTGATATTTATGCATATTTTGGTATGCAATTGTAGCTTTGTATGTATCCAAAGTGACAGACGGAATATAAACACCCTACAGCTATATACAGTGGTGAAAAAAAATGCAAATAGGAAGGGAAACAGACATCACAGCGGCACTAAACTTTCGCATAAAAAAATGCAAGTCAAGACGCACGCAACTGCGGTCTCCTCGTGCTGACATTATGTTGACACGCTCCTGGAAAAAGATCACAAAAGCTCCATGAAACTGGTGTGAAGGTGGTGCAAGCGCACACACACACACACACACACACACACACACACACACACACACACAGCCGGGTTCGGGGGGTCGTGGTATGACGTCCTCTGTTCTTAATGCAAACCAGTGTAAACACACAGCTAACAGATGCCGCCACAAACTAGAAGCCAAAACACAAGAGGCAGAGAGGGATGGAAGGGGGGGGGTGAGGACGTATGATGGGAGGATCTGTTGAAGGATGTTGAGAGAGTGAGACGCAAAGATGATAGAGACAGACAGGCACGGGCAGGAAAGAAAGGAATGGATGTAGGAAAGGACTTGGAAAGGCAACAAAGAGAAAGAACGAGAAATATGAGCTGATAACAAAGTTTGAGGTGAAAAGAGACAAAGGGTGAAGGGGGAACATTTTTAAAAAAAAAAGGCCCAGACAGATGGCTCTGTGCTGTTCTCCTGATAACAATTGCATCCGTGTAAAACATAACAAGCCCCCGGTGTACGTAATAAACACGGCATAAAATCAAACTATCATCATGACGGTAATCACGACAAGTGTAGCCTGTCAGGATGTCGTTATCGCTGTGTCTGCGTGACACTCTAAAGTTTTTGTAGGTGACGGTTAACATAATGAAAAAGCAGATAAAAATAGAGAGAATGACAAAAGAACAAAAGAGAAAAAGTACAGAAATAGCGGGATACAGTGGGGGTAGCGATGACAGGTAAAAAAGGAAAAGGCAGATTGAAAAAAAGAGTTGGAGACAGAGAGACAAAGAGGAAGAGGAGAGTTTGTGTAGTTTGAATGCAGCATTAAAGTCGATGCGGCCCCAGTGTGTGCCTCGGACATGTCGTAAAATCACCAACTGATATCAGGACAATTATATCCACTGCCGGGATAACTTATAATTGACCCCTGATGAATTGTCACACACACACACACACTGTTTGAAACTACCAAAGTGTCATTATGATGCAGAAAATGACCATCGGTGAAAAGCACTACATTCACACACATGCAATAGCTTGCACACAGACATGGAATATTCACCTCTCTCTCTCACAAACACAAACACACACACACACACACACACACACACACACACACACACACACACACACACACACACACACACATCCTGGTGTGTTTATGCATTGCATCATTCACCCTGCTGACATAATCTCCCATAACATAAAACTCTCATTAATTCAGTATTATTTCAGCATTCAGTAATTCATCATTGCGGATATGATTAACCAAACTGTCACACTCCCGTACAGTCTCATTCATCAAACATTTGCATGGGAATGTTTTAACGTTTAACATCGGCCTGGAAAACAATCTTGATGGGCGGTGCACTTGGCTTTCTATCGGTCCTGTTGACAAGTGGGTGGAGGTGTGGGTTTCCCGTTTAGCTGATGGGGACGCGTTCTGACTGCCTTTTCACTTTGTCCCTATGCTGCCTTGTTTTATTTCTTACACGGCTTAAAGAAGACCTATTATGCTTATTTTCAGGTGCATACTTGTAGTTTGGGCTTCTACTAGAACATGTTTACATGCTTTAATGTTCAAAAAACACTTTACTTTTCTCATACCGGCAGTGCTGCAGCACCTCTTTTCACCTTCTGTCTGAAACGCTCTGTTTTAGCTCCTGGCCCCGCCCTCTCGAAAAGCCCAGTCTGCTCTGATTGGTCAGCTGGCCCTCTGTTGTGATTGGTTAACCAAACCAAACTCTTCGGACTTTGCTCCAGCTCCGCTCTAATTAGCTTTGTTTGAGGGCGTGCAAAACTAGCCGCTAGGCAGGTATTATGCAAATGTGTTACTTGGTGACATCACCACGTTACGGAAGAAAAGGCAGGCCTTCAGGCAAGGCGTTTCAGGCAGTTCAGAAGCAGTGTTTCTGTGGGGTAGAGTAACTCCCTTTGGGCTTTGTAACTTTGCTGACCTTTTACATGCACAAAAAATATATATAATACACTAAAGGAAAGGGGAAAAAAAGGCAAAAGCATAATAAGTCCTCTTTAAATGGAAAGTTTTGACTTTGAGTTCAGGTAAGGCAACACTCTCAGTCTACTTTTCTTGCAATCTACACCATTCTCTGATTTAGACCTGAGGTGGATTTATAGTACAACAGTGTCAAAAATAAGAAATCTGGTATTGGCTCTGGTTTTTCAATGCCACAGGAGTGATGAATTAAGTTTTTTTTTTACCGCAGTGTATCAAAACGTGTCACTTTTGGCACCGTTTTGAAGTGGCCTGCCATGACTGATGCCAAAGATGTATCTAATTTCACCTGCTGGCCAGCTAGCAGCTGCAGCGTGATTCCTGTGGAAATTTGATTTAAAACGTTGCCTATTCCTCGTATTAGCAACGGACACGAATGGAGGGAGATGGAACGTGATCACTTATATGTGAGGAGCTGCTGGCCAGCAGAGTGCATGACTGTTTTATTTTTTCTGCTACAATGTGGAAACATGAATTCACTGTGAGACATTTCTTTTCCTCAAACCTGTCATTTAAGAATAGACTTAGGCATCAAACACGGAGCATTGATGCAGCGACAGGTGTACTCAAACATCCAAAGAAGAAGAAAAGAGGAGGTTAACAATATACAGTTATTCACCTAATGTTACAAGTAGACATGCAGAATCAAGTGTTAAAATGTATGTAGTTTATATATCCACACGCGAGTAAAGGATGTTAGCAAATACCATATTTAACAAAGGTGTTTTTATTCCAATTACCTGCCGCGCTCCTTGTCATTTACAAGTCTGTCTTATCTCAACACCATTATTATGCACATGGCCCGGTGTATAAAACCTTCACCATCAGAATAATGGATCTCAAAGGAGGCCACTGCCAACTCACAGGCCACTGTGACATGCCGTTAAGTTGACACCCATTCAGCTTTTGTATGATTATTAAAATGCAGAGTCATAACTGCAAAATGACCAAATGTCATTTTAACAACTAATCATTAGAGCCCGTCAGCTGGCGGCGGCTCGTGCTACTGTAAGGACTGTCATCATCGCAATTCAAGTTCCATATTTAGCCCTTCAAATATGAGAACTTGCTATTAGAAGTTACATTATTTTCATTTCATAATGTCACTTTTAATAATGCCACTTTTCATGCCAGCGGTGTTGTCACAGCCCGTTCACTTTTCAGCCAATCACATGATCCCTAGCTCTTAAAATAACAAGCTCAACAACTGCTACAGAATCAGCCAGCTAGCACCTACTTGATCGACACAATGATAGTCTAGAACCACTTGATCAAATTCAGAGACCAACATCCTGTTACACAAGCAGCCAGCACATCATTTTGTATACTATTTTTGTCTTTGCACATACATGCAAGCTAAAATTCATAATATTTCTCATTATTAATTCATACATTTCTTCTGGAGTTGTAATTGCATCGTGGTCAGCTGCACCACACATATTTTTCCGCTCATTTCTATTCTGCAGCAATTACCCAGTTTCCCCCTTTGGGGTGATTAAAGATTCATTATGTCATAATTTGAAATGATGTTCGGCGGGCAATTGTCTGGCTACTCACTGCCGATGTGGAGGTAGATGGTGTCGCGCCTCTCCCCGTGCGGGTTCTGAAAGCAGCTGTAGAGTCCGTTGTGGCCCAGGTCCACTTCGGTCAGCACCAGTCTGGGGCCCTCTAGGTGGTGCTGGGCCCTCACGTCCGTCCCGTTCACCTTCCATGACACCGACGCGTCGTTGTCCAGGGTGCCGCACTGCATGGTCACATCGCTGGCCATCTTCTCATACTGGTTCCTAGCAGCTGGAGACAGACAGAGGCAGAGGTTAAGTGTTAGTGCTATTAACAGCTAATAGCATGTGAAATATCTGCGTGGGTAAATCACTATGTGCAGACTGACTCCTAGCAACTGGAAACACATGCGCACACACTACACACTGCAGAGGAGTTAGTTTAGCTCTGAGAATATCTAGTGAATGTACAGTAGACGTTTGTGCAGAAATAACTGCTGCAGCTCCTCCAGACCAACAGAGGTTTCCCGTGTCTTGTGAAATGATGGGGCTCCGCAGTGAGAAACGTTATCGTCTCTGACCAAAACTCTGGTGTCTCCCCTGTTCCCTCCGGCCGCGGTCTGGAGGCTGAGGCAGGAAAAGCACTAGGATCAGCAGTGATTCATGGAGAGACCTTCGTCTGGTCAGCTAACATTACTGCCAAGCAGGTGAAATATAGAGTGATATTGTGTTTTTAGCTGACGTGTGCCGCCTCACTGTTTTTGATGCTCGTTCATGTCTATGTAAAGCGAGCACAAGCGCGAGCAACAGGGCCACAGGTGTTGCTGTTAACAAGCAATTTCTGATTCTTACATAGAGCTCCTTTAACTGATTACCAATAATAAATATGTACATACATTTGCATAAAGCAAGCATTTTTGCCCACTCATGTTGATAAGGTACATTTTGAAAAGATAAAAAACAGAACAGATAAAAAATGTGTGATTAATTTGCGATTAATCACAATTAACTATGGACAATCATACGATTAATTACGTTAAATATTTGTATCGATTGCCAGCCCTGGAATAAATGGAATTATTATTATCTGGCTCATAGTTGAAGCCAATCTTATTAATTCAATCAATTCTGGGTTGTTTATTACTACCACTGATTTGTAGTGGCAGGGGAGGACGAAAAGGGAAAATGTTACCATTTTTGTACAGTTCATAAATATCCCAAATATTACCAATCCATTATAGTAAGTGAAGAAACGGTAAGTAGTCATATTTCTTCCATGCAGTGAGCCAGATTTGTTTCATCTGAACACTGGAGGAAAATGCTATTTCTACTTAAAAAAACTGGGAGATTTGTTCCGAAAGCCTCTGTCTTTTCTGACTCCTGTTACCCGTGTTGCTTTTATCTTTCTACGAACGACCTCACCGCCGACACCGCCTTTGTCCACGGGGTCAGAAAAGTTGTAGGGGCCGTGACCCCGGGGGGCTGAGGGATATGCGCGAGCCTGATGGGAGTTTTAGCCCGGACATTGGGGTTAGTAGCCCCGCTCTGTTTAGAAGTCCCATGGGCCCTGTCATGACCACACGAAGAGAAGACCTCAGATTAACACTTTAACACCGAGGATCAACAGCACAACAAGAAACAACAATACAATATCGATCCCCATCTGAAAAGCCTTCATCTACGAAAAAAAAAGAAAAAGAATGCCCCCGCTGGCCTGGGATCAGATGCTGTCAAGATCCTTGTCTTACTCTGATGTCTCTCTCCCTGTCTTTCCCCTTTGTCCGTCCTTTCTTCCTCACTACAATGCCTCTCATTTTACAGTTTTTTTCACTTGAGCTCGCTTCCTTCTCTGGATCTAACGCAGCTGGTACAGATGTCAAACGCAGTGTTTCATGTATATTTCATGTCCCATAACAGAGCCATGTATATTTAATAGGACAAGATCCCTGTCCCCATTAACATTAACCTGACACTGTTTGTTCTCTCTCCGTCTCTATCTGTCTTCCACCCCCCCTCCTCTCCGTCTCTCATTCATGCCATCTCTCTCTTCTCTTCTCTTCTGTCTTTTTCTCTCCGTCTGTCCGTCCCAGTTATCTCCGTGCTTTGCCCTCCCCATTTCCCCGAGTCCAAATAATGTGCGTGCATAATGCATGTCAGTGGCAAGAAAATGCCCATTTTCCTTTGATCTCCTCCTCTGTCAAGTCACTTTGAACGGATGTGCGACTTTATTTACATAAAAAAATTATTTGCATCTCAGCGAAAAAAACTAAGTTTGACTTTGATGTTAGCTTTGATGATGGTGCCCTTGTGCTTTATGTGACAAGTAAGTAAGAGAGAAGAGAAACTTTCCTGCATTATAGTTGTTATTGTAAGTCAGTGAACATTGTAGAGAGAAATCATAATTCTACAGGGTATGCTGTTTGAGGTTATTAAATCCACTTTTGTATCAACGTGAGAGATCATATTATTAAAAATGCAATAAACTTAGAAAAGGCCCCTGCCTGTAAAATTCCCTTGACTGCCTTTAGGTGGTATTACGCTGTTGTAGGAGAGTGAAATCATAATCCTCTAATGTCATGAGAAAGGAGGATTTCTAAGCAGGTTCTTTGAGGAGCATGCCCCTTAGAATATTTTGCTGAAATGACCTTTTTTTGGAGCTTTTTCCCCGTGAATGTCCTTGAGAGTCTCAACACAGCGTTGATTCTTTGACCTCGTCTCTCTTGCACTCCCCTCCCTCCAGCTGCCACATCCCGTCCTCCTTATCTTCTCGGGTTGCATCACTCCGTCTCTACCTCTGTCCTTTCCAATATCCATTCTTCTCTCTGGCCTTTTGCTCCTTCTCCCTCTCTCCGCGCTTCATTTCTATCCTCTTCCTTTAACGTCTTCCTCGTCTTTTCTCCCGTCGTATCAAAGTTCACCCTCGCCCCCCCCCCTCCTCTCGCTCTGGCAGTCGGTCTCTTTCTTTATCTCTCGTCCTCCACCCCGTCTCCTTACTCCCCTCCCTGACGCCTGCCTCTACCCGTATCCCGCTTTGAACTTTAAGTTCTCGTTTTTCTTTCTATCTTTTTTCTCTCATTTAGTTCAGTCTGTCTCTCTTTTTCTTCTACTTTTTCTGCCTTTGTGCTTCGTTGTTTCCTCTCTCCTATATTGTCAACTAGTTCACAGTAAACTAAAAAACACAGGCATGTATGGAATGTTTCGTATAAGCCACATGCCGATGATGTAAAATGTTTAACAATATTCTTGCACGTGTTGCCGCGGTAGTCGGTGTGACATGGGCACACACCGATTACATTACTTGCCCACAGTCCTCACCGTTGCATCGCTTTTTTTCTATAGAAATAAAAACCCATTTAGTTTATTTTGGCATATATATAGCGGCATGTCATCAATATAAAGTCGGATGACGGACGCTACAATCTGAAAGTTAAAGTGTCTGCTCCTACGGAGTCTCAGCACAGGTTAGCTAGCAGGAGTCAGATTTCACACACGGGACGAGAGAGAGTTGACAGACAAGACGATGGTGGAGGATTCGGTGTCAAAGCGAAAAGCAAAAGCACCAATTTGGCAATATTTCAGATTTAAACCCAATGCTATAAGGGAACCTTAATGTTAATGAGGCAACTGCCGTGTGGAGGACGGTGCGGGCACAGCCGGTGTGCATGGCGGATGTGGGAACCTGCAGCGTGGACCGGAGAGGCCAGACACACAGCCATCCAAAATGGTCCACAATGACATTTTTTTTGCAGTTTTGAGCTAAGTTCTGATTAGTTAAAGTTATTCAGAAAACACAGAACGTCTTTTTTTTTTTTCGCCTTCAACTTCGATGTGCAGATAGATCCGTCTGTGGCAGCCAGACAGCTAAACAGCAGGTACTGGAGTGACTTGTGAGACCCTGTGACCTGTGCAATGGCCACAGAAAATAATTGTTTCTCACTGGCTGGTATTAAAAACCAAGTCGAGCATAATAAACCGCCAGTTACCATAGCAACAATATTGCTGATAGATGCTGCCCATCACATATTTTAAAATAAACCGTGGGTTGAACTGACTACAAACAAACTTTAAAAAAACATATTATGATTTGAACAAAGCTATCGGCTTTATTCATATTTTTTTTTATGTATGTTGTAGCCATAGCATGTGCATAATAACACACCCAGAGCAGATATCCTGATATAGGACCTTGCCCCCTCCTTGTCTTTTTTTTTCATGTTTTATAATCACTCACTAAAAAGGTTATTGTTGTGTCTCAAATCGCACACGACTGTTGTGCACTCACCAGAAGCTTGGTAGATCAGCTGGTGATAGTCAGTCACGGACATCACGCCATATCGGCAGTATTTCAATTCAGATGGATAAATTACCCCAATAATGGCTTCTATCGACTACAGTTTAGTGGTACTTAGTGAAAAAAACACATGTATGCCTTAAATTAATATAGTTTGGTGCGCACTGTTTCAATCGCAACCGCTGCGGCTTCCTCGCCCGCCATTTTCACAAGTTTGAAATAGGTTGGTGTCTCCTCCCCTTTCGCTACGTAGCAAAGATGGCGACTGTTGAGGGTATGAAGTGTCCAGCGTTCCACACTCAACGTTTTGAGTACAACATCCAGGTACTTAGAGTACACTGCATTTTGCCATACTTCTCAGTGTGAACACACTTACATGTAAGCTCTCAAAACAGCAAGTGGAAGTACGGAAATACGCGAATTGAGACACAGCATGAATTATTGTTAACAAATTCCATGAAAAGTCCAAAACCAGTGACTTCACTTCTCTGCCTGTGGCACTCAGCCCGCTCGTTTCCACTGAAAATGTTAATCTGTGAGAACACAGAGATATTTTCAAAAATAGCAAAGCAATTTCCAAAAACAGCCAGTCACTGTAGTTTTTTCCACCAAACATTATTCAAAGAGGAATAAATAGCGCATTTGTTGGGGACTATTTTCAGCCGTGGATTGATACAATGTGGCTCATTGATGTGTTTTCAACAGTTTCTGGACAGCAATGGAGCTCTTTGACAAAGACGAATAAGCTTTATCAGGCATTGGCAGCACAGGCAATACTTGATAGAAGGATCAATTGTTGGTTTTGGCCTTTTTCATGGGATTTATGGACAACTTCAACAACAACAACTTCATCCTTTAACTTACAAGCTCAGGTTCAGGTACATTCGGGTACTACCCCCTCTGCTTGTGATCACTTGTTGTTGACTTCCACCTTTTGCCTTTGTCTATCCTCCTGTAAGTTATTCTCACTGTCTGCGTTTCCCTTATCTCGTTCTCCCTCTGTATATCTCTCTGCTCACCTTTCCCTCTCCTCTCTCCATCAATTCCTCTCACCTTGAAACTACTCCCTCTGAAACTTCAGCATTCATCGGTGGTATATCACTGATCATGAGTATTCTGCACAAATGCTTAATACACCGTATGGCAACGGTGGAAACACAAGCAGATTGCGAGTACACTCGTGTGATTGCTCGCACATATGCGCAGGCTCTCGCACCACCCCCTGCATAATGTCCTTGTGCCTCATCACCATACAGACAAGCAGGCCTAATAACCATAATGACATTCAGCTCAAGTGCTATTGATCTCTTGGTAATAGACAGGGCATCGTAAGCAGCGTTGGAACACTGTTATTCCCAACCAAATGAGAATGATAATCATCTATGTCCTTCACATAGCTTTAGTTTTACTATTTGTACTCATTATTCTACTTATTCATGTTGATGCCAACTGACAGGGCCCCTCGTGATTAAACAACCCTCCGAGAGGCAAAGCAGATCAGATAAAGTACAGTATGAGTTATTCTCACATTTACGTTTAAAGTTTTGTGTACTGCGATGAAGAAGAAGCCAAGTGAGTTGTAGCGGTGATAATATAACAATTAAAAACAGAAGATGAACAATGAAAAAAAACTGAATCGAGGACATTACATACTAAAAGTTATATCATGCGAGTCCAATCTGATGAAGAGTAATCACTATGGAGTATTATGGAGTACATTGGACTGCAATACCTACATGTAAAATGTGTTGCCGAACTCAAACATTTTGAATGATGGCTGACACAAAGGTAGCTAAAAAAAACAAAGTTAATGCATCATTTAAACTCATGCACGCCATCAGTAAGTCCATCATGCAAAAACACACAAATTTAGTTAAAAATTCAAGTCTGTTTTCAGGAAAAATATTAAATACTGTATGTCATGTCTGAAATCCACAGAAGTATTAAGATATTGGTGAGTATATATTTATATATTTTGGTTGGAAATATTTTTGTGTTCTTCAGTGTCTGTTTTAATGAGATGGATTCTGTGTATGAAATTGTTTTTGCTGTTGAACGTTTTATTCATAGTCAAAATTCTGCAGGGCACTGAGTCTCATGCAGCCCTGTGCTGCTTTCCCAGAGCACAACTATTACCATAAAGAGCCAACATAATGTCATGTTGTGAGGTCACTGGTGTTAAGACCTGCAGGACAATACAAGCACACATCTCTGTCCTGAGGCTGTATCAAGAATAATGAACATGTACGCACTCACTAAACCCACGAGCAATGAACCGCATGCACAGGTCCGTGAGCTGCTTACTTAACTGGCATAAGTGATGAACACACAACACACATGCCACTGCGCATACATGATAAATGCACACAGACCAACTCTTGGGGATATTCGCATGTTCATATACAGATTACAGATCCATGTGTGTTCAACATACCAGTGAAGGTCAAAATGAGAACAGTTGTTTAAGAAGTGAAAAGAGAACTAATGAGAGGAAAAGATGGTTTAAAACCGAACAGTGAGATACAGTGTAAAGAAGTCGAGGGAGATGGAGAAACAGAGAGTCAACGCTTCGTTCTTTGCTTTATGTGAACAGAAGGACGCGCATAAATTCATGCCGTTATCCTCGGCGCCTTAATTAACCACAAATCAACCAGAAAGATCAATTAAGGTCAAATTATCATTAGCCATGTGTCAGAGAGGATATATTCATGAGAACAAGTGGTCCCACTGTTTGATTAGCTGGTTAAACACAGCTGGAATTACTTGTTCAAACATGAAGTGACATCGGGCACAACACTGTTACACCTTTTCCACCGCAGCATCATCAGACGTCCACTGATGAAGTGAAGACGTTGACTTGGAGGAGGAAGTTAGCTTAAGGCTTACTGAAGTGAAAGAAATGCTTAACGTTATTTGATATGGTACCTATTGTTAACAAGCTAAACCGCACATGCACAAATACTTAGAAGAAAACACATGCAGCATCAAGGCAAGCATGTGACAAAAGTGAATTTTTTGGGATGTTTGACTTTTATTGATGATGATACTGGGATTTATTGTGTTGGTTTTGTTAGTAGTGTCACGTCATCTGGACTCCTTCATCTTTTGCCATCTTGACATCAAGGACCACGATGTAAAAAGATCTTGGACTTTATTGAGTCGTCCTTGACATTTTTGTAGCCCTGTGTGATTTAATGGCCTTCTCCTCAAAATGTCAAACAAACAAAAAGAAAAAAATAAGCTTAAACCAGAGAGGTCGCAGATCAGAAAACATATGAATCGTTTTTTTGTGATGGCAATGGGGATCGTTTTAAAAAAGGTACTGACAAATTATATTGTCGAGCTAATAGAGGTGTTGGATCAGAAAACACACTTGGAAGTGGCCATTTAGTTGTTAAGGTATGAGGACTTGTTGTCCTTCTGTCATCACTGGTTTCACAAAAATAGCTGTGTTTCAACAAATATTGAATTTTAGAGTCTACGGACGTCATCTTTCAAAACGGCTTTTCTGACAAATATCCCTCTACGGATAAATGTTATGACATTTTTAAATAACATTTACAATCACATGTAATTCCTGCAGAAAGCTCAGTTTGAATTATCCTCTGAGTCAGTGGACCATAGGGTTGCAAAATTCATGGAACAATCAAGGTGGAAACTTCCCATGGGAATTAATTGAATATTTAATGTAGGGTTTATTTTCTCAGCCTGTATGTAACATGCCATATGCAGATAGAAACAAACCTTTAACCATATCGTAAGCACACATTATGGTAAACCCTTCTAATAGCAATGAAAAAAAATCAATTAACCCACTGAAGACTAAGCCCTTTGTTCCTGAACAGAATGTTCTTTGAAGACAAAAGTCTATTCATTTGGCAAATACTTACAATGCGAAATGTGGTGAGTAATCTACTAGCTGGCAAGTTAACTAATGGAGACAATTGAAAATACGAGCCGACAATGTGGGCTGCGTGCAAACTTAGTGTTTAAAGTGAACAACTAATTTATGAAATAAATGATTTACAATAAAGAATGAATGGAGATAGATCAATTAAAACTCCTCAATTAGCATGCTCAATCAACCTACATCGCACATGGTGACAGCTAAACTAGCAGAAGGCATTAAGAAGTTATAAACTGTGAAGATGGATAGTGCGCTGCTTAATGCAGTGCATGACTATAATTCAATTAAATGGGCATACTTTTTTAACCAAGACATGCCATAAAACCTATTATTGCCTTTTATGTGAAATTACTCTCAAAAATGAATCAAAATGTACGTTTGTGATGAAATTGTGCAAAATTTCCCAAATTCCACAGCGTAACTTTCTTTGGAAAATGTCCCGACCCTTTGCAACCCCAGTGGTGCAGCTGCAGCGTAGAAAATGGTACTTCTACACTTGCAACATCAGTGCACACAAAACTCAAACATAGTCTTCCACAGCTAAACATGCTGACATTCACACAGACTCAGACAGGTATATATGCAGAGACACATGTAGCAACCACGCAACCCATAAGAAAAAAATGCATACACACACTTGGCTATAGGAAACTGGTGAATTTTGATTATGGAGAAGCAGCTTTGAGCCTGTGAGTGCATGTATGCGTTTCAATTTACAGAATATCCGCCTCTCACATGCAGGAGTGCGGCTCTATCATTCTGCATCTGTGACTTTACTTGTCCGTGCATGCGAGCGTGTGTGTGTTTAAAGTGTGTGTTTGTGAGAGTGGCCAGCTGTAAGTTACGATCCGACTCCACAACAGCGGCGTGAAATGAAATTCGCTGGCATCCTGATTCGCCATCTCAAAGTGCTATATTCCCTGTGTTCGTGGGTCCGTGACAGTGCGTGCTTGCATGTGTGTTTCAGTGCGATTGGTCTGTGACAATGTGTAGTTCTGTGTGTGTGTGTGTGTGTGTGTGTGTGTGTGTGTGTGTGTGTGTGTGTGTGTGTGTGTGTAGCCATCCTCATGGATTCATTGGCATGTGCATATCAGACCGTGTCGCTTTCCAGCCGGGCTGTAACTCACTAGCACATTTATCAGTGAATCGCATTTGTATGCCTAAGGGGAGCCGAGCCTTTTGCAAGTCCGACAGTAAAATATTGGATTGGCTGACACACAGAGATAGAGCCCTGGAGAATGATCAGTTTAGAAGATTTTTTATTTATTTCTTTTCTCTTGGTGGTTGCACATGCTGATGCTGCTGCCTGGGCCACCTATAGCGGCGCAGAGAAATAAAATGCACACAGCTGAACAGTGATTGGTAGAGCAGTGGTTATCGATCTCATTTTCCGCAGAGAGATACTTTTCTTCTGTCTTTTCACTTAGATTGAAAAATTGAAAGCTGAATTTAAGGGGTTACTTTCATCAGAAAATACTAAAATGCTCTGTATTTTCATGCATGAGCATCTAAGGAGTTGCTTTAGAAAACCAACCACCAGACACAAATCTGCGTATATTTTGTATATTTTGTTTAACAAAATTACCACAACTGGAAATTTTTTTTAATTACCACCTCATGGTTGTATGCGGAGGCCAACCAGTCAAGTTGCAGTTTACATCCATGTCTGTCCAAAATATCATCACCTTTGAATACCAATATCTAATCAGTTCATCCTCGAGTCTAAGTGGACGTTTGTGCCAAATTTGGAGGGGTTCCCTCGAGGCGTTCCTGAGATATCACGTTCACGAGATTTGGACGGACGTGAGGTCACAGTGACCTTTGACCTTCAAAATCAAATAATTTCATCCTGTCCAAGTGGATGATTGTTTACCTTGCATGGCAGCTGGAGTCTCGCGATGTCACAAGATCATACGAGATCACACATCACACGAAAAGCCATCTTGTCAGGCCTCAAGTAATAGTCCGGCAAGCGTGGCTGAGGTGTGTGCGACGCGACCCAAAGAGGGCGTTCTAAACAACAATGGTGGCTCCTGAAGAGGTAACCGCTAGACTCTCCAATAGCATCAGTTATATCAGAACTGGAGAGTATTTCTACGTCGAGAGAAGAGCAAAGAACGGCAGTGAATGCTTTTGTCGACGGAAAAGATGTTTTCGCTCTTCTCCCGACTGGCTTCGGCAACAGTTTGATTGACAGATGGTTCTTCCAATCACCTGTCAAGTATTTTTTTAAAAGTGCCCGCCCTTTTCTAAACAGTTCGGCTTCTCAGATGGCTCTGTGTAACAAACCATCTGGTGGGTCAGGTTAGACGTTTGTGCCAAATTTGAAGAAATTCCCTCCAGGAATTCTTGGATGAACGCAGAACCATAACGCCTCCGGCCACTGTCTTTCGCCGTCGCAGAGGCAAAGAAAGATATTCTACATAAATAAATCAGTTAATATATTTAGAAATGCTACAGCTATGTTATAATTTGGATACATAGTAAATTACTGTATTCAGAAGCAGAAGAAACAAAATAATTTATGGGATCGCACATGGGTTATTCACATCTGATTAGGCTGTTGCTCAGGGCCTCTGATCTGCCACCTCTCCTCCAGCTTTGGCCTCCATTTGTCTTTTCATTGCCTCGTGAGCATGGACACTCAGCTATCCAGATCATTTTACATCATTACGCTGCCTTAAGCCATTAATATTTATTATTTCCCTGCAAATAATGTTCACTGGCTGCTCAAAAATGGTTTTGTCTGCATTTGAATAACGGAGCTCTGAAGCTGAAGTAATATGATAATAATACTTGCATAAGCTAGAAGGTTAGGCTTTAATGATGTAGTGAAAAAATGTTGACCAGAGAAAAAGGCCAAGGAGAAAACCAAGAAGATCGGTGCATAAAGAAGGTTTACTTCTATTCTCCTTTACTATGAGCCATAGCAGATATCTTCTTCTTATCACAGGCAGCCTGGTGTCTGAAAAATAATTTGTAATGAGAGCGAGCCACATGAAAGGTTAATACAATTCAAAGGTGGAAGTGATACTGCAACCCCATTGGCTTTACAACAAGGTTATACACAGTGTTATCCTTAGAGTTGCTATCAATGGCTTTAACCAAGTTGTTTGTTTGCTGTGCAAAATCCCTGTGTTTATTTGTGTGTATATAGATATAAAGGGCCTTAAAGTGATTTGGGACTGAGGGTGTCTCATATAAATCTGTGCCGTAATATATGGGCTGTATTATGTTGAGGGGAAAACGATTAAAGAGGACCTAGAGAGAGGGTTATGTTCATTTTCAGGTGCATACTTTGGGTTTCTACTAGAACATGTTTACATGCTTTAATGTTCAAAAAACGTTTATTAACCTAAGGAGTCCATTGGTACCAACCATGTCATAGTAGCTTGTCACGAAGGAGGCAAAATAACGCTCCAAACGTACACTAAATTTTGGCGAGGAAAAACTCTCACGGCCATTTTCAAAGGGCTCCCTTAACCTCTGACCTCAAGATATGTGAATGAAAATGGGTTCTATGGGTACCCACGAGTCTCCCCTTTACATACATGCCCACTTTATGATAATCACATGCAGTTTGGGGCCAGTCATAGTCAAGTCAGCACACTGACAGCTGTTGTTGCCTGTTGGGCTGCAGTTTGTTATGTTATGATTTGAGCATATTGTTTTATGCTTAATGCAGTACCTGTGAGGGTTTCTGGACAATATTTGTCATTGTTTTGTGTTGTTTATTGATTTCCAATAATAAATATATACATACGTTTGCATAAAGCAGCATATTTGCCCACTCCCATGTTGATTTTGAACAGATAAAAATGTGCGATGAATTTGCAATTAATCGCGACTAACTATGGACAATCATGCGGTTAATCACATTTAAATATTTCAATCAACTGACAGCCCTAATTTTAAATACTTGAATCATGAATTGGTTAGCTAGAAAATGATCTTATGATTACTGAAAAGTGAAAGTAATCATTAGTTGCTGCCATACAGGAGAGTGAGGAGGAATGTTAGTTCTGTACACACCCACGCAGTGAGTAGTGAGGTCTAATCCACCAAAATACATAACACCTGTACGGGCGTACTAAGACAGAGTAGGTTAAATGTAATGAACAGTGCAGAATAGTTGCTGCTTTTTTCAGTTTTATATCATTGTAAAAAATAAATTAGAATTATTATGGAGTTATTGGTCGGGAGCTGTGAAACTGTAATGGCGTATTTTTCACTATTTTCTGACATTTTATAGACTGAATGATGAATCAATTTACTTAAAAAGTATCAAGAGATTAATGACAATAGTCATGGCATGCAGCCTTAGTGATAAATGTTCGTGTATAATTTGCATTTTTGTGCACTGAAAAAGTGGAAAGTTGAAGTGTGTGCGACGGTGGACGATAATTCACACAGGTACTTTTTTTTTTTAGTTTTCTAATCATTTTTTACAGTCAGAAAGACTTTTCTTGCCTCCGTCAGCAGGTTGGGCAGGTTCCTCAGATGTATCTGTGAGGTATGACACGGAAAAAATGCTAAATCCCCCCCCTCCCCTCCCTAGCGATTTATAAGACAGAGATCAGATTAACTGCTGTATGACATAATAAGCATCGCAATAAACTGCCGCTGACACTTTCACGGCTGTGCACATATTAATACACTGACACAGATGCTCTGTAGATCTAGGTCCACATGCAGTGTACGCTCACACGCACAGAGGCCACACAGGCGCCAAAAAACAAACACACTTAGGATAGAAGTATGCACAAACATACACACTCCTTGCACTCGCCCACACACACACACACACACACACACACACACACACGCTCTCACACATACACTTCCTCTGCAAACATCTTGGAATTAAGTTATCACTTTATCCTCTCCTGTCTCTTTCCCACAGAGAGATTAACATTCACTCTCTCTCTCTGCGTTTGCCTCTCCTTTCATGTGAGCACTGAGGCAGCTGCAGCTGTGTAAGTGTTTGTATGCGTGTATGCATGCGTGTGTGTGTGTGTGTGTGTGTGTGTGTGTGTGTGTTTTCTGCGCACGTGTGTGCATGAGTCAGGGCACCGACGCTCAAATAAATCCACTTCCTGTTTCCTGCCATCTTATCTCGGCCCCGCCGCACATGTCGACGTACAGTGTTGTGTGTGTGTGTGTGTGTGTGTGTGATCATCGCCCTCATCATCTGGCTTGCGGAAGCCACTGGAGAAGACGGAAAGATTTGCAGGCAACGGGGTTAATTGATACTTCACATTTTAGATGTCTTATGTTCTGGGAGGAACATGGAAGCACGAGAGATAAGAGGGGAGCGTAAAAAAAAGGAGAGGAAGGAGTGGAGAGGAAGAGATGGAGTGGGAAGATGATGAGGAGAGAGAGTAGTTCAGAGGCAAAGGGGGACAGCGCAGGAGGGGAGGGATTGTTGAGAGCGAGTAAGGCCAGTTAATATTTTACAAGCCTGGATTAGAGTGGTCGTGAAATGAGGAATGGGAGAAGGATTCCTGAGAGTTCAGCTACGGGGAGAAGGAGAGAAAAGGAGTGGGACAGCTGGACAACACCGCTTTGATCAGAAACATCTGTAGGTTTCGCGGCGGAGAGAGAGAGAGAGAGAGAGAGAGAGAGAAAAACAGCGAGTGGTGTGGGAGACATGACTGCATCCTGCTTCATCTGTTTGTCCGGAAAAGTTTCAGCCTGATTCGCTATCTACTGAATGTCTACTTTCTCTTTTTAATCAGCTCGAGTTCTTAAAAGAATCATACTTGTGGTTTTACATGTTTTAACTTTAACTACAAATCACATTTTGTTATTTTTGAAGGAGCAGATCAGTTCAAAATGATTTTTTTTTCACCAGCATTTCACCACTGCCCATCCAAAATGATGTTCCCTGCCGCAGGAGGTGTGGAGGTGGAAGTTTATTTCATCTATTTCTGTATTAAAACATGTATTTTTATAATCTTAGACTATGAGCTAAAAGATAATAGTGTCTGCTTATGGGAAAGTGTTGAATCACAGTGGAAAAGTACCCAAACGTTGGAAACAATGGAGTCAGGAATTAGTGGAAACCATATAAAAACTTGCAAATATTGGTGACTATAGCTAATCAGTAAATTTCAGAAGGCGTAACAATATTATATTCGTATTGAATTCTGGAGTCTGTCTTGTTTTAGAGGTTTGCCTTTATTGAAGTTTTTTGAAAAGTGTGGCTCAGAGGACACCGATGAACAATAAACAATGTTTCTTTGCTTTTGACTACTCAGAAAAGGCTTCAGGAACTTGAAGAGAAAAAGGAGAAGGCATAAATGAGCTACTAAAGATATCCCTCTAAGTAAAAATTTAGATAACAATAAGAAGAAGAATTATTCATAAAAAAACAGGAAATGGTATTTTTAAAACCTAGATTCTACCCCACACTTGGTATTATTATTACTTATCAAATATACAGTGAAAACCGCTTATAGCGAACACGTCCGCCGGGGTCAAATTGATCACTATAAGCGGATGATTACTATAACCAAATGTTTGTTGTTGTGCAACATTTCTCATGCAGATTACCATCTAATTGACATTTATTACATGAATACAAAGTCATCTCTATTTACTGCCTTGCTGCCAGTTCTTCTGCCCTTTTTCCCTCATCGAGGGTGAGGCATCGCCTTTTTTAGCCAGCTCTGCAGCGTGAGCGTGCATGCAGAACGGCGCCCCTATGCCTGGGGCTCCTCGTCCTGTTACTGGAGACGAGCGCCGGTCTGTGTGCCGCAGAGCCGGTTGAGGAAAGTTTCACTTTGGGGGCATTACGTGACGAGCACAGGTGTTTTACCTGTGCGCATTTGTCTTTTATTCAGAGAAAATTACTTTTCTTTTTTTCCCCATCATGATATCAATGTGCACGTAGCATCAGCTACAGGTATCCAGCCGGAAAGCAGACGGTCCGGGAGGCAAAGTATAAAAGGGAGTAAAGAAAAAAAAAGAAAAAAAAAAAGCAATTAACGTTAGTCTAACGTAATTTTAAAATGTTTTTTCACGTATGAAAAGACCCAAATCGAACACTGTAAGCGGACTACTTGATTACGAGAAGCAGATTATTTAAACAGCGTTTGCATAGGAATGATTCTGTCCCAAGCGTTTGATCACTGTAACCGTGATCACTTTGCACAGTTTCCACTGTATATCTGATTAAAAACTCAAGTACAATGTGTCCTACATACATATATGCAGTATGGAGTGCAGTACTTGTGTATTACTGCTGACCTCTATGCCAAATTACACCGTATGCTTTTAAATCGATTCCCCATCCAGGCGGCCGCTGGTTTCCATTCCTCCCACTATGCTATATGAGAGACAACTCGCAGAGACATCAGCCTCGCTTGACATAGATAATCCATCATGGTGAGCATTGCATCCCCACATTCTTTTCTGTCACATCAGCAAAGAACCGACTCTAAACATCTAATTTGCATTTTGTTGACCCCACCATGACGTTAGTTAGCGATGTTGTCTCTAAACCAGACTGGCTGTCTCAGCTCACAGCAGACTGTAATCAGTTGGTTTTTGGATAGAACATAAGAGCCATCCTCAGTACTGAAGTACTGAAGTATGAATGAATATTCCAACCCATAATTATTCTGGTGCTTTTCCAAAGTGAAATAGATATGTAAATATGCTTTTTTGAAGAGAAAAAAAAAAGCTAAATGATGTGAAGTGCACTATCAGTGGCGGCATCGCACAGCCCTTGAAAAGTGATCGTCATTATCTGCTTTTATAATGAATCGTGTATCTAATAAATATGTGCTCTGACTCCCCTTTGGCAAGACTGCATAATAATGATAATCACTCATAAGCCTGCAGAAACCTCCCTCGCAGTCCTAATCTTATTGTTTAATAATATGGCTAACATCACCCTAAGCCTTCCCAGAGAGCCACACTCTGAAGGTCAGCGCTAATATCAGGCTGCTCATTTATTAAACCAAATGGGGGGAGGATACAGACAGAGAGAAAAAAAGATAAAGAGAAGAAGAAGAGACTATAAGGAGATAGAGACGATATAAGTGAGAAGAAATAAGAGAGAGCAAAAAGAAGGGTAAGAGGAAAGAGTAAAGGGCATATAAGAGGGGTCGTGGAGGAAGTTAACAAGGGGGTAAGAGAAAGTATGAAATGTGGGTAAAGTGGGAGATAAAGGAGGGAAGGGTTTCAGAGGGAGGAATGAGAGGAGAGGGACGGACGGAGAAATGACCGCCTTAATTAATGGACTGTAATATATGACACTATCCCTGGGTTCCAAGATAATATCAGCAAAAATTACAGCCTTCATCACGGGCACACTGTGCAAATATACGATGACCTTGACAGAGGCACTGAAGTGGCAGGGAGATTTGAAGAAAAAAAAGTCCCTCGACAGGAACTAAACATGTCTCGCCTGCAATAAAACGTTATGATAGCTCCAATTATGAAAGAGGCTGATGAAAAACGTGGAGTTTTTTTTCCTCCTTAAAAATCTGCTGCCGTCACTCTGGTGCAGAATCCAGCCCGGCTAAAAGTGTTGTTTAAGTGCTAGCATTTAGCTCGTCAAGTTGACTTTTTAACACATTATTGACAGTTATTTTGTATTTATTTGTAACTAAAGAAGACTTCCATTTCAAAATACTTCATGTGAATTTTATAGGGAAGAAATATTACTTCGGTTTTCTATCTATATACTGGATTTAGGGAGTGTCCATTCTGTCAAACTTCCAAACCTTCTATCATTACTTCATCTGCTGTTCAAGTGTTCCTGAGCAAGAGGCAACCCTCAACTTAGTCTACAACATAGACTGTATAGAAGAAGCCGACGTAGTCACCGTGACGTCATCCCTTGGTTTGTGGACTGTTATTTTGAAGCCTCGGGATCGGCATTTTGGCCCTCGCCATCTCGGTTTTTGGCAACCAGAAGTGACAAGAGAGAAGGTGGAGCTAAGTACAACTGAACGCAGAATAAGACATTTTTAGGCGACCAAAAAGATTACCATTACCTTTCCTGAATTGAAAACACACTGTGAAAGGGGTTAAAATTGTTACTTCCAGTCCGGACAATGCCTTGGTAAACACCTGTCAATCACAAGGTAGCCACTCCCTAAAGCATCCCCTGCTTTATGGTCTATTTGACTCTAAATGGGACCATAATTTACTAAATGAACATCACGCTGTATTGAAGAAGACCTGAAACTAGCGATTGAGACCATAAACTCATGTTTACAATGTTTATTGAGGTAATAAATCAAGTGAGAAGTAGGCTCATTTTCTCATGGACTTCTTTTTTCAACCAGAGGAGTCGCCCCCTGCTGGCTATCGGAAAGAATGCAGGTTTAAGGCACTTCCGCATTGGCTTCACTTTTTATACCCCCGAAGTTGCCCACTGGTCTACAACAAAATATGTTTATATAATACCAACATTATGCTGGTGAAAGCATTTAGTGCTACACAGGAAGTAGTTTGACGTCATTGTCAGGAATTTGGGATGTTGTCTTTCTTGGTTTGGGTCCCATTTCCCCATTTCAATTGTTGAACTTTTTTTCCATTTAACTATAATGTGCTCTAACAAGCTCCAGCTGACCATGACCTCTGACTTCATTGAGGACAGAAGACATATTTCACAATGAATATAGATCAATCAAATAATAGAATATCATGGCACTTTTTTTGTGGTGTGAAATTGTATACTGATCAATATCTGGGAAGTAGTTTGAAGTGATAACTAAGGATGAAGAGGTGAGTGATTGTTGGGTGAATGGATGAATATTTATACTCCACAACAGCTACATATTGATATTCAATTTCCGCAGCTGGTCCATTTCAAAAGCTGATTGGTCTTTGCAGAGCTGATGAGGTCAAATCTGGTTTGCTAAGAATTTGAAATCAGTATTATTATTATTAATAATATGTGAAATGCGGGGAAGCTGTAAAAACAATGTACGTGTGTATATCATAAAACAGCACATCTTTGCATGTGGAAAGCATATACTGTACATTATTTATGTCCTGCTGCTGAACTCCAGTGTGCAAGAGCTGCCACGGAGCTATCAATCACCCAACACTTGGAACAGCAATCAGCCTGGTTTGTCAAGCTGTTGCTGCGGCGGCTAAATGGAGCGCGGGGCGCGACGCCACCGCACAACAGCGGAGCTTCCAGCCGTATATTCATTGTTATTTGAGTCAGCGATCAAAAGGACCGCCGTTCCAAGCGGGACTCGAGGGCTATTTCCCTGTCGTCGCGGAGGTTCAGAAAAATCCAAGGATGATTTTTTTTTTTTTTTTCACGGCCGTGTGCTTCCAGTGTCGGCTGTGTGGCTGTTTTCCAAGCACTGGTGGGCACTGAGGGACCCTCACATGAGTAGGTCTGAAGCTGCAATCAATCATGTGTGACTGTGGCAATGTAACAGCCACGTATAACAATATACACACAGTGCATGCACGCACCGATGTGCACGGAATCAAGAGAGACACACACCCTACATGCTTCGATATGTGCATGTCCACCCCGCTCTCTTTTTGTCTCTTGATCCTGCACTCGGATACACAACGAGCGAGGTGTGATGGGAAAAGAACTGCTGTCAGGTTCAGCGGCTGCAAAACACGCCGTCGCATCTGTAATCCAAGCAGCCGAGAAAGCACAGATCACTACTCCCTCTCCAGAGCTTCGGCTGGCATGCTATGAAGGGACTGGGAAAAGAAAAAAAAAAAAAAAAGGTGTAAAACAAATAACTTTCGAGGAGCCCGCCAGTGCACGCACAGATTTATTTGAACTGGAGCAGAGCCCGCAGTGTTGTTGCTCCGTCCTTGATGCAAAAAGTTTACTTTCAGTTTCACGCTCATCATTTGTCAGAGGAAGCCTAATGATGCCGAGCACAACGTTTGCCACGATGAAAATCATCATCAGCGAATAATTTTCCCTGACAACCCGCCCTCTCTCTCCAGTAGCCCTCATGAATACTCTCGACTTCAAAGGAAGACTTGACGCCGAGTGGAGAGTTCTCTTTTCTACTGTGTGTGTGCACGGTTATTATGAGTTTAAAGGAAT